>NW_022196905.1:217455176-217482694 GCF_008632895.1 Mastomys coucha
TTTTTACCTTAACCAATGGGAATGGAGGCAAGTTGAGGATTTATCTGTCTGGTGGACCAGGATGCTCTGGAGGCAGGGAAACCCAGCGTGAGCATTTTGTGGTAGCATTCACAGTGATGAGAACATGCTCTCCTGTGTACAACACTCAGAGGACAACTGCAGCCACATGAATCATGCAAGTCCTATAAAAGAAAAAAAGAGGGAGGTGAGGGTGGGGTGGCTTGGCAGGTAAGGGTGCTGCTCTTTCAGAGGACCCAAGTTCAGTTCCCAGTACTCACAAGCAACACATAGTTTCCTATAGCTCCTGCTCCGGGGGAAAACATCCTCTTCTGGCTTCTGCAGGCACTACACTCATGTGTACCTACCCCACACAGACACACACACACATAATTTTAAACATAAAAAAAATTAAAAACAAAATCTTAACAATAAAGTCTATTTTTTTAAAAAAGATGTGAAACTGATCAAAAGTTAAATTGAAAAGACCAAGCAAGATCTGTCTTTTTCAATCTGGAGAAGTAGCAATATAATATTTTTAAGTAGTTTCATTAGCATCTCTTTATAATAATAGCTAGCAGCTTAGAAGACAGACAGGGGACCATATTAATAAAATGTGAAGCTAGTGGAGTGCCAGAGGGATCACGGATGCGGGAGGAATTGAATTAAAGTACATAAAACCTGAACAAACAGGAGCAAAGAATGAGCTTGGCAATATGGGTTTAATAATGATAAACAGAGAACAGCTTTCAGAAGATGGTGATGATTCAATGTGCGAATTAAACAGACAAAGAGCATTAGGAAGTGATACAGCAAAGAGAAACACTGTCTGCGGCTGGTTGTTTTTAAGGACTGTCAAAATGAACTAGATAGTGAGGACTCACATTAACTCCTCATGTGTTTAAGGTCCATGAATTACACATACATGCTCTGAGTTCATACTTGGACCTAGCTCATGTTCCACCAGTGGGAGGAAGTTTTGGGGGTAGGAAAGCGTGGATGGGGATGGTATGGAAGATGGACAGGATGAGTAACTCCAGAGGATGGGGAGCATACCCGAGGGGTAGAAACATCAGAATGATGCTTCCTATTTATAAAGGTAGCATACTGGCTGTGCACAGTGCTTCAGTCTGTTCTGCTACCACGGCACACCTGTGGATCAGCAGTCTTCTCATTGTTGTGACAAAATACTGGGCAAGAAGCAAATGAAGGGAGAAAAGGTTTATTCTGGGTTATGGTTTGAGAGAATGGTCTATCCTGTCTGAGAAACTATGGTAGCATGTGGTGGCTGGTCATGTTGCATTCAGCAGGAACATCAAGTGGCTGGTCAAATTGCATCCAGTAGGAGCCTAAGGTAGCTGACCACAGTCCATCCAGCAGGAACATGAGGTAGCTGGCCTTGCATCCACAGCTAGGAAGCAGAGATGGATGCTGGCACTCCGTTTGTGTTCATTTCTTTCAGGACTAGCCCATGAGATGGTGGTCCTCACAGTCGGGGTAGGTCTTCCAGCCTCAGAAAGCCTCTCTGGCTGTGCCTGACAGACATACCCAGAGGTGTGTCTCCTCGGTGATTCTGAATCCATTTAGATTGGCAATGAAGACGACGCTTCACACTGAGACTAGGTGACTAAGAGCAGCAGATGGGTGCATCATACAGTCCAGGAGGTTGAGAAGGGACCACATTTGCAGGGACTTCCACATTGACATCCATGGCAGAAAGGAGAAGGACATGGAGATAAGAGTTCAAACTCATAATTTCAAGTTCTGTCACAATGAGCATCCATCCACTTGTGAACACAAGTCCTAGAACCTAAACCCACCCAGAAGGCCCCACATCCCAAAGCTCTCACCGCGGGGATGTAAGTTTCCAATAGACTAACAGACTTCATTTTGTTTTGAGTCTCATTAGGTAGCCTAAGCTGACTGTGAAACTTGGGATCTCTCTGCTTTTACCTCGTGAGTACAGGCCAGGACCATTGTACCCCGCTCCAACATACACTCATGCAGGAACGTATTCAAATGATAGCCAATATCATGGGTCACCAGTCTGCAAAGGAAAGCTCATGTGCTGATTAATTCTCTGGCATTTTCCTTGAATGATGTCTTTACAGTGACTGTCCTGACGGGGTTTGTCCATTTGGAAGCACTGGATGGGAGCTCCTGCATGACCTTTCATCACCCTGCCCTGTCTATTTAACTTCGTGACCCACAAACTCGTCTACATCTGACAAAGGGGGAGCTACTTTTCAAACAATGATTCCTAAGCTAACAACTCAAGTCTACCACGGATATGGAATGTCTGAGGACTAGGCTTGTACACAGTCTATCAAGAGTTATCTAGACGATTCCAATATGGATGGCCAAGTTTAGGAAATGACTGAGTGGATGCTCAGCACTCATTTAGCGTTCTTAGAATCATAGTTCATAAGACTTAAATAACTGAATTGGATTTACCTTTATCTCATAAAATAAACTTAGTAGATTAAAGCCTTCCCTTCCGTAGGCCAGCAATACTCCAGTGAGTGGCTCCATGCTCATGACTGTTTGGACAGCACAAACCAGACTAGAGGGCTTTTCAAAAAATAAAGAGAGGTCACAAAGTTGGGAGGGATGGGTCTGGGAGGAGTTAGGGGGAGAAATGGGGTTGAATGTGGTCGAGACATTTTTTTAAGACTCTCAAAGAATGAATATGAATATTATATTTAAAATACCATTTTGCTCAGTGAGCGTCTAGGAGAGTAGTTAAATACATTGTTTAAATGAATAGAAATATCAATATAGGCACCATCTATTAATTTGCTGGTTGTTGCACATAAGCCGTGGTGATAAACAGGAGATGTGGGGCCAAATTTATCACTTTCCTCACCTTTAATGACTGCTGACTTCAATCACTTCTCTCAGAGTGAAATGGACCTCAGAATTTATGGCTCGCTTCTTGAGTGCCGAGATGTGGAATACTCAGGGGTCCTGGGAACTGTAATAAATATAAAGTATTTTTCCTAGGCTGATTTCTTGCAGCTAGTATCACTTTAAAGGCTCTTGTGAAACTGCATTCAAATATTGGCTTTCAAGTGCCAAAAATGGATGGAAAAACCCTGTACATTGGCTCATAAAAGTAATAGCAAATCTCTCTGACATCCATGTAACTCCATCTCCCTTTCCACAAAACAAGGGGAGAGCAACGGCTAACTCTCCGCAGCAGAGGGTGAATTGACAGGGTAATAGTTATAAACTCACCTGCTCTGTGCTGGCCCATGAGCGCCAAAGAACAGGACGTCAGATCACATAAGAAGCACATTTTTAGCAAGAGAGGAGGTGTCAAAATTCATAGCAAATACTGTGTGGGCCACTCCAGAAAACCTTGTCTCATAATAGTTAATTTCCGGAACTTTGTTATTAATTACAACCTGTATTTAGGCACGTAGGCCTTGTTTTTGAAGATAAGGACCAAACTCTGCAGGGGAGTTAGCATTAGGTTAAATAAATATCCACGAGGAATTGTCTGTAAGAATCACGCTAGCTTGGCTGGAGCCAGTGTACTGGGCATGCGCTGAGGTTACGGTCCTTGGAGATACAATACAGTCTCAAAATAAAAGTCTCAGGACAATTTATTCCATTGAATGGGTTGTATTTTCTCTCTGAAGAGAGAGCCCAGCCCAGATCAAAAGAATGTATCAGTGTTGAGGAAACTATTAAAACAAAACAGGATGAGGAGCTTCTCTTGGCTTCTGTTGACCATGCCCCGTTTCAGTGACGGAGAAGAGACAGACAATAATGTATAAATACAACACTTTAGACAACTACTAATGTTTAAGTCTAAGTATCTCATAAATACTACGTGGTTCACACAACTAACTTCCTATTATATTTACTGTCAATTATTATTGTTAATAATTAATTCAGCAAAGCAATTTAGTAATGTTTTGTGTTTGGCACACTTTAATGGAAAGTATTTGTTGCCTGTATGAAATTATAATTGCACTTTTACTCAGTAAGCCATCTTGACTGCTCTTAAATAAGGAATACTCAGTAAGACATCTTGACTGCTCTTAAATAAGGAAATTTTGAGCAGATATCAGAAACTATGATGTATGAGAAAATATCGATATTGTCTTATTGTGACTTGGAAATTATTCCACTTTTTTCAATTAACTTATTTGCTTTATAAAATTTCAGAAATAATACTTTTAAACATCTGGCCCAATTGGAAGTAGAAACACAAAGAAGGGTGATTTGAATTTAAGGTACCGTAGTCATTATCCTATAGCGATGTAGGAACTCATGTGCACACAGAACGATGAGAGTTTGGGGTGGGAACGCATGGTGTAGGGCACAGCCATTGGTCTCTCTTTGACAAACTATGGGGAGTAGAGAGTAGAGATTAATTAAGTATGGTGATGCAGGTCTTGCAAAAGCTCTCTGGCTGTTTTTTATACCTACATGTTTGGTTTTGGTTTTGGTTTCCAGTCAATGAAAGGTGACATATCAGGCTAGAGAGATGGCTCAGCTGTTAAGAGCACTGACTGCTCTTCCAGACGTCCTGAGTTCAATTCTCAGCAACCACATGGTGGCTCACAACCATCTGTAATGGGATCTGATGCCCTCTTCTGGGGCGTCTGAAGACAGAGACAGTGTACTCATTTACATAAAAAAGCAAACAAACAAATAAATAGTCAAAGAAAAAAAGAAATGTGACATTTCCTTAGCGTGTTACAGAGCTGAAAATGTGACTTGTCTGCCTTAGAAGGTATTGTAGAAATTAACCAAATTTGTTGAGAACCAAGGGACTAGCTAAAGCCTGTTTGTTTGCTGAAGATCTCAGGGAAATTTGTTAAGCAGGTAAAGAATCTAGCTGTGGGACCAAGCTTTGCTTAGAGATAAATGGTCGTATTTGTATAAATGGGCGCTCCCCCAGTTTTAATAATACAGGTGTTTCTGTGAGTGAAAATGTGGAGAGATAACCATTTTTGTTCATTTTAGTAGTATAGGCAGATGGTCCCTGGCAAAGAGTTCTGGTTTTGTTTTTGTTTGTTTGTTTGCTTGTTTTGGAGTGGATCCTTCAGGGGAGGCAGGATACATGACAGGGAGGATGGAAAACCCAGCTCTCCTTCTGGAAAACAGGAGCTGAGGGGTTAGAAATACCAAGACATTTATGATCTCTTAGGGTCTGTATGACATCTGCCCAGGATCTTCTGGCTTCCATAGTCTCTGGTGAGAAGTCTGGTGTAATTCTGATAGGTTTGCCTTTATATGTTACTTGACCTTTTCCCCTTACTGCTTAATATTCTTTCTTTATTTAATGTATTTGGTGTTTTGATTATTATGAGACAGGAGGAATTTCTTTTCTGGTCCAGTCTATTTGGAGTTCTGTAGGCTTCATGTATGTGTATGGGCATCTCTTTCTTTAGGTTAGGGAAGTTTTCTTCTATCTATAATTTTGTTGAAGATATTTACTGGCCCTTGAAGTTGAGAATCTTTGCTGTCTTCTATACCTATTATACTGAGGTTTGGTCTTCTTCTGGTGGCGTGGATTTCTTGGATGTTTTGGTTTTGGAGCTTTTTGCATTTTGAATTTTCTTTGACTTTTTTGTTTGTTTGTTTTTGTTCATTTTTGTTTTTTTGAGACAGGATTTCTCTGTATAGCCCTGGCTGTCCTACAACTCACTCTGTAGACCAGGCTGGCCTCGAACTCAGAAATCTACTTGCCTCTGCCTCCCAAGTGCTGGGACTAAAGGCGAGTGCCACCACCGCCCTCCTTTCTTTGACTGTTGTGTCAATGTTTTCTATGGTATCTTCTGCCCCTGAGATTCTCTCTTCTATCTCTTGTATTCTGTTGGTAATGCTTGCATCTATGACTCCTGACCTCTTTCCTAGGATTTCTAATTCAGGGGTTGTCTCTCTTTATGATTTCTTTATTGTTTCTAGTTCCATTTTTAGATCCTGAATGGTTTTGTTCACTTCCTTTGCATGTTTGATTGTGTTTTCCTGTAATTCTTTAAGGTTTTTTTTTGTGTTTCCTCTTTAAGGGTTTCTAGCTGTTTACCTGTGTTCTCCTGTAGTTCTTTGAGAGAGTTATTTCCAGCCCAGACTTCTATACCCAGCAAAACTCACAATCACCATAGACTGAGAAAACAAGATATTCCACAACAAAACCAAATTCACACAATATTTTTCCACAAATCCAGCCCTACAAAGGATAATAGATGGAAAACACCAACACAAGGAGGGGAAACTACACCCTAGAAAAAGCAAGAAAATAATCTTTCAGCAAATCCAAAAGAAGATAGGCATACAAATATAATGCCACCTCTAGCAACAAAAATAACAGGGGATAACAGTCACTTTTCCTTAATATCTCTTAACACCAACGGACTCAATTCCCCAATAAAAAGACATATACTAACATATTGGATACATAAACAAGACCCAGCATTTTGCTGCATGCAGGAAATGCACCTCAGTGACAAAGACAGACATTACCTTAGAGTAAAATGTTGGAATACAATTTTCCAAGCAAATGGTCCCAAGAAACAAGCTGGAGTAGCCACTCTAATATCAAATAAAATTGACTTTCAACCAAAAGTTGTCAAGTAGGATAAGGAAGGACACTTCATACTGGTCAAAGGAAAAATCTACCAACATTTTTCTACTCTCAATTCTGAGCATCTGTGCTCCAAATGCAAGGGCACCCACATCTATAAAAGAAACTTTACTAAAGCTCAAAGCATACATCACATCCCACACAATAATAGTGGGAGACTTTAACACCCCACTCTCTGCAATGGACAGATCATGGAAACAGAAAATAAACAGAGACACAGTGAAACTAACAGAAGTAATGAGTCAAATGGATCTAACAGATATTTACAGAACATTTCATCTTAAAGCAAAAGAATATACCTTCTTCTCAGCACCTCATGGTACCTTCTCCAAAACTGATCATATAACTGGTGACAAAACAAGTCTTAACAGATACAAGAAGATTGAAACAATCCCATGCACCCTATCAGATCACCACAGACTAAGGCTGTTCTTAAATTCCAACAAAAACAATGGAAAACACACATACACATAGAAACCAAACAACACTCTACTCAATGATAACTTGGTCAAGGAAAAAATAAAGAAATTGAAAAATTTTTTAGAATTTAATGAAAATGAAGATACACCATACCAAAACTTATGAGACACAATTAAGACAGCCCTAAGAGGAAAATTCATAGTTCTAAATGCCTCCAAAAAGAAACTGGAGAGAGCTTACACTAGCAGCTTGACAGCACAAGATAGTATACTTAAGTGACCCCCAAAATTCCATCAGAGAACTACTAAAAAAAACCTCTAGAACAAAAAGAAGCAAATACACCTAAGAGGAGTAGACAGCAGGAAATAATCAAACTCAGGACTGAAATCAACCAAATAGGAACAAAAAGAACTATAGAAAGAATCAACAAAACTATGAGCTGGTCCTTTGAGAAAACCAACAAGATATATAAACCCTTAGCCAGACTAACCAGAGGGTACAGAGACAGTATCCAAATTAATAAAATCAGAAATGAAAAGGGAGACATAACAACAAGAACTGTGGAAATTAAAAAAAAAATCATCAGATCCAACTACAAAAGTTTATATTCAACTAAATTGGCAAATCTGGGTGAAATGGACAATTTTCTAGACACATACAAGGTTCCAAAGTTAAAACAGGATCAGATAAACCACCTAAACAGTCCCATAATCCCTATAGAAGCAGTCATTAATAGTTTCCCAACCAAAAAAAGCCCAGGACCAGATGGGTTCAGTGGAGAATTCTATCAGACATTTAAAGAAGACCTAATACCAATACTTTTCAAGCTACTCCACAAAATAGAAACAGAAACACTACCCAATTCTTCTAGGAAGCCACAATTATGCTTATACCTAAACTACACAAAGACCGAACGAAAAAGAGAAATTCAGACCGATCTCCCTTATGAACACTGATGCAAAAATACTTAATAAAATTCTTACCAACCAAATCCAAGAACACATCAAAATGATCATCCACCATGATCAAGTAGGCTTCATCCCAAGGATGCAGGAATGGTTCAATATGGAGAAATCTGTCAATGTAATCCACTATATAAACAAACTCAAAGGAAAAAAACCCACATGATCATTTCATTAGATGCTGAGAAAGCATTTGACAAAATCCAGCATCCTTCATGTTAAAAGTCTTGGAAAGGTCAGGAATTCAAGGCCCATACCTACACATAGTAAAAGTAATATACAGCAAACCAGTAGCCAACATCAAACTAAATGGAGAGAAATTTGAAGCAATCCCACTAAAGTCAGGGACTAGACAAGGCTGCCTACTCTCTTCCTATCTATTCAACATAGCACTTGAAGTTGTAGCTAGCAATTAGACAACAAGAAAACATCAAAGGGATACAAAATGGGAAGGAAGAAGTCAAAATATCACTATTTGCAGATGATATGATAGTATACTTAAGTGACCCCAAAAAATTCCATCAGAGAACTCCTAAAGCTGATAAGCAACTTCAGCAAAGTGGCTGGATATAAAACTAACTCAAACAAATCAGTTCCTTCTTATATTCAAGGAAAAACAGGTTGAGAAAGAAATTAGGGAAATGACAGCCTTCACAATAGCCACAAATAATATTCCATACCTTGATGTGACTCTAACCAAGCAAGTGAAAGATCTATATGATAAGAACTTCAAGTCTCTGAAGAAAGAAATCAAAGAAGATCTCAGAAGATGGAAAGATCTCCCATGCTTATGTATTGGCAGGATTGATATAGTAAAAATGGCCATCTTACTAAAAGCAATCTACAGATTCAATGCAATCCCCATCAAAATTCCAACTCAATTCTTCACAGAGTTAGAAAGAGCAATTTCCAAATTCATCTGGAATAGAAAAAAACCCAGGATAGTGAAAAGTATTCTCAACAATAAAAGAACTGGGGGAATCACCATCTCTGCCCTCAAGCTGTACTACAGAGCAATTATGATAAAAACTGCATGGTATTGATACAGAGACAGGCAGAAAGACCAATGGAATAGAATTGAAGACCCAGAAATGAACCCACACACATATGGTCACTTGATCTTTGACAAAGGAGTTAAAACCATCCAGTGGGAAAAAGACAGCATTTTAAACAAATGTTGCTAGTTCAACTGGAGGTCAGCATGTAGAAGAATGCAAATTGACCCATTCTTATCTCCTTGTACAAAGCTCAAGTCCAAGTGGATCAAGGACCTCCACATAAAGTCATATACATTGAAACTTATAGAGAAGAAAGCGGGGAAGAGCCTTGAGCATATGGACATAGGGGAAAAATTCCTGAACAGAACATCAATGGCTTGTTCTGTTAGATCAAGAATCGACAAATGGAACCTCATAAAATTGCCAAGCTTCTGTAAGGCAAAGGACACTGTCAGTAAGATAAAAAGGCAACCAACAGATTGGGAAAAGATCTTTACCAACCCTACATCTGATAGAGGACTAATATCAAGAATTCAAGAAGTTAGACTCTAGAGAACCAAATAACCCTATTAAAAATGGGGTACAGAGCTAAACAAAGATGTTTCAACTGAGGAATATCAAATGGCCAAGAAGCACCTAAAGAAATGTTCAACATCTTTAGTCATCAGGGAAATGCAAATCAAAACAACCCTGAGATTGTACCTCATACCAGTCAGAATGGCTAAAATAAAAAACTCAGGTAATAGCAGATGCTGGCGAGGACGTGGAGAAAGAGGAACACACCTCCTTTGCTGGTGGGAATGCAAACTGGTACAACCCCTCTGGAAATCAGTTTGGTGGTTCCTCAGAAAACTTGACATAGTATTACCTGAGGACCCAGATATTCCACTCCTGGGCATATACCCAGGAGATGCTCCAACATGTAATAAGGACACATGCTTCACTATGTTCATAGCAGCCTTATTTATAATTGCAGGAGCTGGAAAGAACCCATCTGTCCTTCAACAGAGAAATGGATACAGAAAATGTGGTACATTTACACAATGGAGCACTACTCAGCTATTAAAAATGATGAATTCATGAAATTCTTAAGTAAATGGATAGAACTAGAAATATCATCCTGAATGAGGTAACTCTATTGCAAAAGAAAACACATGGTATGTACTCACTGATAAGTGGATACTAACCCCAAAGCTCCAAATAACCGGGTTACAATTCACAGACCACATGAAACTCAATAAGAAGGAATGTCGAAGTGTGGCTATTTTGGTGCTTCTTAGAAGGAGAACAAAATACTCACAGGAGCAAATATGGAGATAAAGTGTAGAGCAGAGACTAAAGGAAAGGCCACCCAGAGACTGTCCCACTTGGGGATTCATCCCATATAGAGTTACCAAACCCAGACACTATTGTGGATATTAAGAAGTGTATGCTGAAAGGAGCTTGATATGGCTGTCTCCTGAGAGACTCTGCCAAAGACTTAAAGATTCAGAGACAGATGTTTGCAGCCAACTATTGTACTGAGCACGGGAGCCCTAATAGAGGTGTTAGAGAAGGGACTGAAGGAGTTGAAGAGGTTGTCAACCCCATAGGAAGAACAACAATATCAACCAACCAGACTCCCCAGAACTCCCAGGGACTAAGCCATCAACAAAGGAGTACACATGGGCTCTGGCTGCATATGTAGCAGAGGCTGGCCTTGTCATGTACCAATGGAAGGAGAGATCCTTGGTTCTATGAAGGCTCCATAGATGCCCCAGCATAGGAGAAATTGAGGGTGGGGAGGTGGGAGTGGGTGGGTGGGTGGAGGAACACCCTCATAGAAGCAGAGGGAGGAAGGATGTGATAAGGGTGTTTCTGAGAGGGAGGGAAACTGGGAAAGGGGATAACATTTGAAATGTAAATAAAGAAAATATCCAATAAAAAAAAGAAAGAAAGAAATGCCCAGACAGCCTGGGGAGTGGCTCAGTGCATAAACCACATCACCAGCTTGAGGACTAGAGTTTAGGTCCCCAAGATCCATGCAAAATCTTGAGACATAGCAGCACCCGGCACTCAGAAGGTGGAGACGAGATCCCTGGGACAAGTTGGCTAGCCGGACTGGCCAACCAGTGAGCAAGCAACTACAGTAAAATAAGTGTAAAATGATGGAAATAATACTTAGTGTCAAATTCTGGGCCTTCATATGCACTGAAACACGTACACAACTGCCCATCCCCCACACGGTGGGGGGAGGGGTATGCCGGGGATTACTAGTCCTCTACACATACTTCACAGAAACCCTTTTTATAAAGGTATTGTAACCCAAGCCTGCCAACCAAGATTAATCACTCTGACCAAGATGGTAACTTTTCATTGACTGGTTTTAAAAACAAACCGCCCCAGATGCCCTGGAAGCTGCCTCCACTGGCTGTGCTCCCTGGACATAACAGGAACTCTAACCCTGCTCAACCCATAGCTATGGTCCAGGAAGCTAAATGTCCCCTATGAGTCATTAGGAAGAATAGAGAGATAGTAAGACCTACTGGTAGAAATGGCTGTACTCTTGCCTCCACTCTTTGGTTCCCCAAATCAAAAGGACTTCATTCTTGAAGTTAGGCTGGTTCTGCCTCCTAGCCCCATGCTTCCAGGAGTAAGACTCAGAATATATTTACAAAGACCTTATTCATACAGCTAGGCTCTGCTCTGACTAGATCATAACTAAAGATATCTCATTTCTAGCCTACATTCTGTCATGTGGCTGGTTACCACAGCCAGGCACCATGCATCCATCTTGTCACATCTTCCCAGAGGATCTCCTGCCTGGTACTCTCCCAGCATTCTTTCTGCCTCCCAGATATCCTACGGCTCTTTCTTGCCTAAGCCGTAGGCCATAGGCTTTTAAATTGACAGGCGATGCATACATACAATATACAAGATATTCTCTCTCTATATGCATCATACTGATGACACACTTCTCCAGCTCCATGAAGAAATCCCTGATTGCACAATCAAATCCTAGAGACCCTGGCAACCCCTACAATGTGTAGCACCTTTGCTAGCACTGAGCTTGATCTGGTAGAAAGTTGTTCTTGTGCTTTTGAGGGGAGCCACCTCTGCATGGTGTGGTCGATGTGAGTAGGGGCACAATGAACTGGCCTCGGAGTGTTCGGCTCCTTTAATGGATCTGTCATTGCATGGTAGGCTATGTATGAGTTCACACCAAGAGATCAGGAGTTCTATAAGCTTCTAAAATGATGATGTTCACAAGGAGCTGTGGGTTACATATACAAGAGCAGCTGCCTCTTCAGAGCGGAAGGATCATAGGCCTTTCTGCTAGAAGATACTCAGTAGAGTCTGCCACCAAAGTCGGTCTCCTCTGGAGATAGTGCCATATTGCAGTTACCTGTTAGTATCTGTGGCCGGAAGATCAGACTTTCAGTCCCAGCAATAGCTTCATCACAGGAATCCATGCCATTGGATGTTTGGGTAGCTACCACTTCCCCTTCCATATCCATTCTCTTCCTGTCATTGCAGATCAGGGATAGCCAATAACAAAGACAGGCTAGCATCAGTTGAGTGGGTTATTTTCCAACATGCTTGTTCAATGCTCCTCTATGGTAAAGTCTTTGTGAAGACTGTAACTGTCTCTGTGTTCCCAGGAACCACCTAGTCATATTTTGCCTTGTCTCCTAAGATCCATACCGGGGTGTTAAGTCCAGTGTCTCAAGAGAGTGGGTCAAGCCTACGGCCTCCTCTTTATTGAGTTGTGTATTCTAGCTTTTTTCACCAAACACTCTCAACATCAACTCAATCTCTTGGCTCTTGCTATTTTGATGCTGGCTGATTCTTCCCATTTCTGTGGTATATAGTCTCCTCTCCCCTTTCCAGAGTTAGTCTCTTCTTGAAGTATGCTGGGAAACTAACTTACCCACCTCACAGCAGGAGAAGATGCTGCATCCTAACAGGACACTTGTATTGAGAGAAGAGACATTGTGGTTTTCATTTTAAAGACTTGTTTATTTGTGTTGTATGTGTATGTACCGCCACCTTTATATGTGTGTGCAACATGTGCATGCTTGCTGCCTGAGGAGGCTATTAGACCTCAGGAACTATGGTCACAGACGGTTGTGAGTTGGGAACAGAACCCGGGTCCTCTGAAAGAAGAGTTAGTGCTCTTAGATGCTGAGTCACTGCAACAGCCCCTGTTTGGAATTTCTTAGTTGGATTAATTAAGGATACATTTTACACACCACATAATTTGGATGTACAGTTTGGTCAAGTTTGACAACTGTGTACAGAAGAGAGGAGCAACCACTAAAGAGAAGGTCTAGAGCGCCACCACCCTGGGAGCCTCTCTCCACTTAGTCCTTTCCTCCATGGCCCAGCCCTGGAAGCCACTATCTAAGTCCTCTCCCATGCCGTGACCTTTAAAATATTGTGTAAGTGCAGTCATAAGTGAGCTCTTTTGCATCTGGCTGTTTCCACCTTAATGCATTTGAGAGTCATCCGTCCTGCTCATATCATAGCCCACGCCTTTTTATTGCAATGGATTCCATTGTATGGCTGTAGCAAAGTGTGTTTATCCATTTTCCATTAGGCATTTGATTTGTTCCAGTCCTTAGTGATTATGAATTGAACTGCTATGAAATTTTATGTCCAAATGTTGACAGGGGCAGTGTTCTCATTCTTCCTGGGTAAATAGCTAGACTGGGAAGTTTGTTTTTATTATTTTTTAATTTTTATTTTATGCATATGAGTGTTTTGCCTTTGTGTGTCTGTGTACCATGTGCACAGACTTTCTGAGAAGACCAGAAGAGGGCATTGGATCTCCAGAGCTGGAGTTTTAGATGATTGGAGCAGCTATGTAAGTGCTGGAAATGGAATCTAGGTCTTCTGTAAGAACAGCAAATGTTCTTACCCACTGAGCCATCTTTGCATGCTTAAGTTTCTTTTCTTTTCTTTTTTTTCCCTCAAACTTCAAGCTTTAATGTATAATGGCAAATAATAAAGTAATGCAATCTGTTGAGTCAGTCCCCCTGGCAGACACAGACTCTTCTAACTTATCATGTCCTTTCCCATCCCACTGTGGCCTCTAGTATTTTTCCATGTGTGGTCACCCTGACAAGATGCCTCCTTCCCAAGGTAGACAGCTACTGAAAAGCTACATATGCTATCTAACTCAATCAACATTCATGGAGTGACACTGCTTCCCCAGCCCCTACTCTACTTGGTTTTGGATCCATTTTGGTGGACAGAAAGCACTCCAGGTTGCTAATGTATATTGCCGAACAGATCTTTCAAATAGGGTATATCAGAGATAAACTTCTTGAATTCTTCAATATCGAAAAATACCTTGGTTTTACCTCTAAAATCAAATGCCAGTTTAGCAGGATAAAGGATTCTCTGTTGAAAGCCTTCTTCTTGCAGAATTTTTATGATATCACACCACTGACTCCTTGCATCTATAGTGCCAGGCGATAAGTCAGCTGTCATTCTGATCTTGGACCCTCTGTAGGTTATTTTTTGTTCTTTTCTGGAAGCGTTTAGGCTTCTCTGTTTATCACCAGCACTCCCAAACTTCACCAAGATGTGTCTAGGTGTGAGTCTGTGCTCATCCACTGAATTGGGGATACGATGAGCACTGACCACCTCGAGACTGGTCTTCTAGCTCAGCAAAGTTTTCTTCAATGACTTCCTTAATTATGCCCACCACTCCATTCTCTTGGGTTTCTTTCTCTGGAATTCCTATCACTCGGATGTTGGAGCTTCAAAATCTATCCTCCCTCTCTCTCAGCTTTTCTTTATCAATGATCTCCCTGGCCAACTGCATTGTATCCTTGGTCAGAGCCTCCACCGCATCTTCCTGGTCATTCACCCTGGCCTCAATCGTGCATGCTAAGGAACTCAGATCATCCAGTGAACTTTTCATATTTTGGACATCGAAAACGTAAAGGTTTCTGATATTGTCGACCTCCCTTTGCATCTGTTTGATAACACTGATCACTCCTATTCTAAAGTTTTGTTCGGTTTCATGGATCAACTTTGCTTCTTCAACTGTTAGGTGTACTATTTGCAGCATCTTGTACCACCCTTTTTCTATGTTCATTAAAAGTGGAGTGACTTGCGTTTTCCGTCGCAAGTCACTCCACTTTGTACATGAATGGCCTTTTGGACCATCACTACCTGCCCCTAGAGATTCTGATGGAGAAGCCAAATATAAGGCCAGATACGGCATCCCAATCCTTTGACTAGAAAGCAGCTGCTTCTCTCTCCTGGCTTCTGTGTGCCTCCTGGCATCTCACCAGCTTTTTTTCCTTAGAGTCCCAAACCAGGTAACTGAAGGCAAGTTCTTTAAGTCCATGGAAGGTCTCCTTTCTCTTAGTTTGGGAAGCCGCCTTTCTGTTTACTTCTTCCTCTGATTCAGGATCTACTACCAAACTAATTAAGCCAATCTCCACAGCACTCCTGGTGATTTTCTCAACAGCCCGATCTTCTACCACAGCAAGGCTCTGAAAGGCTGATCTTGGAGCTTCATGTAGTACGGGGGCTTCTTCCTTCTTTCCCACTTCTGAGTTCTCTTCTCCCTCTTCCTCCTCCCCCACTCTGAACTTGATTCCTCTTCTTCTGACTCTGAATCCTCTTCTGACTCTGAACCCCCGTCCTCCCCCAACTCTGAGGCCACTCCCTCTGAAGTTTCTTCTCCCTGCGTCTCTGAGATTTCTTCTTCTTCCTCTTGCTTCTTGAAAGTTCCTTTATCCTTCTGGTCCAGTGTTTCTTCACCTCTAGACTAGCAACTTTTACCTCTTTCCATTAAAGCATTACACTGCTCCATCGTGGATGCCAGGACTTCATTGTGCTTCAAGCACGGAGAGGTAGCCATTTTCCTCTCCCTGTCTGCTGACGGCTTTTCTTTCTGCTCCTGCTGAAGCCTGGCTGCTTTAGACTGCACACCTGACATGGTGGATACAGTAACATGGCGCACCTTCTTCTGCTGGTTCAAAGTCCCAAATCTGTGCCTTCCCCAGGAAGGAACCAGCTCTCCTCGAGTCAGGGTTGGTCTGTCCACCTACAGTCACATCTCACAGCACCTGGGAGCCATGAGCTGCAACCTGTAGGTCACATGCGCCAACCTTAAGTTTATTTTCTAAGAACACTAGCAAGCCAGTGAGATGGCTTGGCAGGTACAGGGTCTTGCTGTCAACCCTAACTCAAAGTTCAATCCCTAGAATCCATATGACAGAAAGAGAGAATCAGTTCTCAGGGGTTGTCCTCCTAGCCTCCCCATGCATGCTATGCCATGTAATAATCTTTTATAAATAAGCAAGTTAAATAAATAACTGCAATTTTAAAAGAGGGAGGGGCTGGCAATTTGAAAATAAAGAGTTTGGCACACAAACCTGATGATCTAAGTTCAATCCCCAGAATCCATATAAAGATGGAAGGAGAGAACCAACTTCTCTGAGTTGTCCTTAGAACTCATGCGCACTTTGTGCCATATCCACACATCCACCATTGTGACCTTTTCTATTTTAGAAACTGGCAAAGCCTCTGGCTGTAACGCAAACACTGTGGAGGTTTAGGCAAGGATCCCAAGTGTGAGGCCAGTGTGGACTGTGTAGTGAGACCCTGTCCCAACAACTAAAATGGAAACTGCTTAACCAAGAAGCTACATTTGAACCTCACTAGCAATCCGTGGGAGTTACAGCAGTTACATGTCTTTGTCAGGACTTTGTGACATCTCTATTGTTCATCTTAACCATCAAATTAGAGTTTCTATATGTCCTTGATGCTCTTTCCATAAGTATTTCTTTGGGGAATTTATTCAAGTCTCTTCCCTATTTTTAAAAAATTGTGTGTGTGTGTGTGTGTGTGTGTGTGTGTGTGTGTGTTGCTATGTAACAAATGTGCACGGGTATCCACAGAAGCCAGAAGAGGGCATTTTATCCCCTAGAGCTAAGTCACAGGTGGTTGTGAGCCAATATGTGTGTGCAGGGAGCTGAACCCAGGTCCTCTGTAAGAGCAGCCAGTGCTCTTAACCTGCTAAACCACCTCTTTAACCCCACCTCTTTAATTTCAAAATGGTATCACGTGCAGTGTAATGGTTAATGTTCACATCTGATAATGTTTAGAATCACTTGGGAGACAGACATTAGAGGTACCAGTGGCAATTATCTTGATTAGGTTAATTGAGGTGGGAAGACATGCCCACTGTGGGTATCACCATTTCCTGGACTGTATATAAAAAGGAGAATGCGAGCAGAGCGTCAGTTTTCATTACTCTCTTCTTGAATATGGATACAATGTGACCAGCTGCTTCACTTTCCCGCTGTATCACATGGACAGTACCTTCAACTGTGAACCAAAGCAAACTCACCCTTCCTTCCTTTCTTCATTCCTTCCTTTCTTCCTTCCTTCCTTTCTTCTGTGTGCTGCCTTTGTAAGGATACTTTATCATAATAACAACAACAACAACAACAAAAAACCCTAAGATATAGTACCTAGTGGCCCTTTTTCATAATCTCTCTGCAGGTATAGAAATCCTTCAAGACTGTTGTCATTCCACACCTAGGGTCTGAGTTCCCACATCGCCACTGATGAGAGCTTTAACAAATGGGCCACCAGCTTCCTCTATCCCCCACACCCTCTTCCAGATGGGATACTTTTGTTACATAATGAGTCATTACCCAGACCTTGCTTTGTACCTGTCTTTTTTTTTTTTTTTTTTTTGATGGATCCTGGTTATAACTGTGACAGCTCAATATTCTGAGGAGTGGGTATCAGAGGGAACTAAAAATGTAAAACAATTATTGGACCAAAGACCTGGGGAAGAAAGGGGTCAACCCTCAGGTCACAATGGAGGTCTGACAGCTGTGAAGAGAAGTGGGCAGGGAAAGGCTCAAAGGAAAGTAAACCTCAGAAAAACTCTTAGCTCTGAAGTGGGGAACTCTGGAGCTCCTGCTGGCCATTAGAAGAGTCCAGTGACCAGCTCTGCTGTATTGCATTGCCTGGGAACAGTCCCTGGAGGGATGGCCTCATGGTATACTCCCATCAAGGACTGCACTGGGACCTGTCACTACCTCAACCCATAGCTTCTTTGAAGGGGAAATGAAAAGGCCAGCTCTGTAGCTGGCCTGGCTTTCCTTGGGATTATGCAGACAGTAATGGAGGGGACATAGGCAAGACAGAAGGAAACTCAGTGGATGCATATCAGAAGACAGACTTTGTGGAGAGTGTGAAATTATCTAGGAAGAACTTCATTAGACTACTTCCAGGGCTGTATACAATTGCCCACCCTACTTATGCTTTGTGTGTTCGGTCTCAGTAACTAGCAGTTAGTGTGAAAGTGACAAAATCTAGACGCAAAGCATTCCTAACACTTGAATAAGTTATCACAACATATGGTTGTAATTATTTGTTATTGTTATTCTTAATTGATGCTGCAAAGCCCCTACTGCATCTAATTTACAAAATAAACTTTTCTGCAGGTACTGGAAGACAAGGATGTGTAGAGAGTGTGGTATTACCCATGGTTGGTTGTCTACCAGGGGTCTTAACTAAGAAGGAGATGCTGCTTCTCCAGAAGCCCTCCCTCTGTGTCTGCCTCCAGCATTTGCCAGCTCAGCATCCCCCAGTTAGAAGGTGACAGGGAAATCATCCAACTTCACAGGTGGACCACCTTCCAGGCTGACATGAAACTAACTTTGACCCTGTTTTACAGTTTAAAACACAGACACACACACACACACACACACACACAGCACTGATCTTTAAAATCATATCTTTAAATAAAAGAGTATTCTAGTCTTTTCCATGACTCACTCATCCTTCACCCAGCTACCAAATATATCTTCCTGAAACACTTCTCTGCACACATTTTTTCTTGAATGCCCTGTTAACAGGACTCAGGCCCCACTCATTCTCTAGGCTCTTCCGCTATTGTTTGATACGAGCCATCTGCTGTCAGTGTCCCTGGGTTGTGTGAGTTTGACCATGATTCTTTGATGCTGTATCTTCTTATATCCCCCTACTATGGCTATGGGAGTTTTGGATTAGTCTATTCTTATGACCATGAAAATACTGCGGGAAGGAGATATGCAAGACATTATGATTGTGTTTACCATTTCTTGTATGGCTGCTCTGTTCCCTACAGAAAGCCATCCACTGGTTTTCTACAAAATGATCTTATGTTATCCCCAACCTACAAAACCAATCTGTGTCCCTAGTATTAACAGATGCATTAGGCAACTTCTATGCCACTTTCTTCCTCTGCAGTGTTCTCTTCCTGGACTTACTGACATCTCCCAGGACTTCCCAGCAAGATCACCCTGGAATTTCCCGCTGCCTCCCTTTGGTGTCAGATGCACAGTTTCCTTTCTGGGGTTATTGAGTCATGTAGGTGGAACACATCATCCACAAGCTTCCTGAAAGAAATGGAAGAGAGCTTTGTTGAGACTTTGCACGTTTTCATGTATCACTTCTACCCACAGCTTTGACTGACAGTCTAGACATCTGGAGAATTATAGCTTGAACATCTTCTCTGGCACAATCTCTATAGGCATTGCTATTTTGTCTCCTACCATGGTTTCTATGAAAATGACTACAAGAAGTAAAAGAGTTGTTCACTGAGAGGACAATCTAGAGCATGATTATACAGTGCAAAGAGCCTATAGGAGTGGGCTTAGCCTGGTAGAGTAACAAGACCCAAGAAAGCTGTGGAGGGATGGGGGGGAAATACAAAGTCTTGGAGCTCAAGAGGTGATCAGTGAGCAGATCCTATTAGCATTGGGTGAGGGTCTTTATAAGCTCTGGCTTTTACCCTCAATAAGCTAAGCAACAAAGAAGCATGAGCAGAAAAATGACGAATCACAGTGAATAGACACACACAGATTGACTTGTGCCAGGCAAGTCATAAAACACTGTTCCCAGCTAGTGAGATTCCAGTTAGGAGTGGGAAAAGTGTCCACAGGCATTCAGCTTCTGGTTGTGCTTTGGAGCCAACAGGATGTACTGATGATCATAGGCATGAGATGGTGATAAAGGCCACAGGAGGAGCAGGGCCCCACATGACACAGTGTTTTTACCCTGAGTAAATGGAAAGAAGAGCAGACAAGGAGGAGACACCCGCAGGGAGTGCACAGGTTTCATCCTGGACATCTTTTGAGATAGCTCGTTAGATGTCTACAGAGAGAACTCAAGTGGGTAGCTGGATAACTGAGTTAAGAAAATCAAGCTTTTTCAGCTGTGCATACAGGCTTTTAAGTCATCAGATACAAGTGATGACACACTGATGTGATGAAGGAGTTTGTAGATGGAGAGAGAGAAGAGTCTGGGCTTTGAGACAGGAGCTATAGGGATGCGTTACAATCAGGGACTCTGGAAGACCAAACAGGAGACGGAGAAGGAATGGCTGCAGAGGCAGAGAGGAAATCAGGAGATAAGTATGTGAAGAAGGATATCATTGGCTGCTGACTGAGTCATTAGACAGGGGCTGAAACTCAGGAACACAGAGGTCCTGGGTGACTGACCAGTCTGCTAAGACAGAAAACACATGAGTGGGTTCAGAAATCAGGTGAACACTAGAGACAGGGAACAGGGGAAATGAGTTACATTGTGTCCTGGAGGAGAGCAAAGATATAAGAAAAAAGTTTTCTTTTATTCCTGTGTGTGTGTGTGTGTGTGTGTGTGTGTATGCACGCTCATGTGCTCATGCACAAATTTGGGTGCACACATTCCTGGTATGTGTGTGTGACCGAGAATGACTTTGGTCGTCTTCCTCTTTTATGTTCCACCTTAGTCACCTGAGGCAGGGTCTCTCACTGAACCCATAGCTAAGCTGGTATGCAGCAAGCCCCAGCCACCCTGTCTCTCTCCCCACAGCTCTGTGTTACAGCCACACACAGCCACACCTGGTTTTCCTCATGGGTGTTTGCATTTGAACCCAGATCCTCATACTTGCACAGCAAATATTCTCATTCACTGAGCCATCTCATCAGACCCCAGTCTCCATTGGTTTTAATGGAAGGCATTCTAGCAGAGATGCTGGCCAATGGAAATGATTTGAGAGGAGAACAGGGCAAGAGAGAAGAAAAAACAGACAGTTGTTGCTGTAACTGTCAAGGAGAGAGATAGAATCCAGACAAATAGAGGAATGGTCTTAGCTTAGAGCTTGGCTGGTGTGTGTTCCCCAAACAGTAGGGTGTAGTGCAGAGCTGCCTTTAGGTTGTTCTTGTTTCCCCATCAATTATGACATTAAGGATAGTAACTTCAAGGGGACTCAAGTGGAGTATAACAGGAGAAAACTGAGGCCTTTAGCAGGAGGAGAGAAACAGTGGACAGGGGGTGCTGGACAATGAATAGACCATGAAATGTAGTGGGGCCCGACTGGTACAAAAGGCTCACTGGATGTGTTAATGATTGTCTGGCAGAACTGTCTAGGGCAGGCATGGATTTTCCTCCAGTCTGGTTCAACTGGATGCGTGTGTGAATAGAGTGGTAGAGCGTTGAGTCAAACCAAGACCAGGTTCTTGTCTAAAAGAAAAGTGAAAGAAAAAATATCTAGAGAGCTGAAAATGTATGTGAGGGCAAGTTTATAACAAGCCATTGCCTTTCTTTTCTTTTCTTTCTTTCTTTCCCTCTTTCTTTCTTTCTTTCTTTCTTTTCTTTTCTTTTCTTTTTTTTACTGCAGTGCTGGATTGCCCAAATCATTTCATGTTAAATGCTCATCATGTTAAATGTGCATAAACAAACCTCATGCTGTATGCCTTGAATATATAAAATTTATATTTAAATTATTCTTTAATAAGTGGATGAAGAGAAAGTAAAAAAGGAAATTATACAAATATTATACTCATATAAGAAAACAACAAGGGCGATGGTGGTGCACACCTTTAATCCCAGCACTTGGAAGGCAGAGGTAGGTGGATTTCTGAGCCAGCCTGGTCTACAGAGTGAGTTCCAGGAAAGCCAGGGCTATACAGAGAAACCTTTTCTTGAAAAAAAAACAACACCCCCCCCAAAAAAAGAGAAAACAACAAAACAGTTAAAAAACAAATATTTTCCATGCACTAAGACTGGGTGTTGGAATAAAGTCTTCTTCATTATTAGAATGTGAGTCTACTTAACCAATAAATAAATAAATAAATAAATAAATAAATAACAAGCCATTGACTCTGACCTGGATGTAGATGCATGATGAGAGATAGGCGGCGGAGGGGGGTTGGGGGGGGATGAATGGATCAAAGTAACTGGCTTTACTCCAAAGTAAAGAAATGTGTTAAGAGTTGGGAGGCTCAAAGGAATGAATGGGAGACAAAACAGTAAACAGTTGTCAGAAATTAGGAAGCTTGAAACGAAGGCTATTCAACCAATGTCAATTCAGTTATGGGTATCTTTTCTGTTTCCCCTGTCTCCTCTTCTTTCTTTTCTTGATTTTTTGAGGCAAACCTTCACTATGTAGCCAGAATATTCCCTTGAGCTTTCTGTGTACTCCACGGTAGCCTTGAACTCATGACCGTACTGTCTATACCCCTCATACTGGGACTATAGGCATATTCCACCACAACCAGTTTTCATCTCCTACTTCTGAGATCATCAATAATCCATTTTTTAAAATGCTCTTTTCATTGTTCAGTCCAATCTACTTTGTTTATTTACATATCTGTGATTCATGATGGAGACGTCTACCATGTGTCTGCTGATAGTTGTTCATATTATAGCAAGCACTACAAAAGCTGATGGAAAGTGCTATCTATGTCTTTGTAGTCTTTGATCCTTCATCAAAGAAAAGGGAACACAATGGGGTCTCATTTATGAGTAGATGGTGCGTGCACAAGCTTCAGCCCTCCTTTTTAGTCCTGCTTCTAAGCCCCGCCAAGCTTAGGACCATTGGGTCTGAAGTCTCAATTCATTTCCCCAAAAGAAAACTTCCTTGAGTGTTCTGGGCTGGCTGTTGCAGCGAGGAAGAGAGGAATACTGAGTTCATCTGTGGTCTCTGTTTATCAGCCCTTGCATTCTTTTTGCTGAAATGTGATCACCATCTTTTGATAACATAAGAAATCCTGGAGGCAATCAACACATAATGGGAAAGGGGGATGTTTCAGCTCATAGTTTCAGAGGTTCCAATTCGTGATCAGTGGCTTTGTTGCTGTTAGACCTGTAATGATGCTGCCTACTGTGATGGGAGCTCATGACACAGCAAAACCACTTACTTTGTAACACATCAGCAGAGAAAGAAGATACCCCCACTGATGTAAAATCTCAGGCCCCACCTCTTATGGATGCATCACTTTGGAACTGAGGTGTAATGCAGTAGCTATATGCCTATGGTGGCACATGCCCAGAATCCCAGTCCTAAGAAGAGAGGTACAGGAAGGAGGGTTAGAGGGTCAAGGGATCCTTGGCAATGTAGGGGATTTAAGGGCAATATCCTTTACTACCTGGACCTTTTTAGCCTAAACTATAGGAAGAAGTAACTGGTATTTTGGAATTTTTAAGCTTGGTCAGGATTTTTAAGTGGGGATGTGTTTCCTCACCTCTGACAGTTCCCAAGGGAGGACATCTTCCCTGCTTCTCTGTTGACTTTGCTTCTCCTGATCTGCGCATGTCTGCTGCCTACTTGCATTTCCACGATCCCGCTGGAATCAACCTGCTGGCACCTTCTACCCACTGCTGCCTCTTCTTCTCCATGTCTGCTCTCTTAGTCCTTCTGCAGTTAAAAAAAATGCTTTGTAATTGTGAGAAGCACATGTGTTCTGTCCTAATGTTGAGGACAGTCCAAGTTGCTGAGTAGCAGAAACTGCGGACGTCCAGAGTTCCTCGTTCCATAGCCTCCCCAATCCTTTTCTGTTGCCCTGTAGTTGCTATGAGCCTTTTCTAAGCACAGTAATGGTTTCTCAACCCATGTGCCTCCTCCTTCTGCGTCTCTGTCTGAGCACCCTCCTCAGCTCTTGCAAGAGCTTGCTCAGCCCTCTTATAAGCAGCCTGGATCTGTTAAGGTCCAAACACCATCAAGGCATAAGGAAGGTGACTTGGGATTAATAACCAACTTTCTTATACCTTAGCGGGACGGTAGTAAGACCTACTGTGTGGCTGTTTAAAGGTTCTCAGTGCAAGTGTATCCAAGTTGCCCACAGTTGTACAGACCCATCAACTGCATTTTCTCTTTTTCCGCTCTTTCTCCAATTTCTTACCCGTCCTTTCTGGGAATTCTCTTTCAAAATACACTTGTTTTACACGAGACTTGGTCTCCAGGTCTGATTTCAAAAGAACTGAGCTGAAGATAGTCAGCACTAGGAAATGAACAAGCAAACACATTGTTAATGGTATGGAGAGAACCAGAAGCTCGTGGGCAGGAGTAGGTACTCGGTAACTGCCTCTGGCACGTTAAAGTCTCATAGTTAGGAAATGTTCTATCTCTGCTTCCTTTAGAAGGATGAAAGGAGAGGCTTGG
Organism: Mastomys coucha; assembly: GCF_008632895.1. Lineage (NCBI taxonomy): Eukaryota > Metazoa > Chordata > Mammalia > Rodentia > Muridae > Mastomys > Mastomys coucha. The sequence goes on from NW_022196905.1 coordinate 217,479,585, forward strand.
CGTATGCACCAAAGCTGTGGGGACTGTGGCCGTAAGAAGTAGGCATCTGGTCTTTTTACACCCCTTACAAGAGCTAGAGAGAAAGGAAGAGGTTTACATCATCATGAGACATAGTAACAAAGGCCAGAAGACCCAACTAAAGGCAGGTAATTTGCTGCATACCCTGCAACTAAAAGGAGAATGTCTGAAAAATTAGGCCCAGGATAAAGTGGGGGGCGGAGGGGAGGCACAGTCTGGGAAGGTCTCCTCTAAAGGGGCCAAAGGTCCTGGGGAAGGCCTATAGTCTCTGAGGTGCCCTGGGATGTGAGCATCAAAAACTTGGGCTCACAGTCTATGAGTAGTCACCTAGACTTGCAGAAGGAACCTGCGCTCTGTGAGCCCAGGAGCGAGGAGCGATCCTTTGGCCTTGAGTCTCCTCAGGCGCAGACTCCTTATAGATAATGCTTCTTTCCCTCAAGGTCAGCTCCCACCTGTCTTCATTGTCTTCAGAAACTAGGGTCAGGTCTCAGTGTAACCAGAGTGAAAGAACACAGCTGCTACTGCCAGAGGTGGGATGGTTTGTTAAGGTAGATTCTGCAATATCCTCTCCTCCAATTGCTCTTCTCCAAAGCATTTTCTCATCCTCCACCTTAAGAATCAGTGAAATTGAATTTGCCTCTCCTTGATCTGAATGGGATTTTACTTGCTTTGACCAACAAACAGCACTCTGGGGCACGCTTTCTAAAACAGGGCCCTAAAAGGTGGCAAAAGTTCTGTTTTTAAGAAGACATTTACCTTTGTGTGTTTGAGATATCATGAAAGAATATCACCTACCCCGAAGCCATCATGCCAAGAGGAAGGGGACTGGTTGCTAGAGAAAAGTGTGAATTCCCATTTGTGTCCTGTGGTCACAAGCTGCTCTTGGAAGAGCCTCACACTCATTGCCTTAGGCAGCTGTTTGGACTATACCATTCACTCTCTGGCCCTGGGTTCTTCTTTCGTTACTATGTAGTCTGAAGGGACCCCATCACCTTGACATTCTACAGAACATGATTCTGGACCATCAGATAAATAGCAGAATGACACTTAGACTTGGTTTCTAGGAGGGAGACAATGTGCTGGTGGCTTTAATAAGGCAGTGCTTGTTAGGCAGTGGAAGATACACCTACAAGTTTTCTGAAGGCAACAACTAAGGCAACTTCGGACCTTCTACCCAAAAGGGACTCTGCATTTATGACTTTGGATCAAGATATAGGACACTCCCACTCCTTTTATGAAAAAGATCCATGCTTGATGAACAGTTTGGGACTCTCAACAAACAAAAACATAGGTCATTGGGGGCTGCAGGGGAGGCTCAGTGCTTGCTGCTCTTTACAGGATTAGCGCTTGCTTCTGAGCACCTAGGTTGGGCTGCTGGGACAATTTCCTGTAACTCCATGAACAGCCACACCCACATACACATATACAAACAAATAGAAATGAAAAGTTAAAATAAAAAACCTACCCTTAAGAACACTGCTTTTGTGTATTTATCAGTAGACTGATTATAAGAGACCACTGGTTTTAATGGCCCTGAGAAGAGATATGACTGGTTTCTTATGACCCAGCAAAAGCAGTAATCTTAGAGGTAGTGATATCTTGTATGGTAAGCTATGGTTTTCAAACAGAGTCTGTATGTTGGACCAATGAGGATGTGTGTAGTTTTGTTCTGTATCTAGAACACAGACCTGGCAGTGAACATGTGTTAAGGTTGACTCACCAAATGCTGAGATCTCAGCTGTGAGCTACCCTATTTTGCTACATAATGTATTTCAATCCTCATTACTTTGTTCTCTTCTTGGTTAAAGACATTGGTCTCAAGCTGTGTAGAAAGAACTTTGCTACTGGAATGTTACATTCTCCACTGTATCTGTACTAATGGCTCCTCCTGATGATTTGGGGATTGTAGCAGTGAATTGTTAATCTGCTTCTAGCCACCCACCAGAGTTCTCTGGATTCTTGAATGAGACACACACACACACACACACACACACACACACACACACACACACGTCAGCTTAATTTTGATATGCCTTGACTAGCACTTCCAAACCTCCCTGCGACTAGCACACAGTCTTTTCCGGTATTCCTAAGTTTACTCTTTATCTATATTTTGCCTTTGCTGCCCTGTTTCCTTCTGGGAAGCCCTCCCATGGGGTCTCTTTCCTTTGCACCTACATTGCTAGATGATTTCTCTCCTGCAGCTCTTAAATCTGAACTCTTTGCTTCTGCATCATGGCAATTCGGTTCCTTCTCTCCTCGGTGGTTTTTTGTTTGTTTGTTTTGTTTTGTTTTTTGGCCCAGGAATCCTAAAAGTCCCACCTCTTTCACCTTGCCAGCCATTGGCCATTGACTCTTTATTGATTAATCAAAACCCAATTGGAGACAGGGACCCTCAGTGTTTGGACATGCAGATTCCTGTGTGGTTTGGGGAGGTGAATTAAGACAAAGCATTAGAACCAATTCCCAACAGGGGATCTTCACATTGACAGATCTGGAGGTTGTCTGATCTGGAGGAGTCAGAAGTTCTATATCTTGATCCAAAGGCAAACAGGAGGAGGGTCTCTTCTATGTTGGGGTGAGTTTGAGCATAGTACCTCAAAGCCAACCCCACAGTGAAACACTTTCTCCAACAAGGCCACACCTATTCCAATACTGGCATACCTCCTAATAATGCCACTCCCTGGACCAAGCATATTTAAACAGTCACAGCAAAGTCACCAAGATTCAGTCACTCAGGGCTCTGGTTCCTTTCGGTCTCTATGGGATGGTGTTCTGAGCAGACCTTGGGCACAAGCTCTGCAGCCAGTCCCACAACACCCAGAGGAAGCTCCACTCCCAGGTGTTCTAACAAGCTCAGGACCATAGGATCCCAGAATCACAGGATCACAGAGATAGCTTGACTCTGAGGAGTTCCGAAACAACCAAGATCACAGGAAGGACAGATTCCAGTCAGATTTAGCAAGGGCGGGTAGCACTAGAGATAGCTAAATGGCAGGGGGCAAGCGCAAGAAAAAATAAACCACACAAACTAAGGTTACTTGGCATCATCAGAACCCAATTCTCCCACCATAGCAAGTCCTGGACACACC
>NW_022196905.1:217483549-217493466 GCF_008632895.1 Mastomys coucha
TTTACACAATATCTTTCCACAAATCCAGCCCTACAAAGGATAATAGTTGGAAAACATCAACATAAGGAAGCAAGAAAGTAATCTTTCAACAAATCCACACAAACCTAATTCCACCTCTTACAACAAAAACTACAGGAATTGACAATTACTTTTTCTTAATATCTTAATATGAAAATTAATATTACCAACATTATCCTAATCCATTGAAATCCAAAAATATGAGGAATTAGAAATTTGTTAATTGTCATCCAATAGTCTCTCTAATTTGGTAGTTGGAGAAATAGGTTCAATATTGTACAACCTATATACACTTTCAGTTTGAGTGTTCGTGACAGTGTCTGACTGTTTACAACATAAGGGTCTTGATATTTTGCTTCTCCTTTTTCAGCCTCTCTATTAGTAGTATTGTTTATTTCATGTTTTCACACTATACTATGGTTTTCAGAGCAGCTTATGTATTTCAAAAGCATTTATATACCCAAAAGAAACATAGATGATTAACTAGGGAGGTGGCTTGTAAGAGAACAAGAAAGAGTGAGACTAAATGCTTTCCTTGACATTTGTAACTCTTGTATCAAGTTTGAAGAAGAGGACTTTATAAGTTACTCTTTCTCTGAGATGAATGCTTTTCCAAATTATCACAGCTAATGAACCAGATTCTTACTCTCACCTAATGTCTGTGCCACCCTCCAAGCAGAACCATTGTTCATTGAAACAGTTGGTGAATGACTTTATGGATAGACCATCTTAATACACACACCATTTCTTAAATGAATGTAACCTGTTCTCTGTGGTCTGAGAATAAAGTCACTCACTCATGTCAAATAGCTTTGACCATAGCAGGGAGTCTGTATCCAAAAATCGTGCCTACAATTCATTTCTTGGTGCAGCAGAACTGTCAACTCTCAGCTTAGCTACGATGGAGATAAAATCCTTTGGTGATGTGAGGATCATTGAAGTACAGCCGTATTACAATGAAATCCAATGTCTGAAAATTGTTCTTATTTTGTGCTTGTACCACAGTAAGAGCCAAGATTTTAAACTTTACAGAATACAAAACAAACAAACAAAAAGTCTTTATCTATTTATGTTCATTTAAGAAAATACTAGTAGTGATGCATTATTTTGAAATATACAGTTAATATGTTTGGAGTTATTTAAAATTTATATTGAGAAAAATGTATTTTCACTATTGCTGTAGACGAGCATCTACATGAGACTGTTAAATTGATTGTTGTTTTATATCAAACAACTTTTATAATACTTATTTTTATTGTTATATTATAATATTTTATAAAATTTAAGGAATATGACAAAAAAGATGTTGTAGGTATTGAAGTGGGGTTTCTGGGAGGAGTTGGGGTACAAAAGGGAAACAAGAATGTGATGTAATTCTATTTACTTAAAATATGTTTTTAAATGTTAACAAATTCAGATAAATTGAAATCATGTAACTTTTCTCATCATAATGCAATAAAAGTTAAAAAAAAAAGAAAAAAACATAGAGAGTTAGAGGGAGTCATGAGGATGGGTAGAGAGACACACAGGAAGTGGAAGGGAGGGACATTTAGTTTGAAGGTCTTTTGAGAAGGTATGAGAGAGGGGCATTTGACTTTGGCTGAGGGGAAAGGTCAGCTGGGTGCTTTCTCTACGTCTTTGAGCTGGCAGGCTTTCACCCCAGCATCTGGCTCTCAAATCTTCATTGGTAAAATTGAATGATTGAGATTTTTGTTAAAAACCAACAAGGGATGAAGGTGATTGTTACTGTTGATGTCTTTCTTAAGACCCCTGTACTTCTTCCCATTTCCCTGCAGCTGTAGAAGCATGCCTGTAAACCTGAGCTTCCTATGCAGAGAACTAGGACTATGCTTTCCTTCTGAGAACAGACTCAGCTCACAGTCAGTGTAGCTTGGAGAGGCTGTGGCTTAAAGCCTTCAAAGTCAACCTTAACTATTGAAATTCAAGAATCAGAAGATAACTACTTCCCATCCCCTGGTAGAGTGGGTCCAACATGTGACCTACAAAGTCCTCAAAAGAGTTATGGACATGAGCTCTGGGTACACAGGGAAGAAGAAGTGCTGGTTAAAATGTGCTTTGTAACAACAACAACAAAATAAAGCAAACTAAAACTCCTCCTTTCTTCTCTGTCTCATGAGATTACCAGCATCCCCACATAAACTTTATATCCACAAGAAAATCTTCCTCATGGGATGACATTAGTAGAACCCAAATGAAGAGAGTAACTTCTTACATGTTCACCTGCCCACATTTGTTTGTTATTTGCTATAAAAATTGCTAATAATTTTGACAAGAAAAATAGTACTTTATTAGCTGGTAGGCTTAAATTATACATATTTCTACTTCTAGTAAAAATGTGGAGTGTAGCTGTTTTTATCAACTTGTAAAGGATGAAGAAATTGGGCATTGAACAGAGTACATAACTGCACATTTATCCCATAGAAAACCAAATACTTTATTAACCATAGAAATAGTTGACAAGACTATCAACTGTCAGGAGATTGTTTTGAAATTGCTGTCACTGACCAACTATGATGATTAATGAATTCAACATCTTCACAAGCTGGTAAAATAAATGCAGTGAGTCAGATTTAGTTGGTGAACTTTTTCCTTTAAAGTTGCTGAGCTATGTAGGTTTCTTGTCCTGCCACCCATCCCCTCTATCTTTCATTTTACGAAAGATTTTCACACACACACACACACACACACATACACACGCATGCATGCATAGGTACACACACACTTTAATGCAGACACATATTTTTTTTGGCTTTGAGCATTTTCAAAGTGTGGCTCTATAGATTCATACATTTTCCCTTTGGCAGTACGGGCAGTATTGACTTTGGAATGCAACTTACATAGAAAGCCACTCTGAGGGCAAGTCCACAGTAGCTCTTTATCTCCCTCACATATTAGGAAACCCTCCAGGAATGATGTTACTCAGGCAAATTTAGAAGGGCCTAGGCATTCGTGGAGGAAAATGTCAGCAGTGTCCAGAAAAAGCCAGAGAGTGGTCAAACATGGGAACAAGCAAACAGGGCTTGTTTGAAATTAAACAAATATTTGTTGGCTAAAACTCATCTCGCTTGTTTTCAGTTTGGCTGAGTGTGAGTTTCTGGACCCAGTGATGTCCCGACTCACCCTTCCAATGAGCTTATGGGATATTCAGGTGCTGTCTGTGGCCTCTTGCCTAGTCCTCACTACTTGAGTAGTTTTTCTTCCTAGTACTGCTGTCCTCATCTGGCAAGAGTGTTCCCTCACTCTAGAAGGAACTGATCTTTCTCCATTTCACTTGGATGTATCCTCATGCATCTATTCTGGTGCAACGTTCTTCTGATTCACTGGGACATCTGTGTCGCAAGAGCAGAGTTATGGACAGACATGTATGCCATGTATCTACCATGGCTATCCCTTCAGGAGGGCCAAGAGAGCTAACCCATTTAGAGGTCTTCTCTGGGATCTAGGTGGACAGAGAGAACTCTTTCCTTTCTAGTGATGTGGCCTGAAATGGTCACATATGCCACAAAAAGAAAGCTGGCATTAGGGAAGAAGCCAAATTGCTGAGATTCAAGAGCACAGGAACAGAGACATGGGTCTACTGTGTGAGGTTTTCTATAGCCCATCCCTGCCTCCTCCATAGTCTCCTAGGTTTGGTCAACCCTCTATTTCTCTTTCTAGGGTCTCCTTCACGATCTGTTCCATTACCCCTCTTTCCTACTCAAAGGACTCAACACTGAGTTTCCGGTCTTTACAGCCAAGAGCTCTGATATTAATCATTATCATTAGAAACCTCATTGACTTTTTTTGCTGCTTCATTTAAATAGTTATAAAACCAGCTGCTTAATTGGACAAGTATTCTATGGCCTCTCCTTTTTGATATAGTAACTGGCTTCTAAGAAATAGTTGGCAGTTGCTTTCCGCTGGTGTTCTTTCTCCACAGCCCCTCAGTTCAGATGGGGACTAAGCTATTAGATGCTGCCCACTGGCTCCAGAGTGCATGGAGGAGGTGCCCCATTCAGGCACCATGGCAGAAATTATAATGTCACTTCAGTTTCTGTCACCAAAGCTGAAGCACTTCCAACATTCTCAGGAGAGGCTAAGCCATTCCTACTCTGACGGCTTCACTCCAAAAGGGAAGGAATGATCTTGTTACAGTTTCCATTTTAGCATTAAGACTGGTGATTCCTAGGACAATGTTTTATACAATTCTGGACTTGCTTCAAGGTTGACCTCTGAATTCTGCTTTATGCTTCACTGATTAGTCCCCTTGTTCTTAATAATTTGGAGTTACCATGAAGGTATGAACATTCATCATTTTCAGTTTGTCAATATCTCCAAAATTTAGATTTAGAAGGAGTTGCTGATTGTCGTAGCTTAGGTCTGATGACCGCCCTTCTCCAGGAGACTGTACAGAGCATCTATTTTAGCCCTTTAAAAAACATCCACTGAGAAATGATGTTCTTCAAGAAAACTGAGATTCTTTGAGACCTTACACGAGAGGGCAAAAAAACCGCCAATGCCCACCGCAGGAAGCTTTCAGCTTCTGGAACTAAGCTGGTGATTGCAATATGGTTTAAGCTTCGTGTCAAAATGCCAGGTTCACCTGGGGTATGCAAACCAGTGAGGTTGACTTGTTGGAACCTGCCTTGGGCAGAATTCCCGAAATCTTTCTTCTCCATTTTTACCATTCATTTTTTTTCCATGTTAATAACAGAAACCATATTCCTCAAATTCTCAAAAGGAAAACTTCACCTCAATGGGTCTTTCCCGATGTAGAAATGTTGTGTGACATCTGCCATTAAATGGAAAACAAGCAAGCAGGAAGAGTGTGAAATCCTGTTTTGATTAAAATATTTTACAAGTACAACTGAATATGTACCCCAAAAGTCTTTGTGGAGACCCACCAAACTTGGAACAGTGGTGTGAGAGGTGGAATAATGATGCCTCTTAAAACATGTCCCCACTTCAGTCATTGGAACCTGTGAATTATGTTCCTATTCGGGGCCACTGGAAGACTGTGAACATGAATAATCAGAGAATCTTGAGGGAAGATTAGCCTGGGTTATAAACGAGGGGCTGATGTCATTGCTTTTGCGTGAATGAGGGGGCAGAAGAGCTGGTTTCAGAGAAATGTAGCATGAGAGAGACAAAGATGCCATGCCAGCTTCGTAGATGGAAGGGAGCCCAGGCCAGGAAACCAAAAGGCCTCAGAGCTGCAGAGCAGGAAGCATCGTCTTACAGTTTCCGGGAGGGTTCTAGTCCAGGGAGACTTGGTTCTTATTCCTGACCTCTGTGCTGTAAGACAACAAACTTGGTATGTTTGCGTGTATAAATTGTTAGTCTGTAGCAATTCGTTATAGCAGCCACAGAAATGATGTGAGTGTTTATTCTTGGAATGTGAACTTTTGAAGAAGAACACCTAGATTAAGGGACATTAGTTCTTCCAAACTAGGGATTTTTTTTTTAATGCTACTTCTATTCAAAACATATTCTTGTTGATGTCATACAAATGAGCTGTTTAAAAAAAAAATCACTTTCAAGAGATACCACTGAATTTGCTTAAATTATAGGATTCCTGGAGGAAGATTTTTGTATTTTGTATTTAATCTTTATAGATTTTTTTTTAAAAAATTATGTATGTAGGGAGGTTGACTTAATATAAATTTATCTATCTTTGTGAACATATGCATGTACATTATTTATTTGCTAATTTATCTGACCTACAAACCGAGATTTGTTTTCCCCTTATGTAGATTGAAGACCAGTCAGTAGTCCAGGGAAGGAGGGTGCAGGGATGAGGAGGATTCTGGGGAGGAGCTTCTCCGTTTCCGCTGCTCTCCCTCTCTCCCCGGCAGTCTGCACACATGGCTTCCATTTTTAAGTTTGCTTCACAGCAGCAGGACCTCCACAGGTGCTGCAGCCATAGCATTTGAGTTGTGGATAAAAAGAAGAAAGAACAGAATACAAGGGAGCATGCTTCAGATGAGGCGGCCCTGGTAGAGAGCGTTTTAAATTTGTACTGGTGAGAATCTAACCACATCGCCACCCCTGTCCACAGGGAGGCCAGCGAATATAAGTCTTCAGCTGGGCACATTGCCACCCCCAACAAAATCAAGGTTCCTTGGTGAGAAAGAAGGGAAGAAACTGATTTGGGGTAAACAGCTAGCAGCTTGTGTACAAGTTTCAGTAGCAACCAAATCCGGAGGCAGGGGTCTCTGTAACTGTCTGTACCTCGCTGTCCCAAGGAACAGCCCTCGACTGTGCCCGGCAGTGTAAACACACACACCCTGGCATCTTCAAAGCTAACTTGTTAAAACCAAGGGAGGCAGAGAGGAAAGGCAATACATTTTAAAATCTAAAAGCAGCGGATTCTATTGTGAATTAGTTCTTAGGGTAAATTGAGTAAGTTAAGTTTTGAGGAAAGCATCCTTGTTTAAGAGAAGCTTCCCAAGATGGACTACACTGTGCATGTGACTTATGTGTTAGAGCATTCTTTCCCTTATTATAAGTTACGGAGATCCTCACTGAAGCTGTTGACTAGAGAAAGTTTGCTAACAACAGATTCAAATGTGACCCCTGCTTGCAAGGAGACAGCATTGCAAGTTACTGAACTCAGAGATGAAATGGGTAGCTCATATCATACCAATGTGCTCAAGACAATTCAACGGTCACTGTAGGGTCCATCTGGGGTTCAGAGACTGGCCAGAGACATACATTTTTCTGCTGTGGCAAGTACCTACAAATCCACACAAGGAAGGACTGTCCTGGGATTCCATGGAATCCTAGAGAGTGCAGCATGTCATTTGTAGAAGTAAAGAAAGAAAGCACAGGCTATCTGACTGGATGTATCATAGCCCTTCAGGCATATTAGCATTAAAACTATTTATGGATCTCCCGATGCCATTGACACACAAATAGGAGCTGTGTGTCACACTGTGGACACATGAGAGAAGAGAGCACTAATCTCACAATCTCATGGATCTACCAACACGGATTTTAAAAGACTTAGAGAACCTTGGGGAATAGGTCAGAAGAAATCCGATTATTTTTGTCAAAAAGATTCCAAAAGAAAGAATAGATGTGAGGAGTTGAAACATAATGGTTGGTAATCTGTAGAGTTGGGATTTAAGAGCCAAGGAAAAGAGGCCATTTCTGAGCTTCATCAGGGTGTCTGATCCCACTTCCTGTCCACTGACAGTCTTGTAAAAAGAGAGCCTGCTGTCTAGTGTGAAGGGAAGTGTGTGTGTGTGTGTGTGTGTGTGTGTGTGTGCGCGCGCACCTTGCCAGTTCTTCACATTATCATTGGAGTATGAAATAAATATTGGAATATTTATAATTTATCTTAAGAATAAGGAAACTATGCAATACGAATACTCATACTATGGATCAACAGCCATGCCGTCTTTCACTGCAGGGGACATCTCTCTGGTGGGGAGCAGAGCTTCCTGGCACAAAGGGGACTGTGACCACAGTACTCCTGTTTCAGGAGTTCCCAGTGTGGGTACCTCCATGAGTTAGGCTTAGAGATTGTGGTGTCTAATTTTGTTGTAGGATTTTTCCATGCCCAATCACATTAGGGGAGTGGGAGGTCTGTGATTGGACAGGGAAAAGAGAGGCAGAGCTAAGAGTTGCAGAGAGAGGGAGCATCTCAGGGTAGGAGAAGAAGGAAAATGACCACGGACGTGTACCCAAATAGCATTTTCCAACCACAAGTAGCCATGATTTCACAAGGTTAGAAATATTGGGATAAAGCTTTTATCATTATCAGTTGGCTCTGAAATTATTGTATTGGCATCTTGTAAATTGTGGTATTATTGTTTCATAAATCTGATTGGTCAATTAAGCATTAAGAGTCTTGATTCTACCAGGGTACTGGGTATTGTGACATGGTGGCTGACCGTGGGGTGCGTAGTAAAGAGGAACTCCGGGGGGCCCCCAGCAGAGAGATGGACTGGTGGGAGCCCTGTGGTCCAGCACGGCAGGAGAGTTGGCATGTTCACTTTTTAATATTTCCCACATAATTTATGTAAATTGATGCTTATAATATATGCAGTTGGTCTCGAAAGATCTCAAAAAATGAGAAAAGTCACCTTGATGAAAAATAATGGGCCTGGAGAGATGGCTCAGAGGTTGAGAATATGTACTATTCTTACAGAGGACCTGGATTGGGTTCCAGGCCCATCATGGTAGTGAACAGCCATCTGTAACTCCAGTTCCAAGGGTTCTGGTGTCCTCCTCTGTCCTCCAAGGATGCCACCTGCATATGGTGCACATATATACAATCAAGTAAAAACTCATAAATAAATATACGTAACTATATTTTTAGAAAATGGTATTAAAGTAAACAAGGTCACGTGGGGAAGGAGCTTAGCTTATTTGTGTGCTTAGACCAGGTTATCTCAGTGATGTCACAAAGCGGTGACTTTAGACCTAAGGAGGTCTGACAAGATATTGCTTCCCCAAACCGAAAGTGTCCTGCTGACTAATAGATATGGAAGTGTATCTGCTATCATATAAATACATCTCATTCAGCGGTGCCTATCGAGTTTCCATTGTGTCTGTGAAATGTATTTTTCAATTATGACAACCACTAAAACCAACGACAAAGGAAACTGAATGGAAACTCAGACCTTTAAATTGCAGTTGTCACAGATACGAAGCCGCAATTTTCAAAAACAGTGATGGCCAGTCAATTCTATTACTCTGGTTATGATAGCATTTTTAGGAAAAGATGAACATCATGAGTAAAACTAATAGACCATCATTAGTTTATTCGAATTTAGTTCATCTTTTCACCATATCTGTTGTGTGTGTGTTTGATATATAAAATGCATGAATATAGCAATGCATGCTTGGAACAAAATGGAAAAATATATACTTACAGATTGCTATTCAATGTTTTATTTATGATTGTTTGCAAAGTAAAAGGCATTTAGAAACCACTGCTAAGGATCATAGTAAATGTTAATAATTGGTTCATTAGAAAAATCTAATCCCTCTCAATTCAATGATACTCCAGGATAATCAGGCAATCAGTGTTCTGTTGCTGTGACAAAGTGCCTGAGGTGAACAACTCAACATGAAGAACCTTTCTTTTGACCCATGATTTCTGAGATCCACTCCATGTCACTTTCCTCTGTCGCTTTCTGGCCTGTACTGAGGCAGACAGTGATGGAGAGGACTGTGTGGTGAACAGAGCCACTGGTGACACACAGGAAGAAAACAGAACGGAGGAGGGCCACAAGCCCGCAGTCCTTGAAGGGCATGGCTTCCAACGAGCTGACCTCCCCCACTAGCCGTCACCTCTAAGTGTTTCATGAAATCCCTCAGAACCGTCATCAGCAGACCACGCTTCAGCACACGAGCCTCTTGTGGACACTCCAGCTCCATATGATAGCTGTGACTAACCTCATAAACACAGCCTCCTTTCTGCGTGCTCTCACAACGTGAGACCGGAAGGTCACTCTCTGCTCTGTCAATGCTCTCTTGCATTCTGATGATATCTGTGGATGGATGTGACCAGACTGAGCTTGGCCATGTGGGAGAGGGAAAGGGAGAGGGGAACAATATCCCACAGGCAGAAGGCCGAAAGGTACAAAGGAGATGGGTGACCAAAATGTCTGGATTAGATAGGGAAGAGCCATTGGGGGAAGGGTAACCCTCCCTGGGCTGGAGAGTTCAGAGCAGAGGGCAGAGAGTGGTAGCCATACACAGTAACACTAGGGACTGAGGGATTCTGGGAGAACCTCCTGGCCTGGTCCGCTTTGATATGTTAAATAGGCACCTCAGCCATTTGTCCTGAGCTTGACTGAAACTTAAGAATGACGATTTTAATTTGTTGGTTGCCCTTTTGTCCTATTGACAGTGTCTTTTGCCTTACAGAAGCTTTGCAACTTTAT
>NW_022196905.1:217495532-217500891 GCF_008632895.1 Mastomys coucha
GAAACTGGGAATGGAGAAATTCGCATGTAAATAAAGAAAATATCTAAAATAAAATAAAAAAAAAAGAATGACGACTTTACGATTCAAAGTAATTCTAATGTGCTAGAGAGATGATGGCTCAGTGGTTCCTCCAGAGGACCCAAGTTCTATTCTCAACACCCACACTATGGCTCACAAGCATCTGTAACTCCAGTTCTAGGGGATCTGATGTCCTCTTCTGGCCCTCTGCAGGTGCTAGGCGCACACATGCTGCACATACATATTTTGCAGGCAAAACATCCATACACACACAAAATAAATAAAAAAGTTAATAAAAAAACTAAAATAATGCTAATAACTCAATTATTTATTTATAAACCATGTGATTCATTTTAAACTTCATTTTTAATTTTTTAATTTTTGGCATTTAAAACTTCTTAATTTAAAATTTTTAAGTCTTTGACAATTCTATATATGAGCACCAACTATATTTACCATCATTTCTACTCCTCCTTCTCCAGTTTACATCTGAGCAGGACTTGGTGGAAGAGGCCTGTAACTCAAGAGACTGAGGCAGGAGGATTGCAGTTCTAAGATCTCCCTGGACTACAAAGGTACTTAGGGAGATTTACAGAGACCATGTCTCAAAATTTAAAACAAACTAAAAACAGCTAAAGAAAAACAACAACAACAACAACAAAAACCAAAATAGTGGAGTATCTGTAAAGTACCCGCTTAGCGTGAACGAGCCTCTGGGTCTGCCCTCCAGCCAGTACTGAAAAAAAAATAGAAAAAGCTTGTAAAGTTAACAGACGCTATATAGTTTAAACTCAGTCTGATTCATGCTGTATTTGATTGGATTTGCACTAACAGCCTCACTTTGTTAGCAAGTTGGGCTTTACACCCACAGGTAAGTGTACTCGTCTTCTAAGCTCTGAGGTGCAGATCGGGGGCCAGACGCTACCTTATGACTTAGGGGAGACGAGCCGTATAAACATGCAATTACCTAAATGTGTGCCTAAATACAGTTCTGCGATTACAGAGCGGGTGTGGGAGGAGCCAGACTTTGAGCGCTGTGACGGCTGCTTTTCTCTTCTGTGCTAGCCCGGCATTTTTCTCCTTATACCTCCTGGCTGGAATTATATAACACCAGGGCAGTTATTTAGCTTATACATCACATAGGCATAAGCCAATGATCGTTAATATAGACAGTGTAAAGGAAGATTGAGAAGCCTCTCCATGAAATAGGCAGTGCTTGCTGGTCTGTAAAAGTAAGGTGGGGCCGGACGGTGGTGGTGCACGCCTTTAATCCCAGCACTTGGGAGGCAGAGGCAGGCAGATTTCTGAGTTCGAGGCCAGCCTGGTCTACAGAGTGAGTTCCAGGACAGCCAAGGCTACACAGAGAAACCGTCTCGGAGAAAAAAAAAAAAAGTAAGGTGGGAAGTGGAGTTCAGCTCTCAGAGAAAGCAGAAGCAGAGGTCTCATAGAGAGAGACTAGCAGAGGAAACCCGGATGCAGCCAAATGACTGCTTCAGAGTACAGACCATGAGCTGTGCTCTGAAGTTTCTTACTTTTCCTGAACACTCTCATCCACCTGTTATCCCTCCTTCCTCGGGCCCAGCAAACATTCTAAGCACTGTACTTTTGTTAACATGCTTGAACCTCGTTGTGATCTCTCTGATAAATACTGTCACCCCCATTAGACAGATATGGAAATTGAGGCTCAAAAAAAAAAAAAAATCACACAGCTTTCCAGAGCAACAGGAACTCAGGCACAGGAAGTCTACCTGGGTTTGTTACCTTGGTTCCAGTTCGGTTTCATGATACCAGATTGGAGGGGCAACATCGTGGGTCGGAGCCACGGGTTGTGGGTGGGATAGGCAGGGAAAGAAACAGCTATACGAGTTATACTGAGCTTGGGCTGAGGATTTGAAAAGAGAAGGAAAAGAGGGACCCATGTTATTTCTAAGAAAATTGTGGGAGACAATGAAGGAAGTGGCAGAAGAACACAAAGGATGCTGCTGTTCTACTAAGCTCCTTAGTGACATCATCGTGGCCCTGTTAAGCACACCTTGGTCACCAGGTCAACTAGTCTAGTGTCTGAGCTGGAGGACGGGTGCCCAGGGGTTCTGCAGCACCACCTACACATGGGCCTCACTGCACATCCATTCTGAGTGGTGGGGGTCTAACCCGGGGTGTGTGATGACTTGGGGTTCTCATTTGACACCTGAACACTTAATGGGTCTGTTCATCTAGTACTTCCCATTCTGTTCTTTCTCTGTGTCCCCATCCTTAGCCTTGGTTTTACTCTTAGATGACTTAGCCAGGGACAGCTACTGGGAAATATCCGGCTAAGGAACTTGGTATCTGGAAGGAAAACCTTTCCCTCCAGGAGCTGAGCAGCACAATCAATATATACTGCCTGCAGGCAGGATGCGCTGACTCATTATGCTGAACATAGTAATCTGATTGACAATAGCACAGCTAAAGGAATAATATTCCACTTAAGGCAATGTCTAGAGAAAGCCAAGGTCAAGCAAGCCAATTTTGCATTCCATACCTATTTTGGAGACTTGCTAAGCACCGCCCTAGGTCATGAACAAATTCCACCATGACTTCATGGGTTCCAGGGCAGAGTGAAAAGGTCATCAAAAGACAATGGCGAGAAAGAAGTCACCTTAGCCAGGGCTTTTGGAAGTCATGCTTGGCCTTTTGTGGGCAACAATGCCATTCCTCCTACCACTTTCCTTTCCCAGGTTTGCAGGTGAGATGATCTGCACCCGCCCAGCCTGCTGAGCAGTCTAGAGAGTAATTAGGAGCTGCCTCATAGACGACATCTTCTTTTCTCTCCGAGGTGGGAGTGACTAACTGCAAGACAGGTCACCGACTGCTAGGCTTCACAGAGCAGAGGTTGACAGATGTCCAACATTCATCTGGCCCTCTTCACTCTGGGGCCCTGGGCCTTCCAGCTGCCTCTGCCTGCTCTTCCCACAAGCTCCATAACATGCACCTGGGTGGGCATATCATGTTGACCTTTCCCCAGCTCCAGATTGTACGTCTAAAGATGATGGCAAACTCACCCTGAATCTCAAGTTCTTAGCACTGAGGAACTCTAACTCGTTCCTGGACTGGATGAGCTTTACCTGGGCAAAGAGTGAGGGCAGATGCCACTGGGCATTCACCAGATAGCACCAAGGCCTTCTTGGCTACTCACTTACACCTTCTTGTTCCTTCTCAACATCAGTTCTCACCCTGTTTCAGTTCTCATGAGCTGGTCTGGCTGGCTTCAGGGGGTTGAGCTTTGCCACGGTCACTGTATGGTAGGTTAATTAGTAGGCACTTTATCTATCCAGACCTGCATTGTGTCAGTATGTCAGTGGTTTGAGCTATATGGACAAGAGGAACTCTCATCCAGATGGTGACATTATCTATATGAGCCTCACCTATGACAGCCAGCATGTCTTCTCTCTAACTCCCTCTCCCAAATCAACGTTGGCTATTGTTTTTCCATTTAAAACTTCTGCAGCAACAACCTTGTAAGGGCTCTGAGACTGTTAATGTGAAGCATCTAACAGGTAAGTAGGCACTGGTACGCAGTGGACAATGGCCTGGGAGGGATTGCCACTGGCATTTTACTTACTTGAGTTTTGAAGATCCCTAAGCACACATATGCTGAATCACCCCTAACGGAGAAACAGCTCAGTCCCTGACATAATAGCTAGGAGAGATGGGTAGGAAAATTCTTTCTCTTGGGCCCAGTGATTCTGTCCAGCCCAATTCTTTAGTTGACTGTTCATCTACCAAATTATACCCAGGAACTATCTGTTTTAAAAAGTGGTCTGCATTTGTGGTTAACGTAATATCTAAGTCTGACCCTGGGAAGCACAGACCATGGGTTTCTGTCTTGCAGGTGTGAAAGTTTAATGTCTCTGTGGATGCATAAGACCAGGAAATATTCTCATTCTCAGCTGTGTTCTCATGAACACCTCTGATGCCCCCGTGGATGCTTGAAGGGGCAGGACCCTCAGGGCTCTGACTGCCACTCACAGAAAGCAGTCCACAACCTGGGATAAGTATTTGCACATTCACACCTGAGGAACACACGCCTTTACACATCTATGATGCGCAGAGAGCTTCATAAGACAACATGGCTGTGGTTTGAATATGGTTTGTACCCTTCAGAATTCATGTTGAAATTTAGTCCTGATTGTAAATTTGTAAAATGTGGAAATTCCACCTAGTATGTTAAGGGTTGAGCCTTTGGGAGTGGATTAAATTTCTACCAGTTCATCAAGGTGCTGAGGCCATGACTGAACACGGCATGATTATAAAAAAAATAGAAATCTGAACATATGTGCTCCCTCTGTGTCTTGCTGTGGGATATTCTACATGTTCCTGGAACTCTGCTGGGGGGCAGGCTGTCACCAAATGAAGCTCTTTGATTTTGACAAAAGCAGTGATCCACACAGCCTCTTTTCTTGTGATTGACCTCGTCTGTAGCATCATGTGATTAGCCAAAAGCTAGAAAACTATAGCAAATACCACACACATTAAACCTATGTTCTTGTCCTTTGAGGAGCTAGGGAGACAGAAAGCAAAGGGCAGCTTTGTAAGGACACCTATATTACATGTATGTAAATGTGTACGAACATATATGTAAACATATATGTAAATGCGCATGCATGTGTGTAGATGCACGTGCATGCTTGTGTGGGTGCATATGGAGGCTGGAGGACAACTTGTGTATTATCTTCAGGAATGGTATCTGTCTTCTTTGAGACAAGGTCTTTCACTGTCTGGAGCTCCTGAATTTGGCTAGACTGACTGTCCAATAAGCTCTAGGTATCGTTCTGTCCCCATCTTCCCAGCCCAGGGATTACAAATGTGGTCCATGATACCCAGCACTTTTCAGCATGTCCCAAGGATTGAATTCAGGTCCTTTCACTTCCAAGTGAAGTAGTTTACACTCTGAGCCATCCCACAGTTCCTTAAAAAAAAAAAAAAAAAAAAAAAAAAAGGTTAATTTTTTTTTTTTTAAATACTGAGATCCTCTAAACCAGCAGTTCTCAACCTCTGGGTCACAGCCCCTTTGAGGTTGCATATCAGATATTTATGTTATAATTCATAACAGTAGAAAAATTACAGTTCTGAAATAGCATCAAAATGATTTTATGATTAGGAGTCAGCACAACCTAAGAAACTATTAAAGGGCCACAACTTTAGGGAAGTTGAGACTCACTGTTCTAAATCAGTGTGAACCCCCAGGGCATGCTGAAGCTTGTATATAAAGAATGCTCTCATATTCCTACAGGGGTTCTTATGCTTTGCACTCAAACCTTTTTGCTACTGTCTTTTTCTCGTGTAAGTCCTGTGAGTGATT
>NW_022196905.1:217500901-217505588 GCF_008632895.1 Mastomys coucha
TTTTTTTTTTATGTTTTAGATAACAGATAATGCTGATAATGATGTAATGTAGCTTAAACATTATTTTATATTATAAACATAGAAAACTATACTATAAACATACAGAAAGTACAAACGCCGCCCCAAACCGAGCATGAATGTGTATCCATGAGAGAGGAGTGGTGGTCCCTTGTGTTATCATCTGGGCTCATAGAGCCATTATGTGGTAGAGTAGAAGGCTCGGGTCTTAGGAGTGAGACCCAGGCTAGCATGCTGATGTCCCCATTTTCCAACCATGCATCCTTGGAGTACATCACCTAATCTTTTTAAGTGTTTACCACTGTCTGTGGTGAGGGCATCAGTCCAAATCATGGATTCTTTGAAAGGATGATATGAGTGTGTGTTATATGTACACACTTCCCACAGTCCACAGAGCATCCTTATCTTCTAAATCCCTTTCGGTGTTCACTAGTTTTGAAATACTCAGTAGTGAAAGTGGTCTCCCCTTTTCACTCTTGGAAACATTGATTATATTTGATTCAAGACACCTCCCATCACTGGTTCATGGGTAACCTGTTTTTACTCATTTGGATAATTACTTGTTATTAGTAACACCACGAGCATCCAGCTATCCAAACCCTCTCTCAAATGCTTAGAACCTTGACAGTAGCCATATTGCAGTGAATCACTGGTTCCCATTCTCCTCTTCTTCCACTTGACCACACTTTGTCTCCCTCCATCTAAAGTAACCATTTTCCTCCTTCATTCTTCCAAAATTCAAGCAAAGCCTCTCAATGAATAGAGTTACAGCCCATGCTGAGCTGAAGTGTAGCCATGTCCTGGCTGAATCCAACGACTACTTAGCTTAGTTCTTCCTTCCCTGTCAGATGCATGGGGTGGAAGTACCAGGATGTTCTAGGGAATCTGGCTGTGCAACTTTTCATAGGACAGCCGACTGGTCTTCTGATGTGGTTTGGGCATATCCCTAGAATTTGAGTGTTGGAAATCAAAAACTCCAAATCAGAGGCCATTGGGAGAAAATTAAGCTTAGAGGTAGCCATAAAAGAGAGGTTCCAAGATGGTATGAGTGGCTTCATAAGAGGAAGAGACTTGAGTGATCAGTTTCCCTGTCCAGCCATGTCACCCCTCTGCCACATTATCAGACACTACAAGCCTCACCAAATGCTGAGCCAACCCAGGCTCCACAAGTTTGAACTTTTCAACCTCCATAACAATCAATAAACTATTGTTTCTAAACTGCTGGAGTCGGGGATTGAAGCAATGGAAGATGACCAAGATGGTCTTCCTTTCTCTCTTGTTCTGCTTGTGTGTTCATGCTGTGCCATACTCAGGAAAACAACATATGGGAGCTGCTGAGAGAAGGGATCCGGCACACGGTAACTTGTCTCTGTTTAGCTCTCAGAAGCTCAGTGGAAGCTCTTCCAAGGAATGCTCTCCTTGGCTGAAGGGCTCTTTGTGTAAAGTTTGCACTAGCAGCTTCTGGACACAGAGTTTCAGCTGAGAGAAGTGAGATCCTCACAAGCTGCTGGGGGAGGACCTTGTGATGTCATTCTCCTGCGTCAAAGGGACAGAAGTCCTTTCCCAGGAAGTTTGCACTGTGATAAAACACTTCCCTTGTGCCCATTGCATCCCGCTTCTCTGTTATCCTTCTTCAGGTTTTCCTGACATTGAAGAACGTTCATGCAGTTTGTCTTCATGGACAGTTAGCTTTTCATTGCCCACACTGTGGCATTAGAAAGACTCAGATAAGCTTCCTCTGCCACCAGACACATTATTTAGCACCAACCAACACCTGGCTTTTCCAGTATATTTTCAAAAAGCAAGCAGACATAAACTCATTAGAAAATGAGCAGAAGGAGGTGTGCATTTTAAAGTCCTTCATAAGTTTGTACTTCTCTGAGCCACCACTCCTCTCTCGGGGTACTAAGAGAATTTTTATTTGAAGACTATTAAATTGTTTTCAGCTTTCTCTTTTCTGAGATAAATCATCTCATTTTTCTCCATCTGTAACAAGAATAAAAACCACTCCATCCCCATCCCACACCCAGCCCACAGATTATAGGGTGCAATAAACCCTGTCGAAGAAATTGATCTGCAGAAGCACAACAAAAATGAATTTCAAAACTCCTGCCAAGTGTGGTCGAGGGTGGATGACGACTCCCTGAGTGAGAGAGCAGGGATGTTCAAAAGAAAGTTCAGGGCCTGGCTCGGGAGGAGATTGGGAGTTAAACTGGCTACTGTGTTTCATTGTGGTAAGGAGATCTGGGACGGAGAGAAGCAGAGGGAGAGAGAAAGCACAGTAGGGCTGCAAGCTAAGGTAGTAGCTGACCAACATGAAATGCCTCAGAGCAACTGTCACTGAAGTATTTCCCATGTGAGAGCTACAATTCCAGTTATTTAAGGTTTCTCTTCCTCTAAGTTGCACCAGAATCTTCCTCTGTCCTCAAACTCTTACTACAAATGTCTCTTTCTGACAGCCTATTGCTAGCATTCTGTATAAACTCCACCCCCACAGACACCTGGCAGCAGCCAGGTATGCTCCTCCCCATGGTTACCTGGCAACAGCCAGGTAGGCCTGGCCCTATAAAAGGGGCTGCTTGCCCTCCTCTTCTCTCTCTTACTCCTGCTTCTCTCCCTTGTCTCTTCCCACCTTGTTCTCCCCATTCCCTTCCTCCCTCTTTCCACGTGGTCATGGCCATCCCCTACTTCTCTACTCTCTCCTTATCTCTGCCTCTGCTAACCTCTTAACGCCCCTCCCCATGCCCTAAATAAACTCTATTCTATACTATACCGGTGTGTGTCTGGTCCCTCAGGGGGAAGGGATGCTTCAGCATGGGCCCGCCGAGACACCCCCTTCCCCCACACCTCACCAGAACATATTCTTATAGCTCTTTCTCTTTATATGATCACAACACCTATGGTAGTGAGTGGGAGCTGGGAATGGCTGTTGAGCTTCAGCATCTGTCATTTTAGGCATTTTTATGGAGACACGTGTGGGAAAACTCTGCTAATTTTAAGATCCCAGCCTACCATTGACCAGAAAGCCAATGGGCCGGGTGTAATATGGAGGACTCTTCATTAGCGGGGTATCTCCTTCTCTGACCTTGTCTGGGGAATTCAAAACCTTCCACCTGAAGAATGTCACATAGCCTTAGTTAGACTACAGGACCAACTTCTTTTCTCCTGATAAGAACCCATTCAGCTAGCACCTGAGATTCCTAAAATGCTTCCCTATTCTAATGAGACATTTCAGTACCCTAAGCCAATGATCTTTGCCCATCCTGGATGCCCTCCCGTTCCCCCAAATTAAATAAGTCTTGAATCACCCCAAGTAAAGTTGATCAGACTCTCCGCAGCTGGTCTAGGTGCGTTCATTTACCATACATATAGGGCTTCTGAATGCCTCTCCACCCCCCTGCCCCCATGCTCTCTACTCCACCCCTGTTTTTCATCTCTGACCCAATTGCCTGTGTATACTCAATTGGTCAATGATCTGAAAGACCCGAACCCAGAGACCCTTCCCCGAAATGTGCGCTTAAACAAGGCTGGAAAATTACCAAGAGTTCCCCAGGCCGGTTTGAGGCCAAACAAGATCTTTGTGGTCTGACACCTGGGTGAAATGTTTCAAAAACACCATCTGTCAAGATCAACAAGAACAATGAGATTGCCTCGAGACAATGGGACGGCCCCGAGATCCTCCTTCCCAGAACTCAAGAACAATGGGCCTGCCCCGACAGAACTCAGGTTGAACCCCGAGCCACCCTGGCCTAATTTACATCACCCAATCAGAGACCTGTAACCATACATCTGCTTCTGTATGCCTGCTTCCGGCTCATGTACCCTATAAAAGCCCCGCACCTGAGTACATCGGTGCGCCACTCTCCTGAGAGCAGACGCCTGGGTACCCGAAGCCCTAAATAAAAGCCTCTTTGCTCTTGCATCCTAACGCCTGGTCTCGTCGTCCTTCAGTGCACGGCCTCGGCCTGATAGAGGCCCGAATCTGGGTCTCTTCAGATCCCCAAGGACAGGGAGAGCCACAGACCAGGATGCCATGCTTTATGTCTTATTATGATGGGATAACCTGCATCCCAGAAAAAGTTTGGAAACTACCAAAGCACAAAGAAAGGGTACTCAAGCTCATGAAATACCCATGAAGTCAAGTGTGTTAGTGCTCACCCAGGAACCCAGGAAGTACCTAGGGAACCAAGGTGGCAGGATGAGGAGTTTGAAGCTAACCTGAGTCATACAGTGAAGCAATGTCAAAGTGGGAGGTGGAGCTAGGAGAGAGGGAGGAACTGTCTATGTAGCGTGCTGGGCTGAACATAGATGAACACAGTGATAGAAGACAGTGGGTGAAGTGGTAGATGTTGAAGAGCTGTCTTTCTTTGAGTTTACCAATGTGAGCTCTATACTCCCTCAGATACCTAACACCTACTAAAGCCTTAAAAACAGTCAGACGTCTGACAAACTATAAAGGCTGTTGACATCTAACAGGAAACAGAACTACATGACTGAGAAAACTCTAACTAATGCAATAGTGAAGTTTGAGTCCTATTTCTTGCAGATGACAATACTGTTGCCTTGGTTTTTATGATTTGTCTCCAAATTGCTCTAAGAACTGCCATGCACACTTTGCGTGAAGGCGGTATCTGAGGCATAAACTTCAAGGAAAGTCAGTCTCCTGCCT
>NW_022196905.1:217506263-217509976 GCF_008632895.1 Mastomys coucha
CTGTTTGTCAAAGCCGAATCCCGTGCCCACCTGGCCAGAACCCATCGTCCTGCGGAACAGGGACCCCGCGAGAAACCCCGTCCGCAGCAAAGAACCAAGGGAGGAAGGGAACTGGCTGAACCAGAAGATTACCAGCTCTTGGGAATCTGAGCCCTAGTCTAGAACAAGTCCTGGGTATAACTGATTGCTGCCCTTGGCATCCTTAAGATTTCAGGGAACCCTTTCCAGAAGACCTTTCTTAGAGGAGAGACACTACCAGAGGAGTCATGTTGCTCACAAGCCCAGAGTGAGCTGAAGTGCCTGGAAGTCCCCCCTGGCGACGCTCTTTACCAATGATTGCTTTGTGCAGATGACATCCACCTGTCCTGCTAGGACCAGGGAAGCTCTAAGCTCCACTTACTTTACACCTATATGGACACACACACATACATGCATGCACACACATACACACACATACATGTATGCACACATGCATGTGTACATCTACTCATGACTAAATAACAAGTAAATAATAAAAGTAAAAATGTTTAAATGTTCTAAAGATATTATTTTATGCATAATTATATCTCTCTTACACTCTTTAATAGTTCTTTGTATTTAATAGTTAAAAAATAATCTTTTACCCAAGCCAACTGCTTACATCTATTTTTATTACAGTTAATTTTGAAATAGATAATTATTTATAAAATAAATATAATACAGATCAGAAACAATCTAAATGCATATACCAAAATGCATAAAATGAAGGCAAGACTCCTGCACACATGGGTGCAGGCCGGCAGGGACTGGTCACTTCACTTCTCAAGACAGCTAGAACCAGGCTGAGGTGGCAAAACCATCTTTGTTTGTCACACTGTCATAAATCTGATCTTTCTGTATAATGTGCCTGTGTGGCACAACATGAGACAGCACTAGCTCCAGTTGGAGAGTCAGAACAGCAGGTTAGTAGATGCCCTCAGGAGCTTTAGGGTCATCAGGGACCTTTACACCAGCTCGGAACGGAGGCGAGGTGGTTCTGAGGACCAAGGGTCATCAGGGACCTTTACACCAGCTCGGAACGTGGTTCTGAGGACCAAGGGTCATCAGGGACCTTAACACCAGCTCGGAACAGAGGCGCTTCTGAGGACCAGGGAGGCAGGAAGAACAGCTGACACCAGCTCTAAGCATGGTCTAATTGAGTTGTTTCTGCCTGGCTATGACATATCCCAGTTTTGTTTTGTTGGTTTTTGTGTGTGTGTGTGTGTGTGTGTGTGTGTTTTGTTTTTTTTGTTTGTTTGTTTGTTTGTTTTTGCAGCACTTAGTTTTAAAAATCACATCTGAGACCATCCAATTTTCTGAATATTGTCTGAGTCAATCTGAGTTCAGACAAAAATGTTACATGAAAGGAAAACTGCAAAGCAGGATTTTTCATAAACATGGATGCAAAAATCCCCAACAAAGTATTAGCAAAGACAATGCAATAATGTCCAAAAAGAATTACATATCACAATCAAGAGAGATTTACCCTAGCTCTGAAAGGCTTGTTCACCATTTGAAAATCAATTTCTATGATCCATCCTATCAACAAGCTAAAGATAATACACATGTTATAACTGATGTATCCATTTTGACACATCCTTCTCTTCTATAATAATTACATTATGATATTAGAGAGAGAGAGAGAGAGAGAGAGAGAGAGAGAGAGAGAGAGAGAGAGACAGGTATCTTGGAACACTCAGTCTTAAATGGTATATATTATCCATAAAATCTCTCTCCTCAGGGTTCAGAGAATTCAGCAGAAGATGAAGCAGAGAGAGGCCTTCTAGGTATAATGGAAGCAGTACTCATGAACTCACACTGTGACAGCAAGTACTGGTCCTGCACAGGTCTAAGATCCCAATACTAGAGAGGACATGGACAAAAACTCTCCTCTCTAAGTCAGAAGCTATCTGCCGTTGCTAGCCACTTACAAACAACAAATTAGTTTTCTCCAACAGAGTGTTACTGGGTATATAAACCACACTTAAGGGCAGGCCTGGGGCCTGCAGTAGATGGCCAACACAGAAAAACTAAATGATCGTTTTGGAGAGATTGTTTTGTTTGTTTGGTTGTTTGCTTGCTTGCTTTGTCTGGGTGGGGATCATTTTGTGTTGTGTTTTGTTTTTTAAACATTTCAGGTCTTTTGCTTATACACTATGGTTTCTGATTTCATGTTTTTGTGGGATTTCTGTGTTTGCATAAATTTTTCATGTCTCTGAATTTATTTGTGTTTCTTGTGCTTTTTCTTTGGCTTTTTTCGGTTTGTTTTATACTATTCTGGTTTGCTTGTTTTCGATATTGTTTACTTACTTGTTTGTTATTTACTTATTTGTTTCAATGTCTTTTTTCTTGTGAGAGAAAGAAAAAGGAGTGTGCGTTGGGATGGGGAGGCAGTGTGGAGTTAGGGACAGGGAAACTGTGATTAGAGCAGTTTAGGAAAAAATATCTATTTTCAATTAAAAACATTTTTACCATTTGTTTGAGTATGTTCAAAATGAATAAGCCTAACAAAATACACACATCTTTATGAGAAAAATTTTAAAAAGTTTGATAAAAAAAAACAGAACAGAATTAGATACAAACTATTCTCAATGAGAAGACCCAATATAATCAACTTAACAGTCTTTTTATATAGATTCACTATATTATGTCAAAATCTCAGCAGTGTACTGGATGTTAACAAATTGATACAAAGAAGCCAACAATGAAGAGTGGTCAACAGGATGTTGTCAACCAGGTCAAAGTTGAGAGAGTGCACTATTAATTTAATCTAAAGCTATTCTAATCACGATAGTAAGACAGATTAATTGAACAAACTAGGTTAGAAAACTAAACTGTTTTTCAATAAAGGCTCAAATGCAAGTCAAGAAGCAAACAAAAAGTGATACCAGACCAATTAGTCATCCACATGCAGAAATTGTTTAAATGTTCAGTTATCTTCCACCCTTTGCAAGAGTTAACTGAAATGGATAGCTTACCTCATCACAGAACACCAAATCAACAGCACGCACAAACCTGCTGATCTCCAGTGATACAGTATCCTATAACTTCATTATTAATTCCAGGCATATTAAGGTTCATTTGGATTTTCTGCACAAGAACTACTTTAAAAGTATCAGATATTCTGAAAGTACAGAGGAGACAGTAACACCTGTCCTTCAGTGTGTCACACGGGACTCAGGGGTGCAGGAAATTAAGACCAACATTTGAAAAATGCAATCTCCCAAAAGTAACACATTTCTGTTCAGGAAAGGAAACTCTCAATGGAGTAGAGAGGCAGAGGAAACCCTTTGCCAGCTCCACCTTCAACAGAGGATTAATATCTAGAATACATAAAGAACTAAAAAAAGAAATCAAAAAGCAACCCAATCACTTTCTCTTTTAAATAGCTTCTCTCTATGCATATGTGTGTGTGTGTGTGTGTGTGTGTGTGTGTGTGTGTGTGTGCATGGATATGCTTGTGTGTGTGTATATGTGTATATGTTCACACATGGGCAGTGTTGGGGCTTAAACCTAGATCCTCACATATGGCAAATAGTCTGCCACCATCCTACATCCTCAGTTCCCATTTCCACATTATCTAAATTTATTTCTTTAAATCATGCATTACACTTTTTCTTCTCTCTTCTCTCCTCTGCTCTCCTCTCCTCTGCTCTCCTCTCCTCTGCTCTCCTCTCCTCTCCTCTCCTCTCCTC
>NW_022196905.1:217510503-217513557 GCF_008632895.1 Mastomys coucha
CCTCTCCTCTCCTCTCCTCTTCTCTCCTCTCCTTTTCTTGAGTCTCATTATGTGGTCCTGACTGGCCTGAACTTGCTCTGTAGACCAAGCTAACCTTACCTCTACCTCCTGAGTGCTAAGATTAAAGGAATATGCCACCATGCCTGGCTTGAAGTACACATTACTTCCATAATTAAAATTTAATTCAGTAATAGTCTAGAGAGAAACTCTGATTGATGTATTGATAATAAAAGCTTCCGGTGCTCTGCTTTTTTGAGGGTCTCTGGTTTTCTCTTTTTACCAAGAGGAAACCCTGCCTCTCTGTTAGTATCTGACACACAGCACAAATACACCTGCTCGCCATAGCCTTGCACTGATTCCTTCATTTGTTTTAATTCCTCCTTGCCCCTTTCCAGTCCCCTCCCAGGCCCCACCTACTCTGGTCTCCAACTCTTCTGCTCCTCTGAGGAGGCTTCCGAAATTCTATATGCCAGACACTCATTCAACTTCTCAGTCATTTTTCTGTCACCATGCTCCCTACTCCCACCTTTGCCCATACAGAACGTGTGTTCCGGCTAAACCATCTTGTATAATTCAAAACGTGCACAATTCCAGCCTACCTTCCCCACGGGACTGAATATAAAGTGTGGGCGAGAGGGGGGGCAAACAGAGGGCACATAAATCTGCAAATGAAGCATATATTTGCTCTAAGGATGGTTTTTATTTTCCCTGCATTCCCTCTGATGTTTTGAAGTGCTCTCTCTTAAATTAAAAGCGCAGAGCGTCACGGTGGCTCTTCGGCCTTCGTGCTAGAGATTTAGCACGTCTAAGTTCCATTCCCAAGCCCCCGAGTTCCCTGACTGTTTCACAGCTCTCCACTTGATGAACTCCTGGGTGACCCTGCTGCAGCATCTAGGTAGGATATAAGGAAGACTTTAAATTCTAACGGCAGCAAATGTTAGAGAACCGTGAGAAGCCATCAGCTCGCACACAGCTATTCCCACACACATCCACAACTGTGTCTCCTTGGGCCCTCACAAAGGATGATGGCTGGTAAGGCAGTCCCGCCCTGTGAGCAAGGTCAGCGTGGTGCCAGGCCTCACCTGCCCTCCGAGGGTGTCATTCCTACTAAAACTCACTGAGTTGGCAAAGAATCAAGTGTCTCAAATTCTGAATATAAAATGAGCCCGTCAATACTCCAGACCAGTAAAATATACCACATGGAGGAGAATACCCTACTCAGCTTAGCAGCTGAGGATCTCTGGTTTCGGCTTGCACCTCCAGTTTGCTCTTCTTCCTTCTCTCCTTCCTTCTCAACTATCGTAGCCTGCCTTCTCATTCTAGTGCATTCAAATAAGTTTTAACTGGTTCCATTTAGAAAATGAAGCTACTGCCAATAAGCAAACACCGAATTCATATAACTGTACCACACAGAAGCAATCACCATTAATGTCTGAGCTTGCATCTTTGAGCTCTGCACATGCGTAAAGACCCCGGAGTATACCCGTGTGTTCACAGGCGTGTATTTTATTAACCAAAGAGGAACAATTGGATACTATTGTGGTGGGGCAGGATTTTTCATATGATGGCATCGCTTACTGTTTTCTGTGATTGTTTTCAGAAATATACATAGGTGCCCACGGTTTCTTTCATGATAGACTGAAATCATTTTCTAGTTTTCAACATTTACATTGTTGTAAAAACCCAGCTATTCTGAGTAACAGTAAAATTGATGTCCTAGTTGTTGGATCTCTGTGATTATTCTTAAATAAATTCCTGCAAGTAGACTTTCTGGACAAAGAAAATGAAAACCAACAAGGCTTTCAACAGTGTGTTGTCAAATCACCCCAAGGAAACAGAGTCACAAGCTGCAGTAACATAGACCAGTCACTGGATACTCTTGTTGCAACAAACTTGCTAATTCATCTTTTTTTTCCAGATTCAAATCATGATGTTAGGAAAGGACCCCAAAGACACCTGCACGAACCTATTTTACTTCTTAAGTGAGTCTTCTGTCTCTATACAGTGCTGGCAAGCCCTCAGCACACTTGACCACTCGAGACTCCTAGACACTCAACTCAGAAAATGAAGAAAGTGTGTAGAAGTCCCTCTTGGTACAGAACCAAGTAGAATCGGGTTCTTAAACGTCAAGAGCCACTTATTAAGAGATCTGATAGATGTGTCTTACTTGTAGCCTCAATTTAAAATATTTGTCTTTTCTTCTGTGGACCTGTTTGTAGTAGCAGATGGTGTTGCTAAGCTTGTGTGTGTGTGTGTGTGTATTATTCTGCTATGATTGTTAAATTTTTCACTGATGGATCTATGCTTCTTACTTTTGAATGGATGCACTTTATGAAATTCTTAAAATTAATGGATTAACCCTCAGAGACTGGATATAGTAATCCTATTGTTGAAACTCAAACTGTTCTGGAAAAAAATATTAGTAGTATCAGTTAATTTTTTCTCTTAAGGTCCAGTATTACGTGGCAAGACTGCTGATAATCACATATGAAAAAACTCAAGTTCACTTGTGAGATAATGACCTCTACCCTCAGTCCTGCTTTGGTATCTGCTGAATGATCTCCTTAGCATTTTGCCATGAATCTCACCCAGAATTTGCCCTCCTTTTTGCAAACAATTAATACACATGCATGTCGCTTTGGAATACATTTTCAAAGAAAGAAAGAAAGCAGAAAGACTCATGGAAGTTTTCTCCATCTCTCTCCAGGAATATATGTCAACCTCTTAAAAGATATTCATTCCATTAAGGGTAGATCTACCTCTCTAAGTCATCCACTTAGAAAATGGCCAGTTAGTTAACAAACATGTCCAACCAAGAAGAGTCTAAAAAAAAAAAAAAAAAAAAAAAAAAAAAAAAAAAAAAAACCCATGTGACAAATACTCCCAACGCTTATTGTGAAATTCACATTTGGAAAGATTCTCCTCCTCCTTTGAACACTCCCAAGTCCCTCCAAGTCTTTACCAGAAGAACTTCCCATTCTATGCTCCATGTCCCTATCCCCACCTCGCCTTCCATAGGCTGCCAACCATGTCCCTATCCCCCACCTCGCCTTC
>NW_022196905.1:217513847-217533996 GCF_008632895.1 Mastomys coucha
CACCTCGCCTTCCATAGGCTGCCAACCATGTCCCTATCCCCCACCTCGCCTTCCATAGGCTGCCAACCTTTTGTGCTCTTTAGTTGTTG
The DNA here is from genome assembly GCF_008632895.1 of Mastomys coucha. Lineage (NCBI taxonomy): Eukaryota > Metazoa > Chordata > Mammalia > Rodentia > Muridae > Mastomys > Mastomys coucha. The sequence goes on from NW_022196905.1 coordinate 217,513,937, forward strand.
GCTGCTGCTGGCTATGGGCTCCCAGTAGAGAGAGATTGCTGGTTTTTTTTTTTTTTTCTGGGAACAGAGGGATGAAGAAAGGAAGGCAGGAAGAGAGGGATGGAGAAGGGGAAAGAGGGAGGAAGAAGGGAGAGGAGAAGAAGAATGGAGGAAGAGAGGGAGGGGAAAGGACAGAATAAGTTCACAGCTACGAGTGTCCTCTGAATCTGAATGACTGTAAAGAATAACCCTCTCTTGAAGAAGTGTTCAAATGAAAGAAGTTGCTACATAGACTGCAACCCCTCTCCTCTCTCACACCACGATTGATGGAATTCTTTTTGTCAATTGCAGTTTCTAGACAGCTTACCTTTAAGTTATTATAAATATCCTGTTCCTTGGATTTTTTTTTATAGGTCACGCCTAGTTGCCCCAAGTGGCAAGGAACAAGAAACCTGATTTTTACCTATAAAGAGTTACAATCCAGCTGGGATTTCGCCTTAAAGATCCCCACACTAACTGCCATGGTTAGGTTTTACTGTAACTTGACTCAATCCAGAATTACCTGAAAAGAGTGTCTGGGTGAAGGACTGTCTTAGTGAGGCTGGCCTGTGGCCAAGTCTATAAGGGCTCTCTCTGTCTCTGTCTCTCTGTCTCTCTGTGTCTCTCTCTGTCTCTCTCTCTCTCTCTCATTCTCACTCTCTCTCTCTTGCTCTCTCTCGCTCTCGCTCCCTTTCCTTCCTTCTTTCTTAAGATTTTATTTTTATTTTATTCATATAAGTATTTTGTCTGCATGTATGTACATGCACCAGCTGCATGCCTGATGGCTTTGAAGGTCAGAAAAGTGTTAGAGCCTCTAAAAACTATTTATAAATATTTTTGAGCCTCCATATGGGTGCTTGAAGCTGAGCTCAGGTCCTTGTTAAGAATGGCAAGTGATTTTAACCAATGAGCCATCTCTCCTGCCCCAGGGTTTTTTTAATTACATTAGCTGATGTGAGAAGACCCACTCTGAATGTAGATAGTGCCATTCCTGGATTTCACTTCCAGAATGAATAAAGGTGGTAGTGGAGAACACAAGAGAACAGTGCTTTCCAGTGTTCTTTAACCCATGAGAGAAAATTCAGATAATCTCATCCCCCTAGAAGATTTATGTTTCTTCCTAGAAATCAAAATCTGCAGCCAATACCTAGAGAGAGAGAGTGAAAGGCTGGCAGCCTATGGAAGGCGAGGTGGTAGATGGGGGTGTGGGGTGTAGAATGGAAGGTTCTCCTAGCAAAGATTTGGAGGATTTGGGATTGTTTGAAGGAGGATAATCCTTCCAAATGTGAATGTGCTGTTTATCAGATCACAGCAACAGTAGAGAAGCCAGGATGCCAACACAAGTCACAGCCATGTCTGTCTGGAGTCACTATACCCACGGGTATTCTCGAGGCCCTCCCCGCCCCCAGCCTGGAGTCCTGGATAGATCATTGACAGAGTGAAAGAGGCAATAGTCAGCTCCCATCATTCCTGAAAGCTAACTGAGGAGACACTGGAGTCTTCTACCTACTCCTCAGGAGCAGCAGGGCAGAGCTGACAGGTGCCCTTTGGGGGAAAATTCGCTGGTTTTCTCCAACTGCGCGGCTCTTTTTTTTCTGGAAGTACTGGGCTGATCGTATTCATTTATTGATCATGATTTGGAAACTACCAGTCCAAAATTAGGGGACTTGGCAGAGTTGAAGGAAAAATAGTACTTGGATGTGGGGGGGTGGGTTCAGGAAACCAAACACAGCTGACAGCCTGTCTCAGGAGATAGTGTACATTTGACTAGAGAGACTCAGGACTGTCCTCCAAGAGAAACTTTCCTTACCAACAAAACAAAACAAAACAAAAAACAAAAACAACAACAACAACAAAAAAAAAAAACAAAAAAACCCAGCATCGAACAGTTCGTGGTCTTCACACCATCCTCTCCCATGGAAGACTTCCCTGCCACTGTTTTTTTCTTTTTTAATTGAAACTCAGCACATGCAATGTTCCAATAGAAAGCAGAATGCACAGTACACTTGAGGTCACTTTTTACCATGTTAGTCAATTCCAGGGCTGCAACCTGGGCTCTTCCATCTCATTAAACTGATTCTGCCACTGTACCTGCATAGCCCAAGATGGAGCCATCATTCATGAAATACATCACCCCTAGAGTGCTTTGCTCTGATAATGTATGACTCTAATATATCTGTTGCTTTAATGATATATTGGTGTAATACATTATCAGGGCAAGGACAACTGGGGATATATTATGGGAAGAATGGTGCCATTCAGAAAATGAGGGATTTAAAAATAGACTCATTAGAATTTCAAGATAATAGCCAACATATGCAAGTCTGAAAACCATAATTTTGTTCCTTTTTCTGCCATTAAATAAACACCTCCCTGGCTCATTCCCCGCCCCCCATACCCATTCAGGAGCCAGTGTCCCTAAAACATTGACTGCTACATATTTTATAAACTTTGTATACATATTAACAATGCCTCCTGTGAACCATGGGCCACAGAAAGCTCATTGTATCAAGTTACATTGCTTTTACTAGAAAGTTCTCCTTATTTACCTCGGAACTATAGGAAGCCAAGTAACACTGACCTCTGGACAGTTGCAACAGCATATCATCTCTCATTACAATAATCTGAACTCTAGTCATTGCTCAACATTAATTATTGCCAAGGTGATACCATTTTCTTGCTACTTGACAGTTGACCTTCATCCTATCATTAACCTTAGGTCAATTTAATACCAACCTCCATTTTCGACACTATACAAACAATTTATTTTCCCTTTTTTTCCCAACCACACAAAGGCAAACAATGTCAGACTGCTGCACACTGTTTTATGCATTGTGATGATTAAACAAATTTAAAGACGTCAGATGTCAAAGTTTAGAAAGACCCAAACAATGAGAAGTCCAGAAGAAAGATGTCATCAGCATTTATATTCCTAGAAGAGTATTGTGCAAGGAAGGACTCAGGGTGCACAAGTACAAGAATCAAAATATATTTCATTTTAGGATTATTCATTTTGTGCAATCCAAGAATTATTTTTTTGCAATCCAAGATTTATAGGTAGTATCTACCATCCAGATTCTCCACTAAGATACACAATACTACACATTCAGTGTTCTATAAGCCATGAGAGCTAAATTCAAATAATCTTATCCCTCTAGAAGTTTTTTGTTTCTTCCTAGAAATCAAAAGTATGAACTTATTATAGGGGAAAAGAAGCTGGAATTCCTGCTGAGAAATTTATTTGGTGTTTTCTATTCTTCTTGACCTCGTGCTTATTATGAAACGCCAGAAATAACAGCTCGACACAGCAAGGCTGTGGGAACAACAGTGCTTAATGTGTTGAACAGAAGAGAAAGCCAGCCTGTCAGACACAGTCCCATCCAGCTGCAAGTTCGAGGAGTGCGCCGCAGAACTCAGTCATTCTTTCTCTGCAAGTTCGCCGCAGAACTCCGTAGTTCTTTCTCTGCAAGTTCAAGGAGTGCGCCGCAGAACTTCGTTGTTCTTTCTCGGCTAAACATAAAGTCCAAGAAAGCATTCATTAAAATAATCTAGAAAGTAGCAATTTTCATAAACAAAAAATCTGTTTTTACACTGATGTGTACGATGTTAGATTGAACGATGATTAAATCAAATAAGCAACAAATAGAATAAATTAAAAGGAAAAAGCCCTAGAGCTTGGCGCTCTAATAAACGTTTATTTGGATTTAATTATGGATGTGCTTTACCAAGCAGTTAAGGAAAAATATAACTGTTGTCTTTTTACAATTTTATATTGTAACAAAGCCATGGTATTAAATATAGATATTTAATTACTTTTCCAGGCTGACAGTCCTCTGTCCCTTCCTGTTCCCACCATAAAGGAAAAATTCAAGGATCTCACTCTTAGCAGGAAAAATTAAGATATTTACCTTTCCCGAAACTAAGAGTAGAGAAATGTGGCTCCTTGCTTTGGGGAAATTGATTATTTATCTGTGTATCTTCTGTTTTGTCCAGCTGCCCTCAGCCCATGCTCCATGAAGAATGGAAAGTTGGGGGCACTGGGCTGCACAGTCAGCCTCATTGGACAGTGAGTGATTCCCACAGTGTTTTAACTTTACTCCATTGCTTCAGGGTGGTTCCTGGGAGACCTGTGGAGTCACCTTCTGTCCTTTGGTTATCAGATGGCTGGAGGACACCAGGAGTTTGTGTACTAATACTGGCTGCTTTCTCACTTCTAGGAAAGAACAGGAAAGATCCAGCGATGAGATTAAAGTCCCCCTTTGTTAGGTGATGACTACAAACTTGGGTAGGCAATGGGAAGTCTCCATGCCATCCTGACAGGTCAGCACTCTGTGTCATGACCCCATATCCAAGTCTGCCCTGTTCCGTGGGAACCAGAGATACAGGGACACAGGGCCAAAGCTTCTTGGAACCCTTAACAGTCTGGAGCAAACAGACAAGCCCACAATTAGGCCTTAGACTTTCGTTGGGGGCAGAGAGCTTCATATATGAGCACTTTGAACTGGCTGGGGGCCAAAAGAGTCACCTTGTCACACCATCACCAATTCCTAGAAAATACAACTTTTAGCAAGAAGCCTCGAAAAATAAGTTGAAGTATAACATGAGAACCAAGTATAAATAGGACCATAAAAGCTCATCTTGGTGTGGATTTTTGTCAGGGGACAACTTTAAAACTCCACTATAGCCCCCAAACGCACGAAATCACTGCCCTCTTCACTTTCCATTCCTTTACCTCCTACCCACGCGCCCAACACACACAAAGATACTTCTACCTTGCTTTTCTGCAGGGTACAAGTAGAGGATTCTGGGTAAGCAAATAAGGTGCATCTTTGGGTCTTACAGGTGACCTTCAGTCGTGTAAAACTGTAAAACCTGGTTGAGTTGTGGTTGTTGCTGCTTTGTTTAATTTGTCAAGTTGATGCAAAATAGGGTCATCTAAGAGAAGGGAACCCCGATTGAGAAAATGCCCCCATAAGGTTTGCCAGTAGCCAAGTCTGTGGAGGATTTTCTTAATTAACTATTGACATAGGCCAGTCCAGCCCACTGTGGGTCAGGAGGTCCTGAGGTATGTTAGAGCACGCTGAGCAGGCCGTGACAAGCTAACCAGTAAGAAGCACCCTCCACGGCTTCAGGCCTTGCTTCCCTTGAGCTATGACTCTGACTTCCCTGAGTGACAGACTGTCATCTGGAAGTGTAAGATTTCTTCCTCAAGTTGCTTTTGGTCTGTATTTTGTCGCAGCAGCAGTAAGCAAACTAAGACAGCGGAACATGAGCATGGATCACACCTGCCAACCGTGGCTGGCACATCTCACTGTAGAAGTTGTTAAAGACTACAGAGATCCCAGAAGCTTAACAAACGTTCTAAAGTCAGTGAATATATATTTACATAGAGTCATATGATATGTGCATACTGTGGAGTCTTATTACTTCATAAAGTAGAAAAAATTTATGTCATTGCAGGAAAACGGATGGAACTGGAGATCGTGTTAAGTGAAATAAGCCGGACTATGTAATAAATATTACATATTTTCACTCATGTATAGAATTAGATTTTAACAAAAGACCTAAAGATAACATGGAGAATGTTTGGGATGACGAATGGGGCCAGCAGAAGAAGGAGGGGTGACATGAGAAGGTACTGGGGGTGGGGCAGAGGACAATGCATCGCATGAATGCAAGTGGGCTGTAAGTACGAGTGTGAGTTCTTAAACCTGGAACACTGCAGACATGATACATCACAAGTCCTCTTCCAAGTTGTGTCAAAGGGCCAGTGAGGAGTGAGGAGGTACCCTGATGTGCAGTAGGCAAGGCAATGAGCTCTGCTTGCAGATGCTGAGCTGAGCAAGAGCAGTCCCGGGGTGGAAACTGCACTCTAGGGTGAAGCTCAACAGCACCTTCTCTTGCCTCTGTCTATATGTCCTGGTGCTCAGGCTCTGAACTCACAAGACAGCTTGGGCCTAGAGCTCCATTTTCAAAGTCTCCATTCAGTCACACAGATCCCTAGACTAATCTTCCAGCCAGGTCACAGAAGGCCAATGGTGGAACTCACTCAAAGAAGCCGAGACCACATTCACAATAAAGTTATGAGGACATTCATGGCCACCACCCATTTCTCAGGTTGTCCCCTAAGACAATGGCCCTTCTAAAACAGCAACAAAAGATTTTTATCTTATTGTCTATAGTCAGTTCTGTGAAATTATGTGTGTCACACAAGTCAAGTGCAGCATACCCCTGGGGGGAGTCATGGCAGAGTTGTCTGGAAGATAGGCTGCTTGAGGATGGAGCCTCATGCTTAAAGCGATAGGCACAGGTTAGGGGGAAGGAGACAATGATTCTGGTCACTTGCATATCTCTCTTTTCACCTGAATTCATAAATGGACAGATAGGAAAAGTCCCCGCCGACTCCTATTCTCATGCAAGGATAATCCTTAACTTCCCTTCCGTCCTAAGTGCCCCTGGCTTCTCTGAAGCCCTGTGAAGTGAGCCTGTTTTATTAGGCAGCACAAATTCCACAGCCAAACCTGATTAGACATAGAGGGCTAACTGTGTTAATTACATGACCCAAACTCAGCTGATCAGAGCTCTCAGAGTACTTCAGGACTCTGTCTATTCATACAGAATAACCATATGGAGAACGATGTTTATATTACGAAATTCAAAAGCTGAAATTATGGAGGAGAAAATGTTTTCTTTCTTTGTTAGTTTGTTTGTTTAGTATTTGGGGGTGAGCAGAGTATACATAGCCCAGATTCATCTGAAGCTTGTTTCGTAGTCCAGGCTGCCCTCAAACTTCTGCTCTTCCTGCCTCTGCCTCCAGAGTGCTGGGATCATAGATGCACCTCATCTCGTCTGTCACTTTTCCATGGATTTAATACAACTATCTCTTTTTTTTTTTTTGTCGAAGTAAGTTGTGGAGAAAAAACTCTTTCTACCTATATTTTAAGAGGCACTCTCCTCCTCTTCATCCTCTCCCTGCCTGTTTGCATTTAACAAACCAGTATTTATTGTATAATCCTTATACAGGTTAAATTTAATGGGATTGCTTCCCTCTTGAAAAGCTGTTGACTGGTGGGGGATCTGGTCCGTGCTGCTTTCCTGGAACCAGAGACCACATGACAAGCACAAGGAACCTAGTGAATAGCTCTGAGCTATTCACTCTCCCTTGCTCCCAGATGAAAGTAGTCACAATATGTGTTATCTTACAGAACTACCTAGATTTTTCCCAAACCACAAATTGGTATGGCATTTTAAGGAACAACATAGACAGACAGACAGACTTACTGTATTTCCACATAAGCTTCAAATCTCAACCTAATTAACCTATTTACCACTAGAGCATATCTGTATCACTCTCACTAAGGTCCAGTTAGGCATTACCACGTTGTCTAGAATGATATAATAATTTTTAAAAATCATTCTTCAAGAATTTTTGAAACTACATCAACTACATAATGAAATGAAAAAGTAAGGTTTACTAACTCTGACTGTCACCGTAAGTTGATCTGGAAGCTTGTGGCTTTCTCCATTTGAAGATGAGGGTCCTTGCTCAGGAACTCGGTCCTTAATGGTTGAGCTGGACTAGCTAAGCAAGGAGAGGGAGCCACCTTCTGCACCTCATTTCAGCGAGGAGCAGATGAATTCTGCTGCCTCAAGGCTTCCCCTCCCCCACCCCCAGTTCCTCTGTACCTCACCTTGCATCTGGACCCACTTTCTGACTCTTATTAGAAAGAAAACAGGTTTCTAAGTGGTAATAATACAATGATATATAATAAGATAAAACAAAAAACTAACACGTCAGAATTAGACAAAAGGAAATAGAAGGAACAAAAGCCCCCCCCAAAGATACAAAATACAGGGATGTACTCATTTACTCACTCAGGAATGCCATAAGAACACTAAACTAGATGTCGAAGGACCTGTAGTGTAAGGTTTGGGGTGTGTATATGTGTGTATAAATAAAATCAAGTTGAAAATAATGAAATAATGAGGAAATTTATTTCTTAGAAATAGAGGGCTTCTTGTTGTTGTTGTTGTTGTTGTTGTTGTTGTTGTTTTGGTCCACACAGGGAATTTCACATTATCTCACGGCACAGGAGGAGCCCCTGTAAGTCAAACACTTTTGGAGGACGATGAGCCCAGCACAGCTAAACAAGGCCTGCACTCGGAGAACTGGGCCCTTCAAAACCCAGAGGAACCAGGGAGGATTGCAAGTGTCCTGTCTGGCTTGCCTCAGTTCCAAGCCTCAGTTTTCCCACTGGGCATGGAAGGGTGAAGGAGATCTGAGGGTCTTGGTAGAGCAAACGCAGTCCCCAAAATGCTTGCAGTATTTTAAGCCAGATTACCCCCTCCCACACATTTTTTGGCTGGGGAACAAACAAAACACAAAACCCCTTGTGATCTTTCATTGAAACTGCCTGCAATTTCCACGTTTTCATAAACCACAAACTGATGCAGAGGACACGAAGAAACGAAACACTTTAGAGCCAACATCTCCCACAGCCCACTGATAAGTCCATAGCCTGCTATCCCGTCAAGGACTGCCATGTTCCCTGCCTGGTGAGTCAATCTTGGGAAGGAAGCAAAGCAGGATGGGTGGAAAGGGAGCATAGATTACACAGGCCTGTAATCCCAGCCCTCGAGAAGCTGAAGCAGGAGCATTGAAGTGAGTTCTAGGCCAGAGAAGGCTACAAAGTGAGGCCCAGTTTCAAAAGACAAAACAACCTAAAGAAAACAGAAAACTCCTCGAACACACACATCAATGATAATGCCGGGAGCTGGCATGGCACCCTTGAATGCCATGCCAGCTGGCCTCCTCCTGGCATTAGGCTGGGTACTCAGGGACCTGATCCTGGCTGGTACCTCGCCACCACCGTCAGCTATTGGGCAATATTTAGGGTTATACATCGACTGTCCCAGTCCGAAGATCTGCCTGCTCTGTTGGTGCCCTGCTTGTAGCCCATTTGCAGGGACATAAAAGAGTTGTCTCCCTTATTGGTGCCCATCTGGAGGCTGATGGTGCAGTGGTCCTTGGGAGGTAGGATGCAGTTTTTGGAGACATAGAGATGTCACCTAGTACTGTAGACACCATGCTAGATTGGCTGGCACATTTGTTGGTGATCATCTGCAGCCTGATGACACTGTGTCTGGCCTTCATGGTGGCATCATTAAAGTTCCTCTCTTGTTTCTCCAAGTATTTGACCCCGATGTCCACACTACTTTTCAGTCCCTAGGTCTTGTCCCCTCCCACCGGGACAAGCAGAGACACTTGAACCTGCATCATATTCTCTCTCCTGAACAGGTCACGGGCTTTGAACAGGTCCACAGGGTTCATGCTGTAGCCTTGATGGAATTGGAGAGTTTTTCTAGCTGCTACCAGCTCTGCATACAACCATTGATCTTGGATACAGAGCCTGGCGGCAGCTTGTTTATGGGCGTGCATAGGATAACCCCATCTTTCAGACCCTTCTGGAAGTCGGGACCAATACCGAGGCTTTTGAGTCCCTCTAACCAGCTTCAGAGTTCATCTTCCTTTTCGGAGTCACATTTGGACAGGAGCCGCCGGTTCTTGACCCCTGACAAGACCACATAGAATGAACTGTGTGGAGCTCATGGTGCAGGACCCTGAGGTAGACCAAAGAGGCCCGAGATATTTTTTTTTTTTAAAGGAAAAGCCCTGAGATAGCATTATGAGACATGCAACCTCCAGAAATGTCAGTTAATTTTCTGTTGACCCTCTGGACCTCGGGCCTACTCCTGAGAGTCATTCATCTCCCCAGTGAGACTCCTGGGAACATGTTCCCATCATCTTTGGACTTTCAGATTGCATCTGGTGCAGACCCTTGATAGCCCTGTGCATGCTGCTTCCATCTCCGTGAGTTCACATGAGTTTTGATCACGTGGCTATTGAAGGCCTTGTTTCCTTGGAGACCTCCGTCACCTGTAGTTCTGAGACTCCTCTTACTCCTCCGCAGGTTGGAGATCTGAACTGAGCTCTCTGGCTTCTATAACAGGCAACTTATTGACTGAGCCATCTCCTAAGTGCCCCACCTCCTTCTTAGCCTCCACACTGAAGACTCAAAGACATGCTCTGGTCTTGAGGATTCAAGAATTGGACCCACAGAAATTGCTCTCCAAATTTCTGATGGGAGCAAAAGGAACTATGGAGGCAGCCAGGAAATCCACCCCCTGAGGACTGGGAGTGTTTCCTCATCTCTGTTCATCTCTTTGTCGTGTTTACTAATTTCTACAATCTCTGAAATATGTAGTGAGAGGCCATATCTACAATCCCCTCAGCCTATCAAAAAATTCAACAAAATAAATGTCCTAACAGTATTGGTAAAAAATGACCATGCCCTCTTGTTCATTTGTCTTTGGGCTGGAGTCTGATGCTTATTCACAAAGCAAAACAAAAAGGCTCTTTAATTACTGTAACATAGATGGTTTCTTTGCTTACTGTGTGTTCAGAGTTCTGTGGTCAGATGGAGAGTCAGCCACATCAGAGTTAAGGACATTGATCAACTTATCAACTAGCTGAAAAATATACGTTTTTGAGCCAATCATTTAGTATCCTTACCTTGCCAAAATTATTTATTAAGAAAAGTTTTCTAAGCATTCCCCACACCCTTCCAAACTTTCCTCTAGAATATGTGTAATTTGGGATCTCATGCTAATGAAGGTTCCAGGTTTTACTTTCAGAAATTCAAAGCATTCACTAAGGAGTGAGTCCCACCTAGATCCTGGCTCCTGAGAGGGTCTCCTTGGATGTCTAAGTCTTTGTCTAGAATTTGAGTTGTGTCTGGTTCCTGTGAGAACCCAAAAGCACTGAACAGCACATAAGGCCCTGCTGCTGCCCTTATTTTGATGTTATAAATGGAACCCTGTTCAGGGAGGCATGAAAGTCTTCAGGAGTGATGTGTGGAAAATGCAAAGTACGTCCATCTTGGAAATCGTAGGATGCCAAGAGTGTCTTGATATTATATCTTATTGCTCGGCTTAAAAGACTTGATGTTTTCAAAATCCTTGTGTTGGACAAGACTTGGCAAGTAGCCCATCTTAGTTATTTTTCTTTTGCTGTGATAAAAACAAACACAACAAAGACAACTTCCCCCCAAAAAACAAAAAACAAAACAAAAAAAAAGAACAAAACCCAAACTAAACCAAAACAAAACTAGAACAGCCCTGAAAAGAGCAACTTAAGGAATAAAGGGTTTCCTTTTCAGCTTTGGAGGGGTGGAATCCATCGTGATGAGGACGAACAGCAGCCGGAGGAGGGAGATGGCAATCACATGTCATGTGCGCACAGGAAGCAGAAAGTCACAGAGAGAATGGGAATGGGGAAGCTAACCCCAAAGCTAACCCCAGGGGTGTACCCCCTCAGCAAGGCTCCACCTCCTGAAGGCTTCACAATCTCTCCAAACAGTGTCACCATCTGGGGAACTTACAAGGACATTTCTCATTCAAGCAATGAGGCCCTTCAATTAATGTTTTTGTTTTTGTTTTTGTTTTTTAAATTCCACCTGCATATATCTAAATAAATTTCTGTCCTTATAACCCATTACTTTTCAATTCCTCAATAGCTATTCTCTATAGATAGTGTGGTAGATTGAATATGCTTAGCTCATGTGAAGTGGCACTATTAGGAGGTACGGCCTCGTTGAAAGTGTTATCACTGTGTAGGAAGGCTTTGAGGTTTCCTAGTCCTCAAACTCTGCCACTGTGGAAGAGAGACCCTGCTCCTGGTTGCCTGTGGAAGACAATCTCCTCCTGGCTGCCTTCTGATCAGGTGTAGAACTCTCAGCTCCTCCAGCATCATGTCTGCCTTAATGCTGCCATGCATTTTACCATGATGATAATGGACTGAACCTCTAAAGCTGTAAGACAGCCCCAATAAAATGTCCTTTATAGGAGTTGCCTTGGTCATGATGTCTCTTTACAACAGTGAAACCCTAACTAAGACAGATGGCCAACATTGATGCCCGTCACCAAAGAAAGCCACAAAGTTGGAATGTTGGATACATACAAAACTACCATCCAATTTCCATAGTTCAGCTACATTTTGCCAAATGGTCCATCTCACCTGCCTAGCAAGAGTCAGTTCTGGATTGTAGGCTGTGATCATTGTCAGGGCTCCTGAGCTCCCTTCAGGCAGCAGCTCCCTTCATGACTCTGACTTTTAAAAAGTACAGAGCAGTTATTTTGTTACCTGACCCTCAAATTGAATCTGTATGATGCTTCCTTGTTATGAGATCCAGGTTATGCATCTTGGTGGGAAATCAAAGCAGCCATACGACATTCATTTGCTGGCCTCTTATTAGGTGGTGCACAACTTCAGTTTCTCTCATTACTTGTGATGTTTGCTTTGGACAATTGATTAAAGAGGCACCTGACAGTTTTCTTCAGTTTAAAGTTATTCTTTTCCCTTGTGTTATTAATAAGAAAATCTGTCACCCCTCATCAACATTTCAGTTTATTCATTAACTTATATCAGAATGGATGTGGGACTTCTGTAGTCAATTGGTTATAATGTGTTTCTAGCCATATTTATTTATATACTTAAATAAATCTAATCTATCTAGATCTTCTAGATCTACCCAAGAGAACCTGCTTGAGCTGATTTTAAGTCCCTATAAAACTTTTCTGTCATTCTCTTAGCATTTCCTTAATTTTGGCATTAGTAAGAAATACAGATCATCCTGGTCATTTCCTACCAGCTCTGAGATCAGCCATTTCTCCAAAGACCACTAGTTGATTTCAGTGGAACAATGTTTAGAAGCCAAATTCTGACACTTAAGTGTAATCATGTGACTGTGATGATACCTAACCAAGCTCTCAGTGGGCAGACCTCAAGAATTTACTTATGCATATATGTGTTCACATATAACTACACTTACAAATGCATATTTTTTTGACATGTGTCTATATGTGTGTAAATGCACACATGTGCAGGTGGACATGTGTGAAATACATATGGAAGTCAGAGTCCAAACCATGAGTTTGTACTAATACCACCAACTCTAAACCAATACCAATGTGGATTCTAACTTGCCACAAGTCCATTCTCCTCCACTGTAAATTCCTAGTTACTCTCATGGTATGGCATGTCTCCTATTCCCTGCTCAGCAGGGGACCTCCTTGTCCATCTCTAAGACTTCCTGAGGATTTCACTATCCTCTCGATATGGACACCTCGCCACCATGCTATGGGTCTGAATGTCCTGAGAACGAGTAGTCCTCTCAGACACATCATTCCCTTCCACCTTAGGTTCAGCACACTTCCCTGTTCTGTCTCATCTCTCAGCCTTTGGACCAAATTGTTCAGGAAGAAGGAGAAGCAAAGGAAAGAAGTAAAAGAAACAAGGAAGGAAAGAGAAAACAAGAAAAGAAAAATCAGGGAATGCCTGGTGGACATATTGAAGAAAAGTACCATGGCAATGGAATATGACCAGACCAGGAAAATGTGTTCCAACAGGCTCCAGTGTATGTGAGTGTGTGTGTGTGTGTGTATGTGTGTGTGTGTGTGTGTGTGCCTGTAAAAGAGAGAGAGACAGACAGACAGAGTTATAAGATGTATATCTTTTTGGTGAATTTATTAGTTTATTTCCACATGCACATAGAGTTTTAAGAAATAACAGAGATGAGCTCTATATGTCCTTTACTATGATATCGATATGATGCAATTGGTATATAGACCATTTCTGTTGGCATACTTCAGGTTTCGCTTTCACAGAACACCAACTCCTCAGTTGGACACCACAGTACCTTGCTAACTAGGACCTGCCTATTTGTTTTTAATCAGTTCTCTCAACTCATGCAAGTTAGTGAGTTATATGTACTGACACAAACATGCTTCATGTTCCCAACCCTTCTGTCATCCCTGGCAACCAAAATCTGTCCTCCATTTCTAAAATCCCATCAATTCTAGAATATCGTAGCAACAAAGTTCTGCGCTCTGCAACTTTGGGATGGGCTTTTTCTCTCAGTGCAATTCATCTGAGATCCCTCCGGGTGGAGCGTTTTCGATTTATTTATTTATTTATTTATTTATTTATTTATTTAGATATTTTCTTTATTTACATGTCATATGATTTCTCCTTTCCCAGTTTCCCTTCTAAAAAAAGCCCCCAAAACCAAACAACAACAACAACAAAAAAACAACAACAACAAACCGAACAAGAACAAACCCCTGTTGCCTCCTCCCTGCCCCCACTTGCCACTCCACCCTCTCCCACTTACTGGCCCTGGCATTCCTCTACACTGGGGCACAGAACCTTCACAGGGCCAAGGGCCTCTCCTTCCATTGATGATCGACTTTGCAATCCTCTACTATACACATGCTTCCAGAGCAATCAGTCTGACCATGTGGACTCCTTGGTTGGTGGTTGAGTCCCTGGGAGCTCTGAGGGTACTAGTTAGTTCATATTTTTGTTCATCCTAAGGGGCTACAAACGCTTCAGCATCTTGGTCCTTTCTCTAGCTCCTTCATTGGGGACCCTGTATTCAGTCCAATGGATGGCTGTGAGCCTCTACTTCTGTATTAGTCAGGTACTGTCAGAGCCTCTCAGGAGACAGCTATATCAGGCTGGATTGTCCTTCCTTCAGTCTCTGCTCCATAGTTAGTCTCTGCAACTCCTTTCATGGGTATTTTGTTCCCCCTTTTTAGAAGGAATGAAGTATTCACATTCTTCTTGAGTTTCTTGTGGTTTGTGGGTTGTTCTTCATGTATTCTGAACTTCTGGGCTAATAGCCACTTATCAGAGAGTGCATACCATGTGTGCTCTTTTCTGATTGAGTTACTCATCCTCACTCAGGATGATATTCTCCAGATCCATCCATTTCCCTAAGAATTTCATAAATTCATTGTTTTTAATAGCTGAGCAGTACTTCATTGTGTAGATGTACCACTATTTCTGTATCCAATCAGTTTGGTGTTTCCTCTGGAAATTGGACATAGTTCTACAGGAGGATCCAGCTATACCACTCCTGGGCATATACCCAGAAGATGCTCCAACATGTAATAAGGACACATGCTCCACCATGTTCATAGCAGCCTTATTTAGAATAGCCAGAAACTGGAAACAACACAGATGTCCCTCAACAGGTGGAGCGTTTATCAGGTCTTTGCTCCTTTTATTCTCGCAGTTCAGAATATAATTTGCAATGTCAGCAGACTATTTACCAGCTAATAGACATCTATGCTGGTTCCAGTTTGTAACTAAAACTGACATTTCTGTCAACATTTATATGCAGTTTTTGTGTTAGTGCTGATTTTCCAGGGCTTAATACCCAGCAATGCAACCTTCTAGTAGGAGAGATTTAACTTCATTGTAGCATCACCAGCATGAGTTATATTTCTAAAATATTATCCATGGTGTTAAGTTTGTACTGGTATTGCAATGTAATAAAAAAAAAAACTTCATTTTTCTAGTAGCTAGTGATATTTAACATATTTTATGTATTGTATATTTTCTTTTATAAACTCTCTATTTCTTTTGCCTATACGTATATTGCTAGATTGTTTCTTTTTATTTTATTTTACTTCTACTGTAATGTTTTGAGAGTTCTCAACATATGCTGGATAGTAATCTTCTCTTTAGTCTCTGGTTTGCAGATATTTTCTCCCAGTCTGTAGTTTGCCTTTCAATCTCTTTAACAAGGTTATTCAAGAGGGAAGAAAGCTTAAATTTTAATGAAATCAATTTTTTTACTTTCATAGATTATGCTATTTGACTGAGTCAAATACTTTTTTCCTGCCTCTAAATCCTAAAGATTTCTATCCTAAGTGTATTTGTAAGTCTTAAGAGTTTTGCATTTTACATTTAAGTCTGTGATCCCTCTTGAAGTAATTTGCATTTAAGGTGTGGGGGCTAAGTTAGGGTGTGTTTTGCTCATGCATGCCTGATTGCTGTAGCAGCATCCACAGACAAGGCTTTTCCTGATTCGCTGGATGCTTTGAATGCTGCTCATTCATCATTTGAAGCTCTAGTGTACACACCTGTGTGATGGTTTGTATATGTTTGGCCCAGGGAGTGGTGCTATTGGGAGATGTGGCCTTGTTGGAGTAGGCATGTCACTGTGGTCATGGCCTTTATGACCTTCATCCTAGCTGCCTGGAAGTCAGTCTTCTCCTAGCTGCCTTCCAAACAAGAAGTGGAACTCTCAGCTCCTCCTGCACCATGCCTGTCTGGAATCTTCCATGCTCCCACCTTGATGATAATGGACTGAACCTCTGACCCTGTATGCCAGCCCCAATTAAATGTTGTCTTTATAAGAGTTCCTTTGCTCATGGTGTCTCTTCACAGTGGTAAAACCCTAGCAAAGACAACCTGTTTCTCAACACTTGGGAGGCTGCAGCAGAAGAATCATGTGTTCAAAGCCAGTCTAAGACTCATAGTGAGACCCTATCTTTAGAATCAGCACAGATCAGTTTAGTGTATTCTTGTGGATCTATTTATGGCTCTCCATTCTGTCTTGTTCTTTACACAGCAAGTGACCTCACCCCTAACGCTGCTGCCTTCTTTGTTGTAACTGTGCAGAGTTTTGAAATTGCTTTTTGGCCATTTTCTCCCTTTTCAAAATTTTTCTAGCTATCTCAGTTTCTTGACTTTGCAGAAAAATGTTTATATAGTTTATAAAAAAAGTCTATGAGTTTGATAAATATTGAGCTAAAGCCATGGGTCCCTTGACTATACTAGGCTTCTCCATTCGTTAGTTTTTTTTTTTTTAAAGTTTAAAAGATGCCACTAATGTCCTATTCATGTTTGTTAGATCTATACCTCATATCCATTTTTTGTTTTTAGCAATTATAAATAATATCACACATTTAATTTCAGTACCCAGGTGTCTATTGCCAACAGAGAACTGCAGTTGGCTTTTGTATATTTATCTTATATCCTGCAATCTTTGTAAAATTGCCTTTTACTTCTATGAGGGTTTTAAACATTATTCTTGAGAGTTTTCTATCTACACAATCATGTTCTCTGAAAATGGAGATGCTTTTTTTCTTCCTTTCAAAACCTTATTTCCTTTTCTTGCTTTTTGCTCTAGTCAAATATTCTGACACTGTGTTAATTGGGTGTGGTGAAAGAAAAACCTAGTGATTTGTTCCCTGCCTCAGGAGAAGGGATCCAACTTTGAGCCTTTTATACAGTGTTAGCTGAGGTCTGTTTGTTCTTAGTCCCACCTTTTGTGTGTGTGTGTGTGTGTGTGTGTGTGTGTGCCACTTTTGTGTGTATGCCTCCAAAGGCCAGAAGAAGATATTGGATTGTCTGACACTGGAATTACAGACAGTTGTGAAGCACCAGGCCTGTGCTAGAATGCCAGAACCAAATTCAGTCCTCTGGGAGAACAGCAAGTGCTCTTAAATGCTAAGCTATCTCTCTTGTCAATAGGGCTTTTCTTGTAGATAATCTTTTATAAAGTTGAGAAACTTCCATTCTATTCTGGTTTAGTCCAGTCTACTCTATTCTTCTCCTTATTGAGAGCAGTTATCATCCGGAAGTCTTGAATTGTGCCCAATGCTTTTTCTATAACTGATATGTGTATGTGAGGCTTCTCTTTAGGCTGTTAGAATAATGGATGGTTCTGATTGTTTTTCAAATACAGAACCAGCTTCAAATTCGTAGAACAAATCATACTTAGTAATGTCACATAATTCTTACAAGCTGCTAAATTCTATTTGGTAATATTTTGTTAAAGATTTTAAATCTATATTAATGAAAAATATCTATCTAAAGTTTTTTTTTCTTTTTGGCATCTTTTATGTTTTGATATCAGGAAAAGTTTAGCTTCAGAAAATGACTTGGTAGTAGTTCCTTTTTAAAATTCTGTTTCCTGGAAAACATTTTGGGAGAGGTAGTTGACCCTTTCAGCATTACACACCACTGCTTCCTGTCCCGGGTAATTTACTTTTGCTGAAATTGAATTTTCAAATTTTAACATAACTCTACTTTTTATTGCTATTTGCATGATTTGTACTGTGTATCTTTCCACTTTCTATCCTATTTAGTATTTGAACTGCATTTCTCATAGAACACATGGGTTTCAGTCATGTTTTTTTAATTTTATTTTGCCAACTTTCATCTTTTAATTGTTAAATTTAGACCGGATACATTTAATATAACTACTTATGTATTAAAATTGTCTTCCATTTTCTTTTCTTTTTAAGGACTTTATTTTAGTTTTAATGATGTGTAAATGTTTGTGTGTGAGTTTGCGCTGTTGAGTACAGGTGCCCATGAGAGCCAGAAGAGGGTGCCAGGCTCCTGAGAGCTGGAGTTCCTGGAGCTGGTGAGCCCTTGACGGATGCGGTGCTGAGGAGTGAGAGCTGGAGTTCCTGGAGCTGGTGAGCCCTTGACAGATGTGGTGCTGAGGACTGAACTCAGGTCCTCTCCAAGAGCAGTGTGTGTGCTTAAGGGCTGAGCCATCTCCAGCCACTCACTTTATTTTTTGTTACTGTTTTCTGCTTGTTCTCTCTGGTATTTTTATATTATTTCCTCTATCTTTCTTATTGCTGTTCTGTGGGTTAATTGGACATGTTTAAAGTTTTACAAGTTTTCGAATTTGACTTTATGTAGATGTTTAGTGGTTATTTTAGTTGTCACATAATATATTAACAAATCAATTTACTCTACCATCATTTTATCAATTTCAATGAGCATAACAATCTTATCTTTATTTAGATTTCTTTATGTCCTTTGTTTAATATTAATTAATTGTCTTGGGTATTTATTTTCTGCATATATTTAGATACATCAGACAATGCTACTATTTTGACCTCATCCAGGAAACATAATTTAGAAAACACTAGGAGAAAGGCCATATATACATGTATATACATATACATATATACACACACACATAAAGACATATATGTGTGTATGATTTTATATATAATGTATTATATATATATATAATTATATATAATGTATATATAATATATATTATGTATATATTATATAAGTTATATATTATATAATCTATGATTATATATGTATAATATACAGAATACATATAAATATATAATTATATATAACATATGGCCTATTATATATTATATAGTGAAGTTTAATATATGTATATATACATAAATACGCATATGCATACATATTGCTGACCATGTTTTTTCTCTCTTCTTGGTGTTCTAATCCTCTCTCTACTATCATTACCTTTTTGTTAGGACACATTCTGGATTGGTTTTCTTTATAATGTCCAACTTTACTTAGCAAAAGAAATCAGGAAAAATATATTCACTTCATGTTTATTCATACGGAAGTTTTAAGATCTACATTTTAACTTTTTGGAGCTGTTTGTTTTCTGCTATTGGTCAGACTGCAGTCACAATAAGATAATAAACATAGATGTTTATGTCTCCACAGGCGCCCATGTGATCAGAGGCTTTGTTTTCGTTTTTGTGTCAGTGTGTTGACACAGGGTCTCACTGTGTAGCCCTGGCTGTACTGGAGCTCACTAAGTACTGAACTCACAGAGATCAACCTGCCTCTAACTCCTGAGGGCTGTGATTCAAGGCATGTGTCATCGTGCCCAGTTGATAATAAGGTTTTTTTTATTAGATAATTTCTTTATTTACATGTCATACGATATCTCCTTTCCCAGTTTCTCCTCCAAGAACAAAACCAAAACAAAACAAAAAAACAACAACAAGAACAAATTCCTGTTCCCTCCCGCTCCTCTCCTCTCCCTGCTCTCCAGCCCACCCTCTCCTGCTTACTGGCCCTGGCATTCCCCTACACTAGAGCATAGAACCTTTACAGGGCCAAGGGCCTCTCCTTCCATTGATGACTGACTTGGCCATCCTCTACTACACATATGCTGCTGGAGCTATTAGTCCCACCATGTGTACTCTTCGGTTGGTAGTTTAGTCCCTGGGAGCTCTGAGGGTACTAGTTAGTTCATATTGTTGTTTGTCCTAAGGGGGCAGCAAACCCTTCAGTTCCTTGGGTCCTTTCTCTACCTCCTCCATTGGAGACCCTGTACTCAGTCCAATGGATGGCTGTGAGCCTCTACTTCTGTATTAGTCAGGTACTG
>NW_022196905.1:217534078-217567819 GCF_008632895.1 Mastomys coucha
AGGAGACAGCTATATCAGGCTGGATTGTCCTTCCTTCAGTCTCTGCTCCATAGTCTCTGCAACTCCTTTCATGGGTATTTTGTTCCCCCTTTTAAGAAGGAATGAAGTATTCACATTTTGGTCTTCCTTCTTCTTTAGTTTCTTGTAGTTTGTGGATTGTACTTTGTGTATTCCGATCTTCTGGGCTAATATCCACTTATCAGAGAGTACATACCATGTGTGTTCTTTTGTGATTGAGTTACTCATCCTCACTCAGGATGATATTCTCCAGATCCATCCATTTCCCTAAGAATTTCATAAATTCATTGTTTTTAATAGCTGAGTAGTACTCCATCATGTAGATGTACCACAATTTCTGTATCCATTCCTCTGTTGAGGGACATCTGGGTTGTTTCCAGTTTCTGGCTATTATAAATAAGGCTGCTATGAACATGCTAGAGCATGTGTCCTTATTACATGTTGGAACATCTTCTGGGTATATGCCCAGGAGTGGTATAGCTGGATCCTCTGGTAGTACTATGTCCAATTTCCAGAGGAACTGCCAAACTGATTTCCAGAGAGGTTGTACCAGCTTGCAATCCCACCAGCAATGAAGGAGTGTTCCTCTTTCTCCACAACCTCTGCAGCATCTGCTATCACCTGAGGTTTTTATCCTAGCCATTTTGACCTGTGAGAGGTGAAATCTCAGGGTAGTTTTGATTTGCATTTCCCTGATGACTAAGGATGTTGAACATTTCTTTAGGTGCTTCTCAACCATTTGGTATTTGTCAGTTGAGAATTCTTTGTTTAGCTCTGTACCCCATTTTTAAATAGGCTTATTTGTTCTCTGGAGTCTAACTTCTTGAGTTCTTTGTATATATTGGATATTAGCCCTCTATCAGATATAGTATTGGTAAAGATCTTTTCCCAATTTGTTGATTGCCATTTTGTCATATTGACAGTGTCTTTTGCCTTACAGAAGCTTTACAATTTTATGAGGTCCCACTTGTCAGTTCTTGATCTTAGAACATAAGCTATTGGTGTTCTGTTCAGGAAATTTTCCCCTGTGCTTATGTGCTTGAGGCTCTTCCCCACTTTCTTTTCTATTAATTTCATTGTATCTGGTTTTATGCCAAGGTCCTTGATCCACTTGGACTTGAGCTTTGCACAAGGAGATAGGAATGGATTGATTTGCATTTTTCTATATGCTAACCGCCAGTTCAGGCAGCACCATTTGTTGAAAATGCTGTCTTTTTTCCACTGGATGGCTTTAGCTCCTTTGTCTAAGATCAAGTGACCATAGGTGTGTGGGTTAATGAACCAGTAATGACTGGGTCTTCAGTTCTATTCCATTGATCTACGTGCCTGTCACTGAACCAATACCATGCAGTTTTTATCACAATTTCTCTGTAGTACAGGTTTAGGTGTGGGATGGTGATTCTAACAGAGGTTCCTTTATTGTTGAGAATAGTTTTGGCTATCCTGGGTATTTTGTTATTCCAGATGAATTTACAAATTGATCTTTCTAAGACTGTGAAGAATTGAGTTGGAATTTTGATGGGGATTGCATTGAATCTGTAGATTGCTTTTGGCTAGATGGCTATTTTTACTATATTAATCCTGCCAATCCATGAGCATAGGAGATCTTTCCATCTTCTGAGACCTTCTTCAATTTCCTTCTTCAGAGACTTGAAGTTCCTGTCAAACAGATCTTTTACTTGCTTAGTTAGGGTTACACCAAGGTATTTTATATTATTTGTAACTATTGTGAAGAGTGTTGTTTCCCTAATTTCTTTCTCTGCCTGTTTATTCTTTGTGTAGAGGAAGGCCACTGATTTGCTTGAGTTAATTTTATACCCAGCTACTTTGCTGAAGTTGTTTAGCAGGTTTCAGAGCTCTCTGGTAGAATTGTTGGGGTCACTTAAGTATACTATAATATCATCAGCAAACAATGATAATTTGACTTCTTCCTTTCCAGTTCGTATCCCTTTGATCTCCTTTTGTTGTCTAATTGCTCTGGCTAGGACCTCAAATAGAATATTGAATAGGTAGGGAGAGAGTGGGCAGCCTTGTCTAGTCCCAGATTTTAGTGGGATTGCTTCAAGTTTCTCTCCATTTAGTTTGATGTTGGCTACTAGTTTGCTGTATATTGCTTTTACCATGTATAAGAATGGGCCTTGAATTCTTGATCTTTCCAAGACTTCTATCATGAAGGGGGATGTTGGATTTTGTCAAATGCTTTCTCAGCATCTAATGAGATGATCATTTGGTTTTTTTCTTTGAGTTTGTTTATATAGTGAATTACGTTGATGGATTTCCATATATTGAACCATCCCTGCATCCCTGGGATGAAACCTACTTGATCATGGTGGATGATCATTTTGATGTGTTTTTAGATTCGGTTTGCAAGACTTTTATTGAGTATTTTTGCATCGATATTCATAAGGGAAATTGGTCTGAAGTTTTCTTTCTTTGTTAAGTCTTTGTGTGGTTTAGGTATAAGAGTAATTGTGGCTTCATAGAACGAATTGGGTAGAGTACCTTCTGTTTCTATTTTGTGGAATAGTTTGTGGAGGGTTGGTATTAGGTCTTCTTTCAAGGTCTGATAAAACTCTGCACTAAACCCATCTGGTCCTGGGCTTTTTTTGGTTGGGAGACTATTAATGACTGTTTTTATTTCATTAGCTCTTATGAACTGTTTAGATCATTGATCTGATCTTGATTTAACTTTGGTACCTGGTATCTGTCTAGAAAATTGTCCATTTCATCCAGGTTTTCCAGTTTTGTTGAGTATAGGCTTTTGTAGTAGGATCTCATGATTTTCTGGATTTCCTCAGTGTCTGTTGTTATGTCTCCTTTATCATTTCTGATCTTGTTAATTAGGAAACTGTCTCTGTGCCCTCTAGTTAGTCTGGCTAAGGGTTTATCTATTTTGTTGACTTTCTCAAAGAACCAGCTCCTGGTTTGGTTGATTCTTTGTATAGTTCTTTTTATTTCTATTTGGTTGATTTTAGCCCTGAATTTGATTATTTCCTGCCTTTGGGTTTCAGATGTGCTGTCAAATTACTGGTGTATGCTGTCTCCAGATTCTTTTTGGAGGCACTTAAAGCTATTGGTTTTATTCTTAGGACTGCTTTCATTGTGTCCCATAAGTTTGGGAATGTTGTGGCTTCATTTTCATTAAACTCTAGAAACTAATTTCTTTCTTTAGTTCTTCCTTGACCAAGTTATCATTAAGTAGTGTTGTTAAGCTTCCACATGTATGTGGGCATTCTACTGTTTATGTTGTTATTGAGAAGCAGCCTTAGTCCATGTGATCTGATAGGATGCAAGGAATTATTTCAATCTTCTCGTATCTGTTGAGGCCTGATTTGTGACTAATTATGTGGTCAATTTTGGAGAAGGTATCATGAGGTGCTGAGAAGAAGTTATATCCTTTTGTTTTAGGATAAAAAGTTCTATAGATATCTGTTAAATCCATCTGTTTCATAACTTCTGTTAGTCTAACTGTGTCTTTGTTTAGTTTCTGTTTCCATGATCTGTCCATTGCAGAGAGTGAGCTGTTGAAATCTCCCACTCTTAATGTGTGATTTGAGCTTTAGTAAAGTTTCTTTTACGAATGTAGATACCCTTGCATTTGGAGCATAGAGGTTCAGAATTGAGAGTTCATCTTGGTAGATCATACTGTTGATGAATATGAAGTGTCCCTCCTTATTTTTTTTTTGATCACTTTAGGGTTGAAAGTCGATTTTATTAGGTATTAGAATGGCTACTCCAGCTTTTTTCTTGGGATCGTTGGCTTGGAAAATTGTTTTCCAGCCTTTTATTATGAGGTAGTATCTGTCTTTGTCACTGAGGTGGGTTTCCTGTAAGCAACAAAATGTTGGGTCCTGTTTACGTACCCAATCTGATAGTCTGTATTAGTCAGGGTTTCTATTCCTGCACAACATCATGACCAAGAAGCAAATTAGGGAGGAAAGGGTTTATTCAGCTTACTTCCATCTTGCTGTTGATCACCAGAGGAAGTCAGGATTGGAACTCAAGCAGGTCAGGAAGCAGGAGCTGATGCAGAGGCCATGGAGAGATGTTCTTTACTGGCTTTGATAACACCAGCCTGTGTCAAGTTGACACACAAAACCAGCCAGCACATAGTCTATATCTTTTTATTGGGGAATTGAGTCCATTGATATTAATAGATATTAAGGAAAAGTAATTGTTGCGTCCTGTTATTTTTGTTGTTAGAGTTGGAAGTCCATTCATGTGGCTATCTTCTTTTAGTTTTGTTGGAAGATTACTTTTTTCGCTTTTGCTAGGATGTAGTTCCCCTCCTTGTGTTGGAGTTTTCCATTTATTACCCTTTGAAGGGCTTTGTGGAAATACGTTGTGTAAATTTGGTTTTGCCATGGAATACTTTGGTTTCTACATCTATGGTGATTGAGAATTTTGCTGGGTATAGTAGTCTGGGCTGGCATTTGTGTTCTCTTAGGGTCTGTATGTATGACATCTGCCCAGGATCTTCTAGCTTTCATAGTCTCTGGTGAGAAATCCGGTGTAATTCTGATACGCCTGCCTTTATATGTTTCTTGACCTTTTTCCCTCACTGCTTTTAATATTCTTTCTTTGTTTTGTGCATTTGGTGTTTTGACTATTATGTGGCGGAAGGAATTTCTTTTCTGGTCCAGTCTATTTGGAGGTCTATAGGCTTCTTGTATGTTCATGGGCATCTCTTTCTTTAGGTTAGGGAAGTTTTCTTCTATAATTTTGTTGAAGATATTTACTGGCCCTTTAAGTTGGCGATCTTCACTCTCTTCTATACCTATTATCCTTAGGCTTGGTCTTCTCATTGTGTCCTGGATTTCCTGTATGTTTTGGGTTAGGAACTTTTTGCATTTTGTGTTTTGTTTGACTGTTGTGTCAATGTTTTCTATGGTGTCTTCTGCCCCTGAGATTCTCTCTTCTATCTCTTGTATTCTGTTGGTGATGCTTGCATCTATGGTTCCTGACTTCTTGACTAAGATTTCTATCTCCAGAGTTGTCTCTCTTTGTGACTTCTTAACTGTTTCTACTTCAATTTTTAGGTCCTGGATGGTTTTGTTCATTTCCTTCACCTGTTTGTGCCTTCCTGTAATTCTTTAAGAGATTTTTGTGTTTTCTCTTTAAGGGCTTGTACCTCTTTATCTGTGTTATCCTGTATTTCTTTAAGGGAGTTATTCATGTCCTTCTTAAATTTTTCTAGCACCATCATGAGATATGATTTTAGATCCAAAATCTTGCTTTTCTGGTGTTTTGGGATATCCGGGACTTGCTGAGGTGGGAGTACTAGGTTCTAATGAAACCAAGTAGTCTTGGTTTCTGTTGGTAAGATTCTTGCATTTGCCTTTTGCCACCTGTTGATCTCTGGTGGTGGATGTTCTTGCTGTCTCTGGCTGGAGTTTGTTCCTCCTGTGGGTCTGTAAGCCTGTGTCAGCACTTCTGGGAGATCAGCTCTCCTCTGGTAAAACCCATGCCCAGATGGCTGTGGATCAGTCATCCCTCCTGAGTCCTGGCGTCAGAGCACACCCTGGAGACAGACTCTCTACTTGCAGGAAAGGTGCAGAGAGGGCTGTGGATCAGTTGTCCCTCCTAGGTGTGGTCTGAGGTAGAAAGGATCCTGTCCCAGCTGCCCTGCCACTTGTGAAGCCTGTGTCTCAGGGCTAGTCCTGCCTTAGAAAGTCACCTAAGAGAAAATGGCAATGTCACCCAAGTCCCTGGGTTAGAGCACTCCCTGGAGGCAAGCTCTCTGCTTGCAGGGAAGTGGCAGAGAGGGCTGTGGATCTGTTGCCCCTCCTAGGTGTAGATGGAGGTAGAGAGGATCCTGACCTGCATAAGTTTTTACAGTGGGTCATTTTAGAGGAGGACAGGATCTCATGCAGCCCAGGCTGGTCTCAAACATACTATGTAGCAGAGGATGGTCTTGAACTTCTGACCCTCCTGCCTCCTCAGGAGTGCTAGGCTTGAATGCAGGTGTATACTACCACACCCATTTTATTTGATATTGGTCCAGGGCTTTCTGAGTGCGTGAAAGCATTTTACCATCTGAGCTATATCTCTAGCTTCTATAATTTGTCATTTTTACTGGGTCAAGTACATTGTATGATCAAAAGCTTAAGTTTTTTTGGAAAAAGAAAATGACAGGCATACCAGATTGTCTCATAGAAACTTGAAGGAAGGAGTATTTCTCCTGGGTTAGAGGGAGATGTTCAGAGGCGCTCAGAGGAAAGAAGGAAGAAGAAATGATTAAATGTCATCTGAACAGTCTTCCACGAACTCCAAACAATTTACCCAGAGAATTCAGGTTTATATCTATGAATTCATGAATAAATCAATGCCCTGTTATTTAATTTTCTTCATTCTTTTTCCTAGAACTGCAGAAGATGATATATTTGTATTATTTTAAAGATTTATTTTATTTTTAATTTTGTATACACACTTATATCTGTATGTGGTTATATGCATATGAATGCAGGTACCTATGGAAGCCAGGAAAAGTAGTCCCCTGGGGCTGGAGTTACAGGTAGTTTTGAGCCCCAGACATGGGTAATGAGAATCAATGCTGGATCTCTGAAAGAGCCGTATACCCTCTTAACCACCCAGCCATCATTATAGGGCCGATTGATAATATAGTTTATGATACATTTTAAATTTGTTTTACTACTTTATGTTTGCAATATATTCCTGAGACCTTTCTAATTTCCATTTCTATTACCGTACACTTCTCATAATACATCTCCTTTTTAAAATATTTATTTATATTTTACATGTCTAGGTGTTCTGCCTGCATATATGTCTATGTACCAAACTCATGAGTGCTGCCCTCCAAGGGCAAAAAGGGCACTGGATCCCTGGAACTGAAACCGCAGTTTTTCATGAGCTGTCATTTGGGTGTCGTGACTCAAACCAAGGTTTTCTGGAAGAGCAGTGTTCTTAACTGGTGAACCATCTCTCCAGCCTCCAACATTTATCCTCTTAACAACTTTCAGTGTGCAATCAGTGGCTTGAAGTATGCCTCCTTGCTAACAGTTGTCCCCACTCTGTCTCCAGGACTTCTCATCATCCCCGAGGAGACTCTGGTATCCACTAAACAGTTCTCCTTATTCTGTTCCTGTAGCCTTTGGAACTACTTAGATACCACGTAAAGCTGAAATTGTGTAATATTTATTGCATTGTAACTGTCTTATTTCCCTCAGTATATCTTCAGGATTCACTTGTGTTATACAGAATGTGTCTTTTCAAAAGACTGAATATAAATATAACGAAACGAAAAAAAAATTAAAAAAAACAAAAAAAAAATCAAAAGACTGAATAACGTTCAATTATATGTGCAGACCACACTGCCAGTCACTTGCTGATAGACACATGGGTGGCTTCTGCCTTTTCATTATTGTGCACAAGCTGCTGTGAACATGTGCCTGCGCATACCTGTTTCAGTCCATGCTTTTAAGTGGAATTGCTGGATCATATCGACTGAGATTGAGTGAAATCCAGTGCTTAAAAATAACCAGTTGGCAGTGGTGGCACAGGCCTTTAATCCCAGTATTAGAGAAGGAGAGGCAGGCAAATCTCTTAGAGACCATGGCCAGCCTGGTCTACGAAGCAGGTGCCAGAACAACCAGGACTACACAGAGAAACGCAGTCTAGAAACAAGAAACAAAAACCAACCAACCAAACAAACCAATAAAAACTAGCCAGAGGGCTATAAATGAATTCGCAAGCTTGGGGCACTTAAGACACTGCATGCTCTACAGTAATTTCCCTGTAAATGCTAATTTTATTATTACATAGGAAGATACATTTTTCTGGACCTTAGAAGAGGGTCAGGAGATACAGAAAACATATTCATGAATGGCTTAAGTGCACCAATGGCCTACAGAAGCCCATGGGATGGATACGATTCCTCTGGAAAAGGAGAACAAAAGTCATAGAACAGGAGACAGAGTCCAAGAAGAGAGGAGTAGAGCTAGTTTTGGAGGTGGGGTACTGTCCAGATCATAGCAAAGTTCTAGAGAGAAGAGATCTGGGGAGGCAGAGATCTACACTGGTGGCCATTGGAGTTAAGGGAGCATGAGCTGAGGTGCTTACTGTGTCCTCGCATGGAGGCACCATCACCCACGTGACTGCAAGGAGTGATGGAGAGGAAGGTAGCAAACAGAAGCCCTCAGTCAGGAGGGTTGCACGGCATCTGGAGGATTGTGCCAGGCAAAGACAGGGAGAGGAGGCAGCACATTGTCGCCAGCAATGAATGAATTCGCAAAGTCTTGGAAGGTTTATGGACATAGTAGACTAAACACTTTGCAGTGAGAAACAGCATTGCCTGGAGTCTTCATTCTGATGCGAAAGAGGTTTCCTGCTAACAGTATCTTGATGGAGAACCACGGATTAAATTGAATAAATATTTCCACATATCTGGTTTGGATAGTCCAAAAAATCCATATAATTAATGTCTTGAATTATATTCTGTATTAGTGTGGAATTCAACAAATATTCCAGTAGCTCAATGAAATCAATAGCCAGATTTGCCTGGATGGAAGAATATATTTGCATATTAATAATAATACTAGTTAGCAGCTTGGCTTTATGGCTGATATTTAAAATCACAAGGAATAACTTACAGATAACTTTTGAAGGTCTAGGAGCATTCTATACTTTTATAATATCGCCTTGCCTTTTTGCAAAACAAAACAATTCTATGCCAGCAGAGAGGTAATAAGTCAGTTAGACATATTGTAAATTAACTCCAAACAGCCAAGCTGAATGTTCAAACTCAACTTCAGAAATGATCTCTTGGCTCAGACATCAATAAATGGAGAAATGGCAGCAGGTTAATCCTTCACTTGTTGTAGGCCAAGGATAGAGATGTGGTCCTGATTATTCCCGGAAGCATGAAAAAAAAAAAAGATGCTTGAGTCGGGTATTCATAATAAATAAAGTGGCAAGGGCCTGGTCATCAGAATGGGGACAAATTAAATTACACTGTGAGGACTGGAGCAATAATTTAAAGAAATCCATTATTGATGAGAATAATCACAACCACTCAATGCAGAGCAAGCACTGGAGAAGGAGGGGCCTGGAAGCTGTCATGCCTAAACCCTCTTCATGAGGCTGCACTAGTTGTAGGAAAGGCTGGAGGCCAAACTCCCGAGGGCTCCAGCTATTAGACGCCTTTAGCATCACGAGAAAGATGGCCAAAAGAGAGATTTTTGCCTCACCAAAAAGTGTCATGGGAAATAAAAATCGAATGTGACACTCGATGTAATAAACGACTAGGGAAAGAGAACCATTAAAGTCACATATTTTACACATTATAGGAACAGTCTCAGAGTAGGGAGCATTCCTGCTCCTACAAGAGTCATAGAGGAGCTACTAAAAAATAATTATCGGCCATGTGGAAATGAAAACACTTTTACTAAGAATTTTTTTTTTTTTGAAAGATGAAAAGGCAAAGGAGTCAACTCTGGAGCTTTTAAAGCAATATTGAACTCAATAAATACAAGTAATAAGACTAATGTCTTAGACTGTCTGCATTATGGTCAGTTTGGGGAAAGAAGACAGTGAAGGCTGAAGACAGGGAGGCAAGGAGAGAAAATGGGTTTCTTGTATCCACTGTGGCTCTGCAAACCTGTTGAGCCCATCACTCCTGGTTCAGCTCATCACTCTTGGTCCACCTGCAGACAGACCGAGCACCCTCACACAGCCACATGGCAGCTCACCACGTCACTGCTTCCCCACACTCCTCCGGGGCCTTTGGTTCTGGAACTGCTGTTGGTGTTAACCTCTAGTGAACAGCACTACCTTTTATTTTCCTGAGAAATTTGAAGTACAAGGTGAAAAACAATCAAGGAAGGTACCTGAAGTGACCCCATGTAAACACATAAAAATACAACAAGAGAGAAGAGAAGACCCCTGCTAAGCTCTCTTGCCCAATACTTGAGGGTGGCCAGAAAGACATTTGGCCACTGTCCAGCCTGTCCAAGACATAGAAATGACTTGCCTAAGATAACCCAGCAGAATGGCCACGGGGCAGAACAGTCATGGGGCAGAACGGCAACAGGAAAGCCATCCACTCCTGATAACTGCTTCCTTTGGGAACACATGCCTTCCTTTCATGAACGAAAGGACACCCACACCCAGTGCTTCGGCTCCAGAATGGACCTTTGCGAGTTTCTCTAGGGCATCCAATATTTATCACCCTTCCCTGCAACCTCTTAGCCAGAGTCCCTGCTGTTAATGCCAAGCTAATCCATTATACACTTTCTGGATCCAAGCGTAGTGGACATATGTTTTTTGGCAAACCAGTGTCCCAACACCCTCCCTACAGCTGGAAACCCAGTCCACTCATTCTTGATGCTTACAATTCAGGGACATCTCCACCTAAGCCTATGATGGTCAGTGCACCGTGATACTTTCACAGCACTATGACTAATCCAAGGTAAAGCACCCTACTGCATTAACGCTAAGATACAATGAGACCCAGCAGAAGCTTCTGAGAGTGAGCGTCTCTCTCTTTCCATGCTAAATCTGATGGAACAATTGGGTTAGAGCTGTGATATTGGGGGCAGTTGACAGCTGGGATGAGATCTTCCTCAGGAGGAGCAGATACTGAGAGAGAGGCAGCAAACCAAGTTCCAAAGCCTATCTAGAACCCCGAATGCAAGAAGGAAGGCTTGGAGCACTCCAAGGCTGAGCTTCCCAAAGAGCCATTAAGTAATTTTTCCTCAAGAGAGAACTTTGCAACTGGCTATAGTTTGAATCTGGAACATTCCCAAAGGTTCGTGTGAATGCTTAGTCCCCAGATAGACTTTATTTTAAGTGGTGGAGCCTTTAAGAGGAGGAGTTTAGTTGGAGGAGATCAGGGCACTGGGGCACCCTCTGAAGGAGACTGGTCTTACTTTCACCCTCCCCCTCCCCTTTTCATCCTCATAGAGTGATGTCAGCACTGTGGTTCCACCTGTGCCACCACCACAGTGCACACCACAGGCCCAGAACACTGCCTAGAATAGCTGATTGCCTCAGGTATTCATTGCCCCACCAAAAAAGCCAGCTACCCTACAACCAAAAAGTCCTATGTGCCTGCACCTCCATCCCAAACACCTGTTTAAAGGATGCTTGCTACATTTATAAACTCTCTTTGTCATATGGAAAAATTATTTCCATATTTTGTACCATCATACAAATATTCCCTGGTAAGGACTATTCACTTTCTTAAGGGCATCCTTAAGATTAAGATAATCGCATGTGATCTTGTGCAGAAAGGAAAGCTTTTCTTGGTTTTAAAAGAAGCTCCTGTTATCTTTCTCTTCATCTCATTCACTTACCACCAGCATTGCTTTCCTATGTGCTCAACCTGTGCCTTTGAGAAGTACAAGGTCTAAAGATGCACGCGGATGGGTGCTAGTCAGGCAAGGTGGCATAAAGTGATTCCAAACTTAGCAGGGGCTGATGGGAAGGACTGGAGGCTCCACCCTTGGTAAAACCTTCTATGACACCAGAGCCAGGAAGTCTGTCCTTCCTCTTTTATTGTCACTTTTAATCTTGTTTATACATTAAAAGGTGAAGATTTTGAGATACAGGAGAAACACCATGTCGCACACATCCAAGTGCCTACTGTATACTTGGACCTTTGTGGATTCTGGAGACAGAATAATTGGTCACAGAATTTTTATTCTAGCGGGAGAGGTTGGTCAAAGGGAAACATACATAAAGATCCAACAGGTTTGTAAATTATTGTGTATCTATTTATTTCCTTCAAGTTGAACCGCCTTCCTTGGAGGAAGCTCAGAAAGTTACAAGAGTCACCGGCCCCACAGTTATAAGAGCAGTAAGCTATTGGGGAGAGGAGACGCTTCTGTAGACCTGCCTGCAGGTGGTGCAGGGAGCTCCATGGAAACAGCTCCCCCAGGCCACCTGGGGTGGGCCATGCTGGGTGGGATACTGGAGAAGGCAGCTGCCCCGGAGGCCTCAGGCTCCTGTAAGCAACCTTGGCCGCAACTCACTGGTTCAGTAAGATAGACTCGGGCCAGAATGGTCCCTTTAGTTTCTTGTTGGTGCCACATTTCCCATGGAAAAGTCATCTTGTAACTGGAAGGTAGACATGATTGGTTGAAGTTGGGTGTGTTCTGCCTTTGATATGCTATTTGTAGAAGCATGCATTGAGCCAGGCTGTGCCCTGAACAACCATTTGGTATTAGGGCATCTCAAGCAGAGAAATAGCTGCAAAGTTCCCAAGAGAGCCAACTTCTCCATCAGAGACTGAAAACTAAGGCCTATCGTATTTTAGAGACTCACAAATGTTTTAATTTCTTCTATGACCAGAGAAAGTAATCTTCAGGTCAAAGGAAATGTTTTAATATGTAATGTGTATACATTTGTTTTTTTTTTTAACTAATACAGTCATAAGATATGAATTTAAATTTTGAATGAGACTATGCCTATCAAAGTCAGAATGCAATCCAAGGTGTTTGAAGCAGGGAAAGGCTGGGTTTGCTGGAAGAAAAGCAAATGTGAGCAGAGGCATTAGGGTAGAAAGGTCAGAAGTCAGTGAGGGCAGTGGCGCAGGCCAGGAGAACCTCAGTGCTCTACAAGAGCTGGGAGCTGAATAATAACAGAAGCAAGCGAGAAACCTGAGCATGTGAGTCTCCAGCTCCACTGAAGTCCACAGTGAGGCAGAATGGCACTGGCCACTTCCCAAAAAGGACTTCCTCTGACTTCTTCATTCTTTAGCGTTTAAGTAAATGGCTTCTTGTGGATACCAATGATCCCCTAAATCTCAAGACCAGCTTCTGCTTCATCTGAGCTTGATTGGTTCCTTCTGACTGTCCCCCCTCTCCACCACGGGGAAGAATGACAACTCAAGAGCGATGCCGAAGCACCTTGCAATATTCAGACACCATAAAACAACAGTGTTGTTATGATGGCCAATAAGAAGAAAAAATAACACATCGGCCTGTGAGTGGACTTTGGCTTGGATGTAAATGACCTTTCTTGCTAGCTTGCCAACCCTGTGCCATACCTAGCATAATCAGGAATCTCTCAGCCACAGCCAATCTTTCAGGAAGGATTTGTTCCACTGAGTTGTGAACTTATAATGTTTATGACAATGCTCACGGCGGCCTGTGTACCAACGTTCGTGATATTTAAAGCAGCCAATGGAGAGAGCCTGGCCACTGGCTGCGTGGCCTCTCTGGTGTTCTACATCTTGGGGAGACAATGGAGGCCATCTCTCATTCTCTAAGGAGCACATTAGTATTTAACATGACCTGGTGGGGCTGGAGTCTCAGCCACCAGGCTGGGAATGGCATTCCCAACCTCAAGGTCTTTTGTAAAGGTGGCTTGATGGAGGAAGCATGGCCACCCTCCTATGCTGCCCAAGAAGGAAATAAATCAGGATGCCTTAAAGTTTGTGAGGTCAAAGGGCTCAGAGATTTTGCCAGAACTACTTTAGGAAGTCCCTTTTTATTATATTCTTCAATGTGCACCAATACTAAATGAAAAATAATGTAAAAGAGCCCAGGCATTTTCAGGCTGGGGGGGGGGGGTTAGAAGAAGAACAACACATAGTTTTAATGATACTTAAGGGAAAGACAAGTCCCCCTAATGACACAGGACCCCAGAGTTAGACTTGGAACTCTGTAAGACAGCATTGTAAGGTGGCATTTACTTTCCAGAAATAATTATGCCAGAGAGGAGGTATGGGAGTTAAATTTCCTGTTGTTTTTTAACATCTTTCCATGTGCGTGCGTGTGTGTGTGTGTGTGTGTGTGTGTGTGTGTGTGTGTGTGTGTGTGTGTGATGTTCATGTATGGGTGCAAAAGCCTAGACATTTGTCTGTGTGCTAGACAAATATTCATGTTAGGCCAGAGCCTAACAACAAAGGCCTTCAATTGTCTCTGTTTTCTTAAGACAGGGTATTTCAATTTGTCTAGACTGGTTGGCCAATCTACTCCAGAGATCTAACTATTTCTGACTCATGCCACATCACTTGGGTTTCGGACATATGCCGCTACATCCAGCCTTTACATGGATGCTGTGCATTCAAACTCAATTCCTCATGTTTACACGGCAGGCACTTTACCTAATCTGACCCATCTCCTGACATCTGTTTTAGCATCTGTCTTAGTTGTGGTTACTATTATAGGATGGAGCACCATGACCAAAAGCAAGTCTTTGGCTTATGCTTCCACATCACTGTTCATCACTGAAGGAGTCAGTACTGAAACTCAAACAGGGAAGGAACTGAAGGGAGGAGCTGATGCGGAGACCTTAGAGGGTGCTGCTTACTGGGTTTGCTCCCCGTGTCTTGCTCAGCGTTTCACAGAGAACCCAGGAGCATCATCCCAGGGATGGCGTAACTTACGACAGTCCAGACCCTCCCCTGTCAATGCCCTACAGACTTGCTTGCAGCCTGATACTATGGAGGCAGTTTTTCAATTGAGATTCTTCCTCTCAGATGACTATAGCTCGTATCAAGTTAACATGAAAGCGCAGCCCCTGGTTTCTGGTGGACATAGCTTCCACATGGGAAAGCTCATGAGAGAGTCAGAGAATGAAATTTGGGACTTTTTCAACTCTAAACTGATTTTCTGTGGAACTCAAATCCAAACAGAAAGAAAGGGAATGAAGTAATTAACAGACCCACTTTGAAGACTGATCACAGAATAATCTTGGATATTGCCTTTTCTCATTCCATTCCTTTAAAGTTCTCTGTTGTTTCCAAATAACACAGGGATCTGGATTGTCCCGCAAAGGCTCTTGTGTTAAAAACTTGATCCCCAGCATGGTGCTTTGGCTGCTAGGGTGCTCTACCAAGTGGGCCCCAATTGACGGAAGTTGGGTCAATAAGGAGGGGACCCTTGGAGGATTGTGGGGTCCTGGTCTCTTCTTTCTTCTTTACTGTTGTATCTTGACTGTAGTTTTCTTCCACCACACTCTTCTACCTTAATGTCCTGCCATGCCACAGGCCCAGGACAACGCATCCTGATGCTTCCAAAATCTGGAACCCAAAATAAACCTAATCTCTTTATAGCATAGTTATTTAGCTGTTTTCTACAATCTGACGGAGTGAGCCAGACTAAAGATGCTAAGACTCCTGCCTGTAACCTGGGAGAACCCCAAGGGGAACTACTACTTACCATCTGGGAGGACCCCAAAGCAATTCCAATGAAGACTGACACACCCAAGCTGTGTGGTTGAGTGCAGCCTCCCAGAGGGTCTAATATTTAGAGCAGAAATGCCTGATTCCTGCCCTTTGCTTGTGCTCTGGGTCTGGCCTGAGTGCAGTCATAGAGAGAGTGGACAGGCTTTAGCAGGAGAGCAGCAGACATGAGGGAGGGCAGGCTGGGAAGTCCTTGGGCTGCTATGGCAGTGTCTGGAACACAAGCATGTAATAGCTGACCTACACCCAAGAGCTTCAGAGCCCAGGAGGTGGGAGCTCGGCTCTTTTTATATATATTTTGTATTATGGTCAGTAGACAATAACAGAAACTTGGCCATTTTATATACCTTAAAAGTACAGTTTAGTGGAATGAACATGGTTATCCACATGCCATCTCAAGAAGCTTCTGTTTTTCCAGATGGAACCTCCACCTCCATTAAAGAACTATTAATTCTCCATCTTTCTTGGCCTCATTTTTCTATCCTATTTTCTAGCTCTGTCATCTTGACTACTCAAAGTATCTCCCATCACTGGGACCAGACAATATTTGTTTCCTGGGTCCTTCAGTTCATTTATCACTGTGTCTTCATGATCCATATGGTAAGGCATGACAGAATTTCCTTCCTTCTAGTTTGTGGCACTCTTTCATTTGTTTGTGGTCCTGGGGATTGAACCCAGAGCTTCACACATATTATAGTAAGTTCTATCCTAGCCCTCCTTCATCTTATTTGTACACTTATCTGTAGGTGGACATTTAATTGTTACAAGTTTTCTTATGGGGTCTCACTTTGTCTCCCAAGCTGATCTGGAGATCCACCTGCCTCTGCCTCCCAAGGGCAAGGGGCATCACACTGAGCTCAATTTTTTTATTGAGAATTTCATACAATGAATTTTGTTCGTGTTCAATTCCCCTCCCCCAAGGGACCCAATTCTGCTTCTCTTCCACCCAGCTCTTTGTCTCTTTTCTTCCATCAAGGCCTGTTTGTGCTGCCCACTATTCTTGGATGTATGGCCTTCCACTGGAGCCTGGTCAACTTAGCAGAGTTCTACGCTCTTAAAGAAAACTGATTTTCTTTTCTCAGCAGCAAGAATTGCCAACAGCTCCTAGGCTACTGGTGGAGATCGATGGCCAACTCCCCGATCCTTGCTGGGATTCAGTCTGGCTTTGGCTTGCACAAGTATAGGTGCCTTGCTAACTTTGCTTTAAAATTACATTTATTTAGAGAGGAGAGAAAGGGGAGGGGGAGGGAAGGAGAGAGAAGGAGAGACAGAGAGGAACAGAGACAAAGAATGAGCAAGAGAGCAAGGAGGGGAACCCAAGTGAGCAGCACTGTGTTTGCGAAGGTCAGAGGAGAGCTTGTAAAGTTATTTGTCTCCTTCCACCATCCAGGCTCTGGGAGTCAAACTCTGATGGTCAGGCTGGGCAGCAAATGCCTTTCTGCTGAGCCATCTTCACTGCCCTCTTTCTACCTTTTGGTGACTATGAATAAGGAGAGAGTGAGTGTGGGTGTACAAACACCGGTCTGAGTGTCTGCTTTCAGTTCTTTATAATCTATACTTGAAACTGGAATTCCTGAATCATACAATAATTTGACTTAATTTAAGTTTTTGAGGCCTCATAGCACAGCACCATTCTAGCCGTCCATAGGAATCCTCTCATTTCCATATCCCCTTCGTACTTCCAAATAATAAAACTTAGCAGGGAAATGGTGAATTTTCAAGGACCCTAAGATATCATAATCTCACGATAAGATCTCCCCAATAAGTTCATCACTCTGCATGATAAGGTTGAAGTTTGCTGCTAAGTTACTTTGAAAATCAAGAGTCTACTTGTACAGCCCAACATTTGAGGATCTTGATGTCTATTGTTTGCTCTTGTATATGCCAGGCAAGAACAATGTATGAATGACAATGATTTGCATGGATCTCAAGAAGTCATGAGCAAACAACCACAGATCAACCTACAGATATGTTTTTGTGTGGTGTGTTTGTATGGTGTGTCAGGTTCCCCAAACCTGACAACTTCTCGATTAAATTCAGATTTCTTGTTTCTCTTGAAGCATGCATGGGAAAACATATAAATGATGGGATCCTGGTTGTGGTATGACTTGTTCACACGTGTGACATGTTCATGGCATATGACCCTGTCCACCCCAGCCCAGGATGCCCATTTAGACAAGTTGTTAAATTACAAACCAAGAGTGCAGTAAAGTGATTTGCTGAGAAAAAGTAAACGAAAACCTTCCAATAAGATGTGAGCTCCTTGATCAGAGCACCTGAAGTGGGAAGGTGCTGTGTGCTGAGTCCATGTGCTCAGTCACCACGCTAGGTGGGAAGGTGCTGTGTGCTGAGTCCATGTACTCAGTCACCACGCTAGGTGGGAAGGTGCTGTGTGCTGAGTCCATGTGCTCAGTCACCACGCTAGGTGGGAAGGTGCTGTGTGCTGAATCCATGTGCTCAGTCACTACGCTAGGTGGGAAGGTGCTGTGTCCATGTGCTCAGTCACCACACTAAGTGGAAAGGTGCTGTGTGCTGAGTCCATGTGCTCAGTCACCACGCTAGGTGGGAAGGTGCTGTGTTACTGTGTGCCGTGTTCATATGTTCATTTACCACACTAATTTTTTTCTTGTTAATCTTTAAACAAAAGTAACTATCAAAATCTATGGTACCTGTTACTGTGAGCTTTCTCTATAAAGATTTGTCCTCAGGAATTTTTTCCATGAGAATAGGGACCAAGATTCTTGGTCACATCATACCTGATATAAGCCGTGTGGGTTAATTCCCCACAACTGCATCTAATACTATTCCTACTGCTGCTACTGCTCCTGAGGGTGTCTGTGGCATGTAGAATAAAATCATACAACACAGCAAGTATCAGTCACACGGGTACTTAAAACAGCATGTGATTAAAGCCATTCATTCAAAGCTCATGAAGACAACCAGATTGCTTGCACAACTTTAGTCTTCCTGAGGATAGGAATCCAGCCCTGGCTGTGGTTATACATTATTCAAAGTTGTTTATATGGATTTCATGTGTAAAAAATAACTTTGTGAATGTGGAGAGAACCATAGTTTGTCAAACTCCCCTCCCCCCACCCCTCTCCCTCTCTGCTCACGTTAGACGGAGGTGAAGAGATGCTTCACAAGAAGAGTCATGCCACATTCAGAACGTTGCTTTCTCATAAGAATAAAGGACACCCAAGTTTTCATTATTATTTGTGACAGACAAATGCCAAATAATTCTAGGTCATTTATTTCATTTCAGGCACAACAATAGAGGATGAGAAGGAAGAAATCATGAAAACCTCAACAAATGTTTCCTAACTGAAAATCTTAGCCATTTAAATGTCATGATGCCTAAAGTTCCTGCTGCGGAAGGTCATAGCCATGTCACAGCATGAGGATCCCGAAGGCAGAATCTGTGGGCTCCAAGTTCTCCTCCAGTAGCAGAAGCAGATGAGAACCCATCCCCTGGGAATCTGGACTTGGAGCTCCAAGCTGTTCCCAGGGAAAACTTCTTTGAACCTTGCCCTTTGACCTCAAGTTCACAAAGAGCTTGGGCCTCATGGTGCTTTCTAGCCACCAAGAGGTGGAGCATCACTGTGCTTAGGGATTCGGCTAAGCCACCTGGCATCTTCTGAATCTTAAGCCCATGTTGGTGCTGTTGGGGAGCGAGGGGTCCATAGATCATTAAGGGCATGGTCCCGAGGAGGCTATGAGACTACAGTCCCTTCTTCTCCCATCTTGGCTCCCCTGATTTTGTTGCATAGGGTTTTTCTCTGCCACACATTCTACAGACCCTAAACAGCAGTTAGCCAGTGTGATCTGGAAGCTCCTTTTTTTATATGTTATCTCGGGTATATTGTTGGAGTGATGAAAAGCTGATTAACACCTGGTCCAACTGCATATAGGATAAGCATAACTCTACCATCATCCAAGGGTGTGAGTATATCTATATTTATCTTAATAAAATCTTTGTGTAATTTTTTTAAAAGTTAAAGTTGTTTGACTTTTCCTCAACAAATATATGAACAAAAAGAGCATTCCCAGAAAAATAATCATATTTGCCCTAGTCCTTGGGTAATCTATATGTATTCTTATTGGAACTGCATAAAAATAAGTATTTGTACTACTGAAGACACTGGCATTTCTAGTTAATTGACTTATTGATGTTTCTAATTAAGTTATAGTAATCACACAAGCTTCATTGTTTAAAACTTGAAAAGTAAAACACAGAAGATGAACACTTGCCTTGTTGATTAATATTTTAGGATAATAAAGGCATGAGGAGGCCTTGGAAAGTAGAGGAAGGACACAAATTTTGAATTAAAGATGACTATGCAGCCCTCCCATCAGCAGAGAGCAGGTTCAGGAGGGAAACCATAGTGAGTCTTTCTACTGGGCTGACAAGATGGCTTAATTGGTAAGGTGACTGCTGCCAAGCCTCACAGCCTGGATTTGATCCCAGGGACTCATGTGGTGAAAGAGAAAACCAACTCCCACAACCTCTGACCTCCTCATATGTACAATGTACAATGGCGCACATACAAATGTGCACATATATAAATAAATAGATAAGTTCCACAAAAAGTTTCAGTAGTCTAGGACTTTAGAGACAAGAACAAGAAATGGATATGAATAAGCTAAAGGGAGGAGAGGGGTGGAGCAAAGGAAGTATCCGGGCCAGGCCTGGAGAGGAGTGTTACTCTCACAAAAGTTTAGATAAGCTCACCTTGAATTTCTACAGAGCCAAGATGGTCTTAGATCACAGGACACCACGATTTCACTTTGAGCAATAGACTACCTGTCATGTTTTCCTTCGGTTATTTGCTAATGAAGTGCTTGATATTTAGCCAGGGCCCACTGTTACCTCTCCCATAGCCTCATTCACTGGTCTCAGAGAAGCTGTGAAGTTTTTGTAAAAGCTACCGGGTCAGAGTCAATATCTCTATTTGTTTCCAGTGACATGTGTAGTACCTAGCACACAGTAGGCTTTAATTGGCTATTTGGTGAATGAATGGAAAGTACTTTCATTAGTCTGGGGTCAGAGATAGAGTAGAATTCATCATTCAAATGAGAAGTCTTTACTTTGTGTATACCTCTCTCTCTCTCTCTCTCTCTCTCTCTCTCTCTCTCTCTCTCTCTCTCTCTCTGTGTGTGTGTGTGTGTGTGTGTGTGTGTGCGCGCGTGCGCGCGCATGTCCATGTCCATGTCCAGAGATTGACATCAGGGATCTGTCACTCTCCAACTTGTGTTTTTGAGAAATGGTCTCTTCCTGGTTGGGCTAGACTGACTGACTAGTGAACTCCAGAGATCTGCCTGTCTCTTCCTCCCTTGTGATGAGATCACAGACATTTTCAAGCACATTAAATGTTTTATATGAGTGCCTTGGATATAAACTCAGGTCCTTGTGTTTACACACATGGATATAAACTCAGGTTCTGTTTTACCTGCTGGACCATCTCCTAGACTATACAGAAGAAATCTTTCACAAAAGACCTCCATCTTTTGAAGCTGGGAGTGGTGATATACATCTATAATCCAAGTATGTAGAGGTAGAAGCAGAAGGATCAGAAATCAACATCAGCCTCTGATCCGTGGTGAATCTCAGGCTGGCCTGACCTGTGTGTAGGATCGGATGACTAAGGAACAACTAGAACTAGTGGAGCACGCAGACACTAGTGACAGTGGCAAGCCATGGCCACCCC
The DNA here is from genome assembly GCF_008632895.1 of Mastomys coucha. Classification (NCBI taxonomy): domain Eukaryota; kingdom Metazoa; phylum Chordata; class Mammalia; order Rodentia; family Muridae; genus Mastomys; species Mastomys coucha. The sequence goes on from NW_022196905.1 coordinate 217,554,953, forward strand.
AGGGCTGAAGGAGCAAGCAAGAAATAGCATAGCGGTGACCTAAAGTCTGAAGCAGCTATTGAAGGACCAAGAGGCTGTGTTTGCACAGGAGCAAAACTGCAGCCAGCAGGCAGCAAAGCTGAGAGAGCCTTAGGATGATGTAGCCCTGCCCCCTCTCCCTTCCCACTCTCTTCCTCTTACCTGTGCCTGCTGCCTAGACCCAAAAGTACATCACCATGCTGGGCAGTGTGGGTGGTACATTTTTATAAGAGGTCAGATTCTGCAGCAGGGAATGGGCAGAGGAGGGGACAGTAATCAAGGGACAGATGTGGAAAAACTAACCTGAGGCTACCTCACTTGCACACACAGGGAATCCACTGTCTGTTTTGGCATGCTTACATCCTGGTTACTTCTGGAGATGACTTAATTTTCCTTAACTTGAGTGAGATCTACCTGGGAGTTCACACTTGTCCTTCAGGAAGCTGGGAGCAAGACTTCCTGGGGAGAGTACTCCAAGTTCCAAATTACTTCTTTCTTAGGAAAGAAAAGCTGGAGTCTCTTGATCTTTAGGGCATAAGGCTGGTTGTTCTGTCCCTCTGCCTGATTGATTTGAGAGAATGGCTAGGACTGGAAGAGTGATTAACAGATGCCTGACCCTAGGTGATCTAATTGTGGAGCCCTGCCTGAGCCCTGCCTCAGCTTCCCCAGCCATGAAGTGAACAATGAAATGGTCCTGGCAGTGGACGTGAGGACAAACTTGTCTTTACTTAGACCCAATATTGTTGTTGGCTTTTGTCTTTTCCTGTAGAGAACTATGTCAACCTTCAGACACAAACTCTGCCGAACTGAAACACTTGCTTCCCAGGTATCTTAGTAGGCAGCCAGCTCTCCAAGCAGTTGGAGTATGTTTGCTTGTTTGTTTGTTTTTCAAAAGAAAAAGGAAAAGAGAAAAGAAGTCATCAAACCAAGTTTTTTTTCTAAAACAATAAACAATTTAACACAAATGGAGCTTGAATCTCTTAAGTACATACTTCTAGAAGCATGACCTTTGGAAATTAAGCAGTGCCTGCGATGCCCATTGTCTGCTTCTCTGGACATCTTTAATAAGATCTACATGGCAGCCACTGCTGGACCAGAGGAGCCTGTTCCACAAGAAACAAGGAAGCTCCTGTAGGCAAGCTCACAGGCGGGCTGCCTGTGTCCTCCACTGCAGCGCCACTGTTCAGGGGCCAGGCTGTTTGCTGAAAGGACATTTGCGGAACCAGTTGTGCTTCAGACACAAGACAAGGATGTGTATTGTAGCCTATCCATCCAGCTCCTTCCTGTTGTTGTAAGCAATTCACAGGAGTCTTTTATTTTCCTAGACCTTTTGAGAAATTGCACTTGTCCTGTTGGCCCTCAGCTAGGGACTCCTGAGTGCAGTGTGGAGGAAGCGGAGGCTGCAAAACCTGCCATCACAAGGGCATCCATCCCTCAGGAGTGTACATGGCTGGAGGAATCGCCCTCAGGAGAAATTCATGCTTCCTGCTTTTTAAGTAATGGACTTGCCCCTGTGGGGTGAGCCTGTGACCTGGCCTGAAAGGTTCCAAGACCATTGCCCAAGGATAAGAGTGGTTTTTGGCTGACACTGAATTGGGATTTGAATGTGGGCTTCTTTGGTTGGTGGGTTGTTTGTTTTGTCTATCTGTCTATCTATCTATCTGTCTGTCTACCTACCTACCTACCTACCTACCTACCTACCTACCTACCTACCTATCTATCTATCTATCTATCTATCTATCTATCTATCTATCTATCTATCTATCTATCTATCTGAGAGAGCTATCTTCTCATAGCTGTCCTAGAATTCACCATGTAGACCAGACTGGCCTCGAATTCACAGAGGTTTGTCTTCCTCTACCTACCAATTAGAAGAGGCTTCTTAAACACTTTTCATGGTGGTATAAACATTTTAGTTTGGAAAATGAGTTTCTGCTCAGAGGATGTAATGTCTTCTCTGCACTCCCCATCTGTGGTTCTTAAAAAACACTTAATTTCTTAAGTTTGTTTATTGCTTCATCGGGATGCACAGCAGCACCTTCACGTTCTTTTACACCCGAGCTCCCCTTTTCCGCCATAGTGGAGCCTTCATCAGCCTGATCTCAGCTAGCAGCTTCTCCCACTGTTCTACCCTTTTGGGTTCTTCATCTGCAAAACACCAGCTCCAAACCACGTGATCTGCAAAGCTCCTTCTGCCCACAAAGCCATACAATCCTGACCTGGAGCACCAATTTTATCTCCTTATTAAATATTAAAGCATGAGACTAAATGCTGGCAGAGAAAGAGTTAACTACTAACAAATAGTTAACTCTCATGGCATGATTATATATATATATATACATATATATACATATATATATATGTATATACATATATATATATATATATAATTTTGACCCTTCCTCATATATATATGGTGGTGGTTTGAATATGCTTGGCCCAGGGAATGGCACTATTAGGAGGTATGGCCTTGTAGGAGTAGGTGTGTCCTTGTTGGAGGAAGTGTGTCACTGTGGGGGTGGTCATGTGGAGGGACAGTCTTCTCCTGTTGGCCTTTGGAACAAGATGTAGTACTCTCATCTCCTTTCCAGCACCATGCCTGCCTGGATGCTGCCATGCTTCCTGCCATAATGATAATGGGCTGAACCTCAGAACCTTTAAGGCAGCACCAATTAAATGTTGTCCTTAAAAGAATTTCCTTGGTCATTGTGTCTCTTTACAGCAATGGAAACCCTAACTAAGAGATACACACACACACACACACACACACACACACACACACACACACACACACAGTTTATATTTGAGGACTTCTAGCTTAATAAAGGGTATAGTTAAACTCGGCAGTCAAAATGATACTTCAAAGTAACTTGATCCTCCCTCCCATGAGATATTTAACTATATAAAATAAAATCTGGAATAAAAACGGGTAGAGGTCGAAGCAGGAACTGAAGCTGAGGCCATAGAGGAATACTGCTTATTGGCATTTTCTCCGTGGCTTTCTCATGGTTTTCTTATACAATCCAGGCCACCTGTCCAGAGCTGGTACCACTCACAGTGGGAGTCTGGAACTAGAGGTCTCTTAGTTTGGGTTTCATTGCTGTGAAGAGACACCGTGAAGAAGGGAACTCTTATAAGAACATTTAATTGGGGCTGACTTACAGGTTCAGAGATTCAGTGCATTGTCCTTAGGGCGGGAGCATGGCAGTGTCCAGGCATCCGGGGTGCTGGAGAAGGAGCTGAGAGTTCTGTACCTTGATCCAATGGCAGCCAGGAGAAAGCTGTCTCCCACAGCAGCTGGAGCTTGCACACTAGGAGTACATCCTCCAACAGGCCATACCTATTCTAAACAGGTTTCATTTCCTAATAGTAGTACTTCCCATGGGCCAAGAATATTCAGAGTTCCAGGAGAGGTAATGGTAGATAAAAAGTACTCCATCAGGGAGGATAGCATATATAAAGCTTGTTACTGAATGCTGTTTTCATTCTTTTTATTCTGTTTCCTTGGTTTCTGTTTCTTTGTTTCTTCATTTCTTCCTTCCTTCCTTCCTTCCTTCCTTCCTTTCTTTCTTTCTTTCTTTCTTTCTTTCTTTCTTTCTTTCTTTCTTTCTTTCTTTGTATGTTTGTTTCTTTCTTTGTTTGTTCTTGACTGATGGTTGATTTAGAACTCCTAGGTGATAGGCCCCTGGGAAAGTGGCCTGGGTTTTATAAGAAAGCAGGCTGAGCAAGCATTTTCTTTAGCAGTGCTCCTCCATGGCCTCAGCTCCAGTTCCTACTTCTGATTTTCTTGCCCCAAATTCTTTTCATGTTCTAGTATGATTGGAACATATAAACCCATGTTCATTCCAATTCATTTTTAGTCATGGTGTTTATCACAACAATAGCAAACTAAGACATGAGGGAAACCCACAAAAGGCTTTTTGGCTGGTTTTCATTTCCATTTCACTTGTTGATCACCAAAATGTGTGATAATTCATATTTAATACATACTTACAAAACATGTAAAATATGTATGGTGATTTGAGTGCAAATGGTCACCATAGGCTCACATGTTTAAATACTTGGTCCTTGGTTGGTAGAAGAACTGTTTAGGAAGGATTAGGAGGTGTGGTCTTATTGAAGGAGGTGTGTCCCTCAGGGTAGGGGGTCAGAGGTTTCAAAGGACCCTGCCATTCCTAGAGTATCTCATTCTCTCTGCCTTCAACTTGCCAATCAAGATGAAAGCTCTGAGTCATTCTTGCTGCCATGGCTTTTCTCTGCCATTGTGGACTCTAGACCTCAGAAGCCATAGGTCTCAAATTAAATGTTTTGTTTTGCAAGTTGCCTTGGTCATGATATTTTATCACAGCAGATGATATGCAATAAATAGTTTGCTGGGTGTGTGCTATTTTCTACAGATGGTGTTTCTTAGTGTGTAACAACGTTGTCAGGGTGTCCTAGGTGTCCATAGTAGACAGAAAGGATGGGGAGCCAGTTTGACAGAGAGAAAGGCACAATAGAGAAATGGAAACACAGTTAGCACTTGTGCATGGTTGTATGAGGAGGGGTTGCATGAGAAGCTGCAATGCAAGGAGAGGTTTGCAAGGGGGCAGGAATTTTATTTGAGGCTGGATACAAGGTGACTGGGTCAGTAGGCTGAGAAGTATAGTAAATTAGACCAGCTACATGTGGTCGTACATGCCTTTAATTCCAGCACTCAAGAGCATGAGGATCTCTGAGTTCAAGGCCATCCTGGACTACAGAGTGAGTTCCTGGACACGCAGAGCTATATAGTGAGACCATGATTCAAAATAACAACAACAATGAAAGAATTAGACAGGACTGGAATGTAACTCAGTGGTTAGAGCTTTTGCCTAGCATCCTGAAGGCCCTAGGTTCAATTGTCAGTAACAGGAATGTGTAGTGGTTTTATGGAGAACTGGACAGATCAGTTCAAAAGGCCTGAAAATGGGGAGCAACTGACAAGGACAATTTTCACCCATCCTGATCACAAGGGCCTAAAAGAAGCTAAGTCGATAGAGACCCTAAGAGCCCTTAAGGACTTGTAGGTAAGAGTCCTGTTTCAAATTGGTGTTCAGATCAGGAAGAAACACAGGAGGCATGAGGGCTCCAAGCTTCAGAGGGTGGGATGGACCCAACGAGGGAAATGGAGCACAGAAGTCCGAAATTTGCCTAAGATGACTCTGTACTTGGGTGTGTTCCCCTGAGATGCTGAGTTAAAGAACCATTTAAGCAAGTGTTCCCCAGACTGTATGTTTAGATTAAAAAATTCAGACACCTGGAAATAGTTTCCTCTGTTGGGTCATGGAATTGCACACCCACACACTCACACAGCTTACTTAGTATTGTTATCATCATCATTATTATTAATTATTAATTTTCCCATTAGAGATTGAATCTGAGGCCTTGTAGGCTCTCTACCACTGAGATAGACCCCTTGGCCCCTTCCATTATTTTTGAAAATACAGCTTATCCAAACCCTAACAAACTTTGCTAGTCCCAGCCTGCCCCCACTTCCTAAGCACAGATTAGAACAAAATGTCTCTCCACTCTTAAAAAGAAGGCTGGTCATCGTCATCAGATACTGATTGATTTACAACACGTGAGGTCCAGGCCAGGAGAGGCGCCAAACTCAGAGCTCTGCTCTGAGAAACGTTCATTATTTAAAATGTCAGACTCGCTACACTTTTAGGGAAAAGAGTGTTCTATCTCAACTCATGCTGCAGAGGGCTGAGGCACTGGGAAAGAGAGAAGCTCTTACCGAAGGGACATCCCTCAAAGCTCTGAAACAAGAAGAGGCTGGAGTCCTGTGCTGGGAGCAGGAATCTTCTCCACATTGGAGAAGCCTGTTTCCATGAGGTTTGTGGAACGTTCTGGTCAGCTCCTGCATCTCCTAAGGAAGATATCGGAGAAACCACTTGTGGGGTTCACAGGCTGTGTCTCCACTCCCGGGGCAAACTAGGTCAGCAGTGTATGCTTGGCTTATGGGACATGAACCACAACCCCATACAAGCACTTCCTTTTTTCTCTTTAATTGCACCTTAATTTCCAGAGCAGGGGTTACCAAGGTCTTTGGAAGCAAGATCAAAGTCTGAGTTTTTGTTTATAGACATTGTATCGGGTGACATTTGCTATGCTACTTACTAAAAACTGAACATCAGTTTTAAAAGTTGAAACTTTATTTTCCCTACTTTTATGAACTTCTATGAGGAATTATATATCTTATATTTGACCAATATATATTTTTTAAATTCTGTATTTCCTCATTTTATTTAATGTTTTGCATGCATGCATGTCTGAGGGCAGAAGAGGGCATCAGATCCCCTACAACCAGAGCTACAACTGGTTTTGAACAGCCATATGGGTTCTGGGAACTGAACCCAAGCTGTCTGCCAGAGTGACAGGCACTCTTAAAAATGCTGTGAACTAGAATTTTTAAACAGCTTGAAAATGACTGTTTCAACAACCGAACAGGACAACATTAGTCAACGGAGAATTGCAGTGTGATTTCCTTATTTATTTAGTCTGGAAAAAACTAGAAGTTTATTTCAAATGACCATTTACTATAGAAATGTTGCTGAAATCTCATATAGTTAGTTCTCACCTCTTTAAGTGAAATACACCAAAGTTGACCTGTTCTTTCTTCTTCTTCTTCTTCTTCTTCTTCTTCTTCTTCTTCTTCTTCTTCTTCTTCTTCTTCTTCTTCTTCTTCTTCTTCTTTAAAGCCTACAGCACCCGGTATTCCCAGGCGGTCTCCCATCCAAGTACTAACCAGGCCCGACCCTGCTTAGCTTCCGAGGTCAGACGAGATCGGGCACGTTCAGGGTGGTATGGCCATAGACCTTTTTTCTTCTTTTTAAAATTCACATCTAATGTAATGTTTCCTGTGACATTTATGTATGTTGTTTTGATTGATTCCCCCATTCTGTCTCCCACTCCCCTGTTTACCATGTCTACTTGTCCCCTTCTACCCCCAGTATTTAGAAAAAAAATTATTTATTTATTTATTTATAATTAATAAAATCAGACATTACACACATGAAAAATCTATGATTTTCAAGACGTTTTGTGACGAGAAGGGTATCAATCTGCATCACTTAGTGTAATACATCTTAGCAAACCTCTGTAGTGTCTGATTCATCTATCTGCATCTGCATTCTGTCTGTCATCATATATTGTTTTGGTTAAAGATGTTCCTGGAAAGTGTCTGAGGATGTGAATCACTGGTAGACTATTTGTATATCATGAATGAGACTCAGTGACCCATTAAATTAAATTATATTTCAATTAAAATTAAAAAATTTTTAAATTTAATTTAATTTAATAATTTAATTTAAGTAAACTAAAAATAAAATAAAAGCTATGCTATTGTCATTTGTATTTATTTATATACACTTTTTTTAAGGCCGAGTCTTACTGCATATCTCTGGTTGGCCTGGAACTCTCTATGTGTATCAGACTGACCTCAGACTCAGAGACTGGCCTGTTACTTTCTGAGTGGTGGGATTGTAAGTGTGCACCACCATAACCAGCTTCACTGTATTTATTTTAAAAATGTATAAAGGAGCTAAAGAGATGGCTGTGTGGTTAAGAGAACTTGCCACCCTTACCCCAGGATCCAAGTTCAGTTCTCAGCATCCACAATGGAGGGCTTACAAGCTTCTATAAACTCCAACTCCAGAGGATTCCATAATCTCTTTTGGACTTCATGGCCACATGCACACACACACACACACACACACACACACACACACACACACACACACAGCTATGTTAAAAAGGTGGAGAGTTATGTAAAGATGGTCCAGTACTGCTCTGGCAGAGGACCTAAGTTTGCTTCCCAGCACCACATCAGGCTGCTCACAACCATTCATTACTCTAGATCTCTCTAACAGGGATCTAGGACCCTCTTCTGGTCTCCACAGGCATTGCACCAATGCCCAGAAACACACACATATATACACAGTTTACAATAAAAATAAAATCTTTAAAAACAAATAAACAAAAGTAAAAAAGTTAAAGGAAAGAAAAGAAAGGTTTACATGGAGACTCAGCCTCACACAGGTATGTAGTTAGAAAAGGGAGAGATATATCAATAATTTCTTCAAGTAATTGTAAATATCATTCTTTAACACTACTCCAGAGTTCAATGGATAGTGGTTTCTTAAAAGTTATAAGCAGTGTGGCATCTGAAACCACGTCAGTGGGTTTGCCTAGTCTTTTGCATTAAAATCCATCAATCCATGTTTCACTTTGAGTGAATCTTCTACAATGACCCAACTTAGTAACATTATGTATTGAATATTTGCAATATGCTGGTTAAATTGAGCTAGGCAGATCTTTCAAAGTGTTGATACTACTTTAAAAAAAATCACATTTATTAATGTCACCATGGATCTCATAAAACAAATGAAGTGTTAGGAAGCCGCTTCAGCTAGTGGTAGCAAACACAAGTCCTGTGAATTTTCTTTCACTTATAAGTACAAAGACTTCCATTTCCAGAGCAACACTCTGCCCTGTTTCCTTAAACCTACAAACTCACCTCATTCTTTTGTTAATTTTATTTTTGGGAAATACTGAAGTTTTTCTGCCAATCATTCTTTCAAGTAAAGATAATGTCCCATGAAAAATGAAGACTATTTCAAACAATCTCAGGAGTGATTTTTTTTTCTCCAGACAACTGATGTACTTCAGCCACAGCTGAGCGATCTGTGTACCCATTACTATGTCACAAGGAAAAGTCTTGTCTCAGGGGTCAGAGTTAGTAAAACTTACAGTTTTTACCGCTCCATCAAGGATGTCCTTAAATGAGCCTTCCTTTGTGCTTTCTCTGAGTGCATGTAATGATGAATAGGATGAGTAATACTAAGTGTATTGATCCCTGCCTTGATCTCTGCCAATACACCATCATCTTACCCACCACCGCCTTAGCATCAGCACCACAAATGCCAATGTGGAGAAAAGGGCAAAGGGCATCTTAATATTATTATCCAAGTTTTAAAAACATTAATTAACCAGTGTTACTTGGAGGGATGTTGTACATGCCACGGCACACGTGTTGAGGTCAGAGAACATGTTACTGAAAGGTGGTTCCCATGCTCCACCAAGCAGGTGTCAGAGACAGGACTTGGTCCATCAGACCTGTCAGCAGGTGTCTGTACCTGTCATTTTTACTAAAAGAATGCTTTTGACCCTGGAGACCCTCTGCAGATTGTATACTTTATACTATTCTATGAGTTATGATCCCACTGTCAACCCACCTTTAGCAATTCTTGGCCTTAAATGGCATTTACACCTGTGAACCAGCACTTATGAAAGATCTCAGAATGCACACCTTTATTTTTTAAAAACTTAAATAGATCTCACATTTGACAGATTATAGGGATGGGGTGGGGAGTGTACTGTGCTTTTTAAAGAAATATGTGGTCTTAAAAGCCGAGTGAATCAAATACTACATTTGAGTCTAAGAATCCAAACGGATTGTTCCTGGGTATATGCAACTAAACACATTCTCGAGTTTTGGTTTTGAGTTTCCTTGTGATGACCTCCAGTGTTTATCTTCCTAACATTTATATCGGGCTAACATTACAGCAATTGAGGGTGGTTACAAATGACCTTGAACCATGTTGTCTACTGTGTTGTTGAGACAGCAACATGGGATTGAAACCGAACAGCCTCTGTTTATTTCTATTTCCCATTGTTATGCATTACTTCAAATAATTTTTGGAAAAAGGTGGAAGTATAAATAAATTCCATTTAAAATGCTTTCGGTTGTTGATGGAACACCTATATAATTAAAAGTCGACAGCTTTTGCCAATATGCCTTTAAAAGGTCGCAGGAAATGTACTCAGCTTGGAGGAAGGGCCAAAAGTGTGTTTTCAATTATAGCGTACTAAGTAAGTACCATGAACAGTCATTACAGTTTCAGGAAAAGGTGGTGCTGGGTCCATTTGGAGCCGTGATCCTGATATCCCAGGTAAAAGTTCTGAGAAAGCTGTGGTCAGTGTCATGATTGATGTGCTTAGCACTCCTTAGATGTGACAAGCCCACAGCAGTCTGCCTGGAGCAGACGAACTTCACACCTGATGCCCAGCCCAGGTCATGGCCAACTGGACTCGATCTGAGTGAAAAGGCAGTCTATTTCAAGTCCTAACACAGGGACATTTACCTGCCTCTTTTTGTTTGTTAGTTTTTCTTATTTTGAGACAGAGTCTCACTTGTAGCCCTGGCTAGTCTGGAGCTTGCTATGTAGACCAAGTTGGCCTCAAACAGGGATCTGCCTGCCTCTGCCTCCCCAGTGCTGGGATCAAAGGCATTGGTCACCATGCCTGATTTTAACTACCATTTAAAAACAATTTTTTTTTTTTTTTGGGAATTGGTTTAAGATTGATGTTCCAGAATGGATGTGGCACTGTTTCAGAAGGCTTTTAAACCTGCTTCAAATAGTCCTTCACAACCTTGGGGTGCCAAGTATGTTGGTGGGCATCAGCAAGAAGGGGTTCACCTTGAGAATTCATTATTAACGAAAGCCATCTTTTGGGAGACACAGTCTCTTTTACAGTTTCCTAGTGAAAACAGTATAAAGTTATTGTCATTTAAAGGAAACGTATCCAAACCTAACCCCAGCGGCTCTCTTTAACACCACTGGAGACTTCTAAGTCTCGTTAGTCACTCATGTCACCTGGTAGAGTGCCATTTTAAACTTTTGTGTCTCCACTATGCTCTAGCTTCTGATGAAAACATCTATTTAAAAACTGGTAGGAAAATATTTAACATAATAAGATGATGGGTGGATTTTTTTTTAAAGCTCAAAAGGGAAGATGTAGTTTAAATAATGCACCTTTTTATTTTTTAGCTCTGACTCATGACATATAATATATTCCACCAAGTTCAAAGTTTCCCCTTACAGAGAGTTTTATGAAACAGCTCTTCTTCAGGCCATTTTTTTTTTTTTGCTTCAATTATAGTAGCAGATTTTGGAGTTTTAAATCATTAACAACCTCCCAGTGAACTTCTATCCACATGGCTTCCAGTCAGAGAGAGAGGGAACTGCTCCCTTCACTGAGTTCCCTTTGTGGGAAGACGCATCCTTTTCTGTTTTCCCTCTTTATGTGTCTCTTTGAAGCAAGATGTGTGATTTCTAAAGTAATGAAAGTATATGGCTTAATGAAAACTGCTGTATGAGCTCAAACTACACACAAGAATTGCTTCAGGGTAAGCCTCAGCTACCTGTGTTTAGGAGGGTGGAAAAGTGAATCACAGAAGTCAAGATCGCTGTGTGCACTGGAGGAACAGTCCGTGGCAATTAAGTCAACCCTCAGGAGTGACCTAACCTTATTTTCCCTCTTTCTCGAGGACCCTGTAATTTTCGTTTAGGGTGAATTTTCAAGTGTTAACTCCACCAGATCCTCTAAAATTGGGTATCCATGCCACCCATCCATTGATCCCACCCTATGCTATCTTTTATTTATTTATTTTTTAAAGATTTATTTCCATTGGGCTGTTTTAAGAGAGTATGTGAGAGTCTATAACCTCCATACTCAAGGTGATGGGGTGAGAGAGTCAATCTTTCAGTTACAAAAGCCTGGGGAATTTTATACAGAACCAAACGTAGTTTAATACACAAAAGAAAGTGGTTAGTGCAACCTATTTTCTTAAAAAAAATCTGTAAAATAATGTTTCATGAGCCGGGGGTGGGGGGAACTTTTCCACCACCCCCCTTGATTGGGCGACTAGCGGGATAAATTCGAAGAAGTCTATCCCGCCCCCGCACGCGCGCCCCCCATTCTTTCCAGACAGAGCAGTTGTAAATGCGAGGCTGAGTCCGCCCTGAGAGCCTTAGGGCACCTTCCTCTTTGCTGAGTGTGTGTGTGTGTGTGTGTGTGTGAGTGTGTGTGTGTGTGTGTGTGTGTGTGCGCGCGCGTGTGTCTAGCTCTCGCTCTTTCCCTCAGTCTGTGCCTCTGTGTGTGTGTGTGTGTGAGTGTGTGTGTGACAGAGAGAGAGAGAGAGCGCGAGAGGAGAGCGAGAGAGCGAGCTGCGAGCTGTGCTGCCGCCGCCGCTGCCCTTTGATCCCGACATTAGTGTTAGGGGCTCGGAGACACAGCGCGCGGCCATAGACACCGCCGCACCGGCGCTCATTTATTTATACCTCCCATCACACGCGAGCACAGGACACACACACACTCACACCTATTAGATCCGTTTCCATTGAAGAATATTACGCTCGGGGACAAGCCAGGTGCACGACCAAAAAATTAAAAAAAAAAAAAAAAGGAAAAAAAAAAAGAAAGAAAGAAAGGAAAGGAAAGAAGAAAACCCCTCTTCTGGCTCCAGGAAACAAGCTTCAACCCATTGCACACACCGGAGAGAAGGGGTTTCCCCCTGCCCGCCCCCCAACTACCTCTCGGCTCCTGCCAGTGTCTGCCTGTCTGCCCCCACGGGGGTTTATTTGATCTCACATTAACCAAGGAGGAGAATGTGAGAAAAGGGGGAAAATGCCCAGGAGGAAGCAGGAGCAGCCCAAGCGCCTTCCCTCACGTAAGTCATCCCTTCTCCACCTCCTCTCGTGCCATTTTCTCGCCCTCCCTCTCCTCTTTCCCCTCCGCAGCCTCCGCCGTTGTTTTCTGCATTAGTTTAGGGTTACAGAGGTGAAACTGACAAAGACACAGCCCGGGTTACTCCTCGTTTAGGTCTATGCCGAGGCAGCCATGTTGGTGATGATCAGCCCCGTGCCCTTTCTATTCTCTCTCTCTTTTTCTTTCTTTCTCTCGCCCCCCTCTTTTTTTTCCTTGAGATCGGGCTTTTCCCCCCTTTCCCTCCCCCTCCTCACTCCGGTTGCGGGGGAGGGG
>NW_022196905.1:217567978-217572485 GCF_008632895.1 Mastomys coucha
AGGAGGGTGTGGGGGCGCCGGGGGGCGCGGGCGGCCGATCGGGGGGCGAGGCCGGGCAGCCGAGCGGATGTGGGGTGCGGGAGCCGCGCCGAGGCTGAGGCGAGGCAGCCAGGGCGGCGCGCGGCGCGCGAGGTCCCTGCAGAGCCGAGGGGAGGGCGGAGCAGGGCTCCCGGCCGCAATAAAATGCGGGGTCAGGCGGAGCAGACGGAGCCGGGGCGACGCGGGCTCGCAGACCCCCCTGCCCGGCCAGCCCGAGCAGAGTCCGCGACTAAAGTGCATCCCAGCCCTCCTGGCCCTAGCCACACACGCCAACTGCAGACTCGCGCCGGGCTGCGCGGCCGGGTCCCCGTCCCCTCCTCCACCCGCGCCTCGGGTCCCTCCGCGCCGCCCTCTCGCTTTTCTTTGCGAGACTCTTAACTTTTCCCCCACTCCCTCTCGGGCTCCCCCCTCGTCCCCCCCTCAAGCTCTCCGCTCGGAGTGTTCCGAGATGCTGCTGAAGCTAAAAGTGAAGGAGAAAGAAGCAACTAAAAATATCCCCCCCCGGGGCCGCCGGGCTCCTTGAATGCAGGGGAGAGGGGGCAGGGGAGAAGGCGTGGGGCGGGGTGGCGGGAGGAGGGGACGCGGGAGGCGCCGGAGGGAGGGGTCGGGGGAGACGGAGGGTCAGTTTCTCCTCTTCCCCCCCTACCGCCCCCCCTCCCAGCTCCGCTCCCCTCTCCTGGGCGGCTTGGCGCTGCTCGGAGCCCGATCCTGCAAAACCCGGGCTGGGGGCGGGAGCGGAGCCGGAGCGCCTGCCCGCGCGGGTGTCAGGCCGACGTGGTCGGTCACCTGAAGTTCACGGAGGGTGGGGGAAGGGTTAAGGTTATGGTGTCTCGGGTTGTGTGTGAGCTAGTGTGTTTCCGCCGCAGACGGGCGAGCGCGATCGATCTCCCCCTCGCGAAGTCTCCGCGGCGGTGCCCACGCGAGGGGGCCGCGGGGCTGCTGTGCCCCGGGCGGGCGCGGTGGCACCCGGAGTGGCGAGCAAGGGCACGCGCGGGCAGTCTGCTCCGCAAACATTCCTCTTTTCTTCCCCCTTCCCGGTATGCAAGGAGTCGACGCACAGGGCTTGGGTTGTGCTTTTTTTTTTTTCCTCTTCCTTTAGGGAGGAAAAGAAAAAAAATGCCCCCGTGCAGTCCTTTCTTCGCCTGCCCGCTAGAGGTTCTGAGGATAATATCACATATGTAATATATATGCACATAAAATCACTCGCAGGCGTCTGCGAGTGTAGGAAAATTTTGTGCGAGGAGGAGGAGGAGGAGAAGAAGGCGGCGCAGTCGGGGCGGGCGAGGCGGGAGGCTCCGCGCTGCGATTCACAGAAAACTCGCAGCAGTTGGTGGAAGTGTGCGTGCACATGGCCGGGCCGGGTTTCCCTCTTGCTCGGACGCGCGTGGGCAGCGAGGGGGGAGGCTGCTGTCCCGGGCGGGCGCCACCGCGGGAGGCTTGCCCTGCTCGCACAAAATGGGCTTCAGTGTTCTCTGCTAACTTGCCCTTAGATGGCAACTTTGGGAGCTGATGAGCTTGTATGCGAAAACCAGAGCGGTGAGGTTACTTGGTCATTTTCCTTCTTCTCTTCTCCCCCTGCTTAAAAAAATGTTGGCGGGGTTAGAGGGAGGGTGGGAGAGGAGAAGGGATTTATCAGTTTCGGCTGAGACGGCTGGAACGCCGCCCCTCCCGTGGTGTGCAGTGCAGTCGGGCAGCTGCAGCCTGCCCTGCCGGTGACCTTGACCCTGACCTCCTGCGACTACCCTCTGTCTGAGAGGAAATTCAGGCTCCATTTTAGCTCCGGTGTCTGGTGGGCCTCTCCCGCGGGTTGCTGCCTGTTGATGAAGTTTTATTTTGAGGGCTCTCTCCACGTTCTCACATTGAATACTGTTATCTACTCAAAAAAAAAAAAAAAAACAAAAAAAACAAAAAACACCTCCCCCTTGCAGTCACATTAAGCCACTTTAACCCAAGTAAGAAGCCATTTACTTTTGGAAGCACAGTAAACAGTCCTGCCTTCACCCCTCCCCCTTCTTTTTAAGGAAGGCCTTAATTTGTAAAGCGTTTCCACCTCTTTGCACTGAATGGATTTTTTTGTGTGCATGTATGTGTGCTGCCTTTTCTAAGCGAGGTTTACACACGCTTTATAAGCAATTTACATTTTGACCAAGAGCAATTTCTGGGCAAATGGTATATTTTCCAAGTCAGTCCTAGTAACCCCGGGCTAGCTAAGAGCCCAGTGAGGACCTTAGAAACTTGAGAATGATATAGAGACATAAGGCATACCGATTTGGGTAAAAATGAATGTTAATTTCCATTTAGTACAGAATATAGTTGTAGATCTACGGCCTAGTTTTCAATACTGAACTATTTTGTGTTTGGAAAAAGGGCTCCCTCCCTGGGAGAGCTATGCTGTATCAAGGTTAAAACACAGTTGAGTCTTGGGATTAAAGGTGCCTTGTCAGAAGTCATCTTGGAGTTTAAAGAAGTTATACAGAGACAAGCCTAAAAATTGTGCCCCCTTCCATGCCCATATGTTTTGTAGGTGAGGCAAGAAGGTGGTTTAATGAATGAACTGGGGGAATTTAAATTGCTTTTAAGGCAAAAGGACCTTTCTGAGTAAGTGCAAGTTATTAAAGCCACTATTGGTGTGTTGATTTAAGAATTGATAGAACCTGGAAACATTAAAAAGTGCAATTCACCCGAAAGCGCGCGTACACACACACACACACACACACACACACACTGTTTGAATTTGTAGAACAGTTGAAATACCATTTCCTCCAGCAGTCTTGGCCCTTGCACCCCCAGCAATGGGACTAAAGCATTTCCAAGCACACACCATCACCACATACAGATGTTTTCTGTGAGTGGAGTCTATGTCTCACATTAAACAATACTATCTAGGAACATTCTGGCCCTGCAAAGCCCACTGCCTTCCCACAGCACAGACACCAGGGAACCTGGATAGTCCACCAGAGAGTGGATTAGTCCTGGAAATCCAGGCGAGCACTTGGTATTATCTGATACCAAGTCTGGGGTGAGCCTTGGCTCCTGGCACGGTACTAGCAATTCCCCAGGCTGGGCTCCTGCCTGCTAGGGTTTCCTAGCTCCTTCTGTTCATCTAGACACTCTTGGGACTGTTCAGAACCGAATTAGCTGCGGAGATGGGCGAGCCTTTAACCTGACACTATCAACCTTAGCTTTGGATTTCTGATTTAAAATTCTACAGTCATTTCTTCCTGGGCCTCAAAAGTAAGCGGGGGGAGGGAGTATGTGTGTATGCTCACACATGTGTGTCATATTTATGTTACATGGGACTTCTCAGAAATACTAGAAAAAGTGGTATGTCCTGTGAAGATGAAGTGGTCATCCTACATCAATGTCATAGAGAAGGTCTGTAGTAACATTTGGAAGTCCCACTCCGCCAAGGATGCTAAGCTGATCGATTTGAGGGGCAGGTTGAAAAATCGTTATTCAAAATAAAGGCTTCTGTTTCTTGGCTTAATGAAGTAATTTTCATTTTTGGAACTTAAAATGTGACTCAACTGCTGTTGATGGCTCTTTCACAAAAGTTCTTTCATTAATAAAGTCCAGTGCCATGTTTGAAAGAATGGCCTCAAGGTCTTTTGAGCTGAACCAGGCACTTGTCTTCATCAGAATCCCAAAGAGTGTAACTTAAGAAGGTCTATCAGTCTGCGAAAGGGGAGCAGATTCTAGGACTGCGCGGCAGACACGGGCCCTTTCAAGCATTAGTACGTTTGGGATCATGAGGCTAAGAGGGATGGGTTCAGGAAGGTCGTTTTCATGCATTTACCGCATCTGTGTGTCCGACACCCGAGGTAATCAGCACTTTAAAATTTCACCATTAGCATCAATTCTCCCATACTCACACATGAGTTTGGATTCTATTATACTTATCAGTGGGAGTTTGCCGGGTACCTACTCCCTAGGGCAAGTTAATAAAACGATTGTTTCTCACTCCAGTGTTCTCACTCTTTACTCAGCCATGGGTCAGACCAGAGCAGGTTAGAGTGTTCTTCATTAACAAAACGTTAACAAACCCTGCTCTCCAGTAAAGCCAGGCAGCAAACTGACCAGACAGCGACCGGATTCTTTATGTCTGTGCTTTCATGAGTTGTCCCCCTGCCATATTTGTGTGTGTGTGAGTGTGTGTGTCTGAGTATGAGTGTGTGTGTGTCAGTGTGTGTGTGTGAGTGTGTATGTGTGTGTGTGTGTGGTGTGAGTATGTGTATGTGTTTGAGTGTGTGTCGTGTGAGTGTGTGTATGTGTGAGTGTGTGTGTGTGTGAGAGAGTGTGGTGTGTGTGTGTATGTGTGTCTGAGTATGAGTGTGTGTGTCAGTGTGTGTGAGTGTGTATATGTGTGTGTGGTGTGAGTGTGTGTGTGGTGTGAGTGTGTATATGTGTTTGAGTGTGTGTGGTGTGTGTGTGTGTGTGTATGTGTGTGTGTGTGTGTGTGTGAGAGAGA
>NW_022196905.1:217572495-217603115 GCF_008632895.1 Mastomys coucha
TGTGGTGTGTGTGTGTGTGTGTGTGTGTGTGTGTGTGTGTGTGAGTATGGTCTGCTTTTAGTTCTTACTAATTTTTGCCGTGACCAAGCACTACATGCTGACTAACCCATGGGAAAGCATTCAGTCTGAAGTAGCAGAGTGCGTCTGTCAGGCACGTCTAATGATGCTGATAAATCTAATGATTCTGGGGATCACTGGTATCTGCTCCCCAAAAGAGCATCCCCGCCTCCCAGGACTGTAAGGGGATGATTGCAAGGGCTTCCTGTGAAAATACAGGAGATGGCTCAAAAATCACATCCCCTCTAATGCTTCAAAATAGTTTCTAATAAAAAAATTGATTTTTAATTTATCTGTGCTGCCATCTCGCTCTTGAGACGACACAGCTGGTATGAGTTGACAAGTCTCTCCACAAAGTGTTAATAAATCATGCTGGAGAAGTCTAAATTGGACAGCTTTCTGCTCGCCTGAGCACCGCTGCACATTTCGTAGTGGAGGATCTTTGAATGGTCTCTGTCAGAGGAGTTTGAGGGAGGTTTTCATCTCTGCTTGGGGAGATGTGCAAAAATCTGAGGGGCTCTGGGATACCCGGGCAGGTTCCTTGGGTCAAAGTTGTTTTAAAAAGTTGTTTAAGGAGTCTTATTAATTACTGTCCACATGTATTTGTAGATAAAGCTGTATTAGAAATATGTGGTGCTGGCCTGGGTTGCAGTTTGCCTGGTAATCTCAGAACTTTGGATTTCAGTTGTGTGTGCACACATGAAGTTTCACAAAATGGAACAAGTTCTGTCATCTTGTGCTACTAGCTCGGTTTGCTCACTCGTCAATTGGATGAGCCAGTGTCCTAGTTAATTGGGATTCTCTAACAAGTTGCCTTCAGTCAGGTACTTTATTAAACAACACATTTCCTTTTTTCCTCATGGCTGTTGAGGTTGAAAGCTCAGGATGACCATAGATTCCATGCTATATGATAAAGCCTCCCACCGGTCCCCTGACAGGGCTGCCTTCGGGTGAACTCACACTGCGGAAGGGATGACTAAGTTGCCTAGGACATCTTTTATCATGGTTCTGCCCTATGACCTACTCACCCTGGCGAGACCTTCCTCCTGATACCATCACTCCAGGCATGAAGTTGCAATATAGGAATATGGATGTAAAGATTCAGACTAGCCCAAGGTCTGCAGGAAAGGGTGGAGGTGCCCACTTTGTTGCACTGTGTGGAGTTTGCTTAGTGCCTCTAACTGGTCACCAAGGCCATCAGTAGGGCCTGAATGGCGCCGTGTGACTGCAGTGTGGTTAATATCTCCTTTAGCCCTTATTTGATGCAGGCCTGTTCCCCAGGCTTCATTTTTATATCCCTAGTGGAGTTTTAGGATCTGAGAGGTAAAAACAACAAAACAAGCTGGTGTTGATGGTCTTATTCCGATGATGTATCAGTAATTTTCTGACCAAATTAATCAGACCAAGATAGTGAGAGTATGTATGACTTACAGAATGGGACTTTCGGGTATGTTAAAGGATTTGGGTATGTGAAAGCAAGAGAGTTTACAAGGCTGTGGGCTTTGTATGCAAAGGAATAGATTTGGGGGTTTTGCTTATTGGAAATAAATCCAGGGCCATAATGATAAGGAGTGTGTGTGTGTGTGTGTGTGTGCACATGCTGCATGTTCCCATGCATTCTTTTGACTTCGTTACTTATTTTGGCCTTGGTAATGTACCCTTAAAATGTCATTTTGGGGTTCAGCCTTGAGAGTGCTGCTATTGCCTTCTTTCACTCAGTCTGTCCTGCCTCCTCCTTTGGAAGGTATAGCTGGGTAATTCATACTGTCTCGGGCTAAGTGTACCAAATGCTTTACAGTTCATAGTAGCCGAGATGTCTTCTGTCATATTTCATAAGAAAATAATGTGCAAAGCCCAGACCTTGCAAACGGCTGAGACTGCTTGGCGGGCTGAGGTTCCTAGCCTCTATCTCCCTTCTGTTGAAGAATAAGTTTGGTATTTCTACCCTCTGTCTGAAAATTATCTGTTCTATGATACTAGAGAACATTGTATAAGTAAGTGCTAAAGTGGGGACCTGTCTGATGGCTCTTGTTGGCCACCAACAATCCACCTTGGATAGAACAGATGCAGATCCAAGAGAGCTTCATAGATTTAAATCCAACTTTAGTTTAAAGTTAATCCTAAATCACATGGTATATATTGCTGTTTTTTTTATATTCTGTCAGCTTCAAGACACACACACACACACACACACACACACACACACACACACACACACACTGTACTGTGGCTAACTTTATGAAGTGCACAGTGAAGCCCACCCATATCGTCTGAGGTCAGAATGTGGCCATTAGCAACTCTGCTTTTCAAATAGTGACCTAGTGTTATATTAAATGCAAGGGGACCTAGGGGTATATTAAGTACAAGTGGAGTCTGCATGCCTAAAGAGGATATTTTCTTCAACTCCCTAGTCCCTTCGAATTTAAAAAGAAACGAACAAACAAACAAAAAACACCCAGCCTTTCCCACCAAAGTTCTGCCTCTGTGGTTCTTACGTGACCTAGTGGCCTTTGCCTATATTTTAAAGAAAACCCAGTCATTGAAAGGTGTAGCTCAGTAGACAGCTTGCCTAGCATGCATGAGGACCTGGGTTCAGTTCCTAGTGCTGGCTCGGGAAAACCCAAATCAGCCACGTTCTCTCTACCAATAAGGAACAGATCAACAGGCCTCTGAACGTGTGAAACCAAACGCTGATAACTTCAGCCTTTTTCTGCTAATTTCTTCATAGGTCAGAAAAGTTAGATCCCATTAGAAGCAGGGTGTGAGGGAACAAAGGCAAGGTGAGAGAGAGGTGTGGATCTCAGGTTGAATTGTTTGGAGTGCTCTGAAGGAGCTGGCCTTCAAAGGGACCGAGGAAGGACAGGGGACCACGGTCTTCCACATGACTGACAGCAGTGCTCGCCTTATCAGAGCCTCTGAGACAAGCTACTGTACTTGTGGAGGGTGATGGACCTTCCTCAAGTCCAGGAGGCTGGTGGTGGATCTTAAAGAGCTCCAGTTTTGTATTTAGAGAAATCTCCCCAGTGACTTTGGTTCCGTTTCCTTTTGGTGTATACTGCGTAAGTCAAGTAAAAACAAACGGCTCATGTGCTTTTGAAGTTCACAGGGTAGTGGTGGAGGCACAACCTCTCGTGTGGGCTGTTCAGATCCCAGCTCTGCCAGCTGTGTGACCTTGGACAAGTGACTTACCTTCTCTGTTATCCAATTTCCTCATCTTTACTGATAACAGTTCCTGTATCTTCAGAGTCAGCATTAGGATGGTTTAAATACGAGAGAGTATTGTGTGCATCTACAAAATCATGCCTAACTAGCGCCTGATACAGAATAAATAGAAGGTACAGCTAAGCATATGAAATATCTTTGTATGCTTAGGTTGTGATTAGACTAACATTCCGATCCCAAGCTTTATGATGGTTTCAGCTTTCAGTGTCTGTCTCTTTCTTTCTTTCTCTCTCTCTTTCTCTCTCTCTCTCTCTCTTTCTTTCTTTCTTTCTTTCTTTCTTTCTTTCTTTCTTTCTTTCTTTTGTTTTTTTCTTTCTCTCCCTCTCTTTTCTTTTCTTTCTTTTTTTCCCCCTTTTTTTTCGAGACAGGGTTTTCTGTGTAGCCCTGGCTGTCCTGGAACTCACTCTGTAGACCAGGCTGGGCACAAACTCAGAAATCTGCTTGTCTCTGCCTCACAAGTGCTGGGATTAAAGGCATGCGCCACCACTGCCCGGCTTGTTTTTCATTTTTCTGTTTTTTTTTTTTTTCATAGATCTCATTAGTGTGGTGAGTAGTAACAATATAATATGGTAAAGTTCATTTACGAAGCTATTATGTAGGGTTTGACTAACACTTATTCTGCAGGCCTACAATGTTATAATAGGCTGTTGCTAAAGGAATGGGTTCCTTTGTGTGTGTGATCTGGCTGAAATTACATGTAAGTTGTACAATAACCATATGAATTATGACAGGTCTTTACTAGGATAGGTGTTTAATGAAGGTGTGCTGGTCATCCATTCAACAGGCAGTTCATGGATTAAAATGACAGAGAGGAAATTGACACTGGGTTTTCCATATGTCATATGGGTCATAGTTCAGAGTTTGCACAAATTGGAGACACACAGTCTGCTGTGTCTAATCACAGGGAGCCAGTCCTAGGGAGCATATCCCATGGATCTTCAATAAAGTATTGAGGGGTGTGTATCTAATGCACGGATTGTTCATGCTGAAGGTCACAGACAGGTGCCACACTGGCATGTTCTGCCCTGCATGATGTGTTTAAAAGCTTCAGACAGAATTTTGGAAATTGGAGGTTTTACACACACACACACACACACACACACACACACACACACACACACACACGGAAACAGCCACATTTCCAGCTACTTTGAATACTTGGAAGAGCAAGCAGCACCGGCCCACCTCCCCACATGGCTGCAATCTGCTGCAGTCAGTGATGGTTGTCTCCTTCCCTGGGCATGTGCCCGTCTGCCTGCCACAGTTCCTGACACTCGGCCACCATGTCCCCATATGCATGTCCACCTGCCCACCTCCCCCAAGTCTCTTCTCTTGACATCCCTGAAGGCATTTGGACTAGAGACTGTTTTACAGTGTTCTGAAGCATTTTCTGATCTGTTAATTTAGCACTGTGTCAAAGGTACTGTGAACCATATTGCAGGGTGGAGTTCAAGAAGCAGTGTAAGACAGGGGTTCGGGGCCCAGCTGGGCCACATTTTAGCTGACAGTAACAAGTGTGTCTGTCTGTTTTCCTCATTTAAACATGGTTGAAATAGGTTCTAAGGGAACTGCATGAGCTCCTATACATGGATCTTTATATTCATGTACATAAGGCATGCTGATGGTATCCACACACCTGAGCTATATACTCATTCTAGCTGAGGAGCTCAGGGGTTTCTCACAATATGCTTGGAAAATCTTGCTTGCCCTTCAGTTTCTGACCACTGCCAGGCAGCTCAATAGTTCTCATTTGTGGTTGTGCATTAGATGGGGGTATCTTGAAGACACAGACACCCCTGGACTTAATTCAGTTGGTTTAGAGGTAGCCTTTTTTTTTAAATTAAATTCCCCAGACATTTGAGTGAACAACCAGAGTTGAGGATTCCTAAATTAGCCAGGACTATCCCGCTCTAGGGTGACATCACCCCAGCCACCGAGACTTGAGATGTTGGGCCCAGACAGGTTACGTAGTGACCAGACTTTGTCGTCTCCAGCTTGTCCAGGCTGGAAAACGAAGACCTGGAGAAGAACCAATGTGGGGCAGAAGAATGGATTCATGAGTGTCGTCTACCCCACCCACAGACTACCCACAGCCCAGTCCACTCACTTTCTTCCCACCCAGACTTCTCATGGGCTCTGAGGCCCGGGCAGAGTTATTGAACTTCTGTGCTGCTTCAGTAATTCCATCTTGGAATAATACTATGTTACGCTAACATTGTGTTTATGGTATGCTTTTGGCTCTGGAAGCCATTTCCCCGGGATCATCTGCAGAGGAAGCACCCGGAGGAGAGCGGCTTCCCTTGGTTATTGGCAGAAAGGGAGAAACTGAGTCAGAGAGAGAGAAGCAGCTCAAGGTTATGCATTGGCGCTGTCACCTGCAGGACGAGTGTAGAGTGACTGAGGCTATGAGATCTTCCTGGGTTTCACTGTTTGAGTCTTCTTGGCACCTCTACCGCAGCTCAGCGACCTCAACTACAGATAGAGTACTTGGATTTGCATGGTTCGTGAAAACTGTCACTAATGACATCTCTTTCCTTGAAGGTTCTAGGTCTAGGCTTTTGACGGTAGACACAGTGGTGAGCAGTGCACTTTGGGGGCCAGAGTCCTGTGCTCTCCAGAGCATGCGCTGCCTGTGGGATGGGTTAGAATCAGAGTTCTCTTCTGCCCTGGTTTGGCTCATCCTGCTGTCCAGCGGGCCTCGTTAAAGCAGGAACCACAGCTGTATACAAGAGGAAGCTCTGTTAGGGAATTCAATATCCAGAAAGGGTATTGGACGGCGCTTCATTTCTCAGTCTAGAAGAACTCCGACTAAGAACTTACTGACTTTCCATCCGACCTTAGAACAAGAGGGATCACATTATAGTTTCTTGCTTTCCAATGTTTGTGGAGGGAGAAACGTCACAGTTCCAAAGTAGTGGAACTGTGGCTAGATGGCTTGATTAGAGCTGGGGCATGGGCATGTGGGGTGATTGTTTTTCTTTTTGAGATACTGGCTGGCTATATAGTCCAGACCGGCCTTGAACTCACGATGTCCCTGCTCTGCCTCTCTATTGCTGGGATCATGCATGTGACCCACCATACCTAGTTTAGGTAGGAATCCCATGGTCTTCAGAAAGCTAGATCCAGAGAAAACTTTGACAATATGAGGACCTGTTGAGTGAATAAATAAAACAAACAGAAAGCAATCCATCTCTGAAACAGATCTTGTCTGTGTGAGGAAGCTGGTTCAGTCAGCTGCCAGGAGTGATTGCCTAGGGAGACCCAGGGGTTTGGAGTAGAATGAAAAGGCATGCAGATGCACGTCTATAACTGGACTGGCTTTGTGCATGTGGGGGAGTTGGTGCTGGAGGTAGAACCTGGGGCTTGCGCACCCCAGCATGGATTCTGCCATTGAACCCCATCCTTTTCAGCCCATTATTTCAAAGATTTATTTAATGTGTATGAATATTTTGCCCTCATTTATGTATGTGCTCTGTATGGCTGCACAGAGAGTAACCCATAGAGGTCAAAAGAAGGCCTCAGTTCCCCTGGAACTGGAATTACAGGTGGTTGGTTGTGAACCACGTGGATGATGGGGATTGAATTTAGGTCTTCTGTAAAAGCAACAAGTATATCTAACTGCTAAACCATGTCTCTAGCCCCTTATATTGGCTTTTAATGAAAAAGCAGCACATGCTTAATATAACTAATTAACACTAGATATAAATGTTTAAAATGTGTTACGTTCCCTTCTCCCAGCTTCCATCTCCACTGTAATCAAGAAATACTATTTAAAATTCAGCCTTTGTTTGAAATATGGATGCATTTGCACATAGTTGCCTTATGGGGTTTGAGGGCTGCTTTCAAAACAA
This sequence comes from Mastomys coucha, assembly GCF_008632895.1. NCBI lineage: Eukaryota > Metazoa > Chordata > Mammalia > Rodentia > Muridae > Mastomys > Mastomys coucha. The sequence goes on from NW_022196905.1 coordinate 217,579,626, forward strand.
GGGTGGCTACGTCATTCTCGTAAGCGGATAGACTCATATCTGCAATATTGACTGCAGACTGGATGCTCTGATTTAAAGGTGATGATAAACCACTCGCCAGACGGAGGCAAAAAGATTGCTGTAGACTCTTGAAGCTTTCATCCCAGGGATTAATTATTGAGGCATACGGTCGGGAGTGCCTTATCTGAAGAGAGGAGTGGGGTTGGATCAAAATCATGCCTGGCTCCTACAGCTGAAGGCATGAAGTTCTTCCTGTTGGGTACAAAGGGGGTGACGTCCTCAGAGTCGTCACCTGTGCTCAGTTGTCCATTAAGATGGGAACTGTCTCTTTTCTTGTACATTGCTTCCTTCAGCCAAGCAGCAGAAAGGAAGTGTTTATAGGAGATGGTGGTAGAGTTTAGCGAGTAGTGAGGGGTACCCGGCCACAAGAGCCACGTAGATGGAGAAAGAGATGGGGAAGGATTTCTCAAGTTTGGCTTGAAACATGTTTTCATAAGTAAGGGAGTCGCTAAGCAGAAAAAAGTTCCAGGACCAATCGAATGGAAGTTAAGTTTCATTTGATTAAATGGAAAGTGTGTTGAAGCTCAGTGATGGTGGCAGGCACCTTGTATCCTAGCACTGGGGAGGCAGAGACAGGCAGATCTGAGTTTAGCCTGGACTAAGGAGAGAGTTTCAGGACAACCAGGGCTACATAGAGTGGCCCTGTCTTGGTAAACAACAATGAAAGAGAGAGGCGATGTGTGTGTGTGTGTGTGTGTGTGTGTGTGTGTGTGTGTGTGTGTGTGGTGTACTGAACACCAAAAGCAAACAACAGAACCCTTGTTCCAATGGGTGTGGTGATGACAAAGGCCTGTAATCTAGGGATTGAGAGGCTGAGGCAGGAGGATTATGAGTTCAAGTCAATGAGTCAATCGGTCAATATGCAGACAAAACCAAAACCTCTCCCTCCCCCTCCAAAAATGCCCCAGCAACTGTCCAACATTGAGTAAACACTGTGTGTGTGGAGAAGTTAGCTTAACTCGTCTCTCAGGAATGGATTTTTTAAAGGCTTCTATTAGTTTGGGGGCACAGAGGCAAGAAGTATTGAATTCTAAAATAATCTTGTTTCATGAAGAAGAGTTCTCTAAGGGAAATGCTACACTGGTGACTTTCTATTATCAATGTAAAACTGGAACTCATTCTTTCCCTGGGGACACCTCTTTCAATAACTAAACTCTTAACTTTTAGGAGCTTGGATGTATGGCGGCTGGCACAAGGTAGCAATGTGGAGCTGGGGTTTGGAATCCTGTGGGAGCTAAGTCCCCATGTTCTACTACTCCTCATGTTAAGGGCATGGACTTAACCACAGAACGCTGACATGTGCGCCCCGCCTCAGTTCTTTATGCAGTCAGCAGACACATACGAATACACATTTTAGCAATCATGGGGCAATATAATGTGACATTGTGTGAGACAATATACTATGACTTTGATATGTAGACATTTATGGGGACAAAGTGTAAGAGGGGCAGATGAAAGACTCTTGTCGTGTAGCATCTGAAGCGGCCATCTTGATGCTGAGGACAGAGAACATTCCAAGGAGAAGAAATGATAGTAGCCAAGAGAGGTTGAAAGGAACCCAGAATAATAAGAAGCCACTAAAAGGAGGGTGTTGCTGAATCAGTGGGTCTAAGGAGAGAAGGCAGGGTAAAGATGGCAGGAAGTGACTCCTAAGATTGTGCTGGTCACATAGGCGGGTGCGTGACGCTCAGACATTGGCTGCAAAGTGTGATCTTCCCTATGATAAAAACAGGGATGGAATCTGTGGGGCTTTTGAAGGAGGTCTTCTAAAGCAGAGAGATCTCTGTTGAAGAAGCCATTAGCATGAATGGCTCTGGATGCCATTAGTGATGGCATCAAGGAGAGAGCTCTGTCCCGGGGGCTCTCTGTGACTTGTGCCTAAAGGTCTGTCTTCCTTCTTGCCCCTCGGGCACAATTAGCCAGAAAGTTCTAGTGCAGGGCCTACGAGGATGGCTCAGTGGTTAAAGTGTGGGGAGCCACAGTTCAGATCCCCAATATGCACATACAAGCCAAGCAGCTGCAGTGGCTTACCTACAGTGCCAGCACTTGGGAGGTGGAGACGGGACCTTCTGGGCAAGCCGGATAGCTAAACTCGCCAAATTGGTGAGCTCCAGCTTCAGCGAGAGACCCTGCCTCAGAGCCATGGAAGACATTTGGCATCAACTTCTGGCTTCCACATGCATGTCTAACACATGTGTCCACACACCTGTACATATATGCTTATATCTGTGGGGAAACAAAGTTCTAGTGTGGTGCTTTTTACATGAGATGACATGCCTAACTTAGACATATGTAATGAAGCACTATGAAAACGGCTGTCGGTAAACCCAGGCCAGCGAATGTTGGTACTGGTGATCCTGTCTGGGTGTAACCCCACAACACTTCATTTTACCTAAATTTCAGTTTATTATTTCATTTTCTTTCTTCCTGTGTGTGAAATTTGTAAGTGTGGTGGTGTGAGGGCTGCTAGCCTTTGGTACCTTAGTGTTTCCATTCTGTGATTGCCTTGCTAAGACAATGCATGTTGGTGGATGCCATGTGAGCAGCGCTTTTACAGAGCTGCACATACGGATCATATGACCCAGGGCTAGCTGAGGAGCTGGCTCTCAAGCTATGGGGCTCAGGATCTGCCTGCCTGCCTGCCTTCCTTCTTTCCTTCCTTCCTTTCATTGACAAAAGATTTTTTTCATGATTTTTCTAACCCCCCCAGGAAGTTAATGAGGGCCCTAAAGATATATATATATATATATATGTGTGTGTGTGTGTGTGTGTATATATTTATGTTAGAGATTAAAACAGAGAAATTAAATATTTCTATTGCTAAGAATAACAAATCTAACCCAGCACATGTTAATTATAGGCAGCACATTTTTAATGAAATATGTATTTTTCCCAAAGAGAGTGAGTAAAGTGAGAGGTGTTTTGTATGTCTCTGCCAATCTGAAGTGTCTGGCTTCCTAGATGACCACTGGGTCCTCAGTTGTTGATGTGTTCACTGTATAGCTTCAGGCTAGGGAGGGAGAACTGCCTTCATACAGGCCCAGTACACCTTTTCAAGCAATGTGAACATCTCTGAACTACACCAAGATCTTGTGGTGCTGAGTCAAAACATTGCAACAAACTTTTCATGTCTGCTACACTTAAATCTACTGAGATGTCTTGTGTTTTGACTGGATTGTCCTGCACATAACATCAGTACTGGACGTTCCAGAAATATGGACTCCCTGAGTTACATAGATCTATAAAATGTTGATACATCTCATTGTAAATGTAAAAATTATTTATATCCCCAGGAATGTTGTCTGGAAAAAGTCTTTTAAGTATGGTATTGAGAATCTGTCAAGTTCATAGTGTAGCAAACAGGTTTTCCAAAATTTTAATGGTTACTTGAAAGCATGAATCTTATCACTGGCTAAAAATACTGTCAGCCTTCCCTTGAAGTATCAGCTTGACTTTGTTCATCTCCAAGAACCAGTCTGCCAAAGGCCCACATCTGACTGACTGTAATTTGTCAGCTACACCATGAGAAGGCAGCCTGTTGGGCTCCTAAGCAAATAGTCCTGTGTGTCCTTGTTCCTGACCACAGACCACAGCATGGACAGAAGGACCCGTTACTGAATACAATATTACATTACTTACAACATCAAAAAGATATTTATTCCAGGATCAATTTTCAAGAAAATGAATATTTTTTACTCCTTTGCCAGACATTCTTAAGTGAAATCAACACAGGTTTTTCTGGCCCCCTTCACACCCTATGTATGTATGTAGGTAATATGTATGTGTATGTATGTCTATGTATGTGTGTATGTCTATGTATGTATGTCAGGGTCTTACTAAGTTATGTTCTAAATTAACTCACCAGCTAAATGACTTTTCTTCTGTAATCACAAATGTAACAATTCTGGTCTGTGAAAATGTGTCACGTTTAGTCAATGATGTCCTGGCTCCTCTGTTAGTGGTGGATGCTTCTGATCATCACCTGCCTGGTTAGTTTTTGGCCAACTTGTTGAAAGCTAGAGTCATTTGGTGAGAGGGGAAGCTTGACTGAGAAAATGTCTCCCGTAGACTGACCTGTGCGGCATTTCCTGATTCATCAATGAAAATTACAGAGGTCCCAGCCCATTGTGGGTCGTGTTGTCTCTGGGAAGGTGGTCCTGGGTGGAATAAGAAACCAGGCTGAGCAAGCACTCCTGAGTGGCTCAACTTCAGTTCCTGCTCCACAATCCTGCCTCAGCTTCCCTCAGTGGATTCAGACTCCGGATATGGAAGTGGAATAAGCCCTCTCGTCCCTCAAGTTGCCTTTGGTCATGGTGATGCCACCCATGTGGAGAAGAGATGGCTCAGCTAGGCCCTTTCCAGAACCTGAGAATACATCTGGTTTTCTTTCACTGTCTTCCTCCCTTCATTGGGGTCCTCAGAATTCAGATTCACCTCAAATGCACACTTCTCTTCCCCACACTACAGTCACCAGTCTCACTGATATTTCTATGGTAGTTCTAGAAGTCACCATGTCTCATGCCCTGCCACTGCTGTAGTGTGTCCTCTCACTCTTCTCCCTGATATTTGGAAGAGTGGGCCCCTCCTAGCACATATTTTTACTTAACTTCCAACTTCCCCTATTCCTGCATGTATGATCATGCATGTATTCATGCTGCCACCACTGGTAGGCCTTAAATCCTTGTAGGTATCAGTGTGAAAAAGAAGTCTGAACTTCTAGGCCCTGAAGAGGCATTGTCTGAGCCTCTGTACTCTTGTTTCATGTATGTGGTGTGATCCTTTCTGCTATCTATACTTCGTTCGCCTGTCAACTTTGCCTGCTCATATTCTTTTCCCCATTTTGAGAGTGACCAGGTAACTGCTTGGCCTGATAATTTTCGCTTTTGTCTTCTGATACCAGAGAGGCCCTTGGTGTGTCTTTGCTCAGTGGTTAAAGCTACTGGGCAGAATTAGGCGAGAGTTTCTGGTTCACTTACTGTTGTGTGCTTGTCGTTGTTGATAGTGGCTAGACTTTTTACGAACATGGAGCATGCGTTTCTTTTTTGTCGTTGTTTTATTTTTAGTTTTTGTTTTCTTTTACATGTTTTTGTATCTAACAGCCCGATCTGCATCAGGTGGATAGTAAATGAATTAATGAAGGGAGTGGGTTGAAAACCAGTTACAACCAGCCTGGTCTACAAAGCAAGTTCCAGGACATCTAGGTCTGTTAAGAAAAGAAACCCTGCCTGGGACACTACCCTTCCCCCACCCCCACCCCCAAATGTTGCAAAGTAAAAGAGAAAATAGTGCATGAAATTGTTGAAAGAAAAAAAAAAACTGGATGGTGGTGACGTATGCCTTTAATTTGAGCACTTGTGAGGCAGAGCAGATGGATCTCTGAGTTCAAGGCCACCCTGGTCTACAGAGTGAGTTCCAGGACAACTAGGGCTATACAGAGAGAACCTATCTTGAAAAACCCAGAGAGAGAGAGAGAGAGAGAGAGAGAGAGAGAGAGAGAGAGAGAGAGAGAGGAGGAAAAAAGGAGGGAGAGAGAATAAAGAGTCATAAACAAAAATAGGAAGCGTTGGAATGGTTTTTGAAGAAGGTTTTGTAAGCTGGGTTGGAAAGAAGGTACTGAACACTGCTGTGTGTATTCTCGTGAACATGGCCTAGAAATGCCTGGAGAAAGTCCTAGGCTTCAGGGGGAAACTGGGCTGGGAGAGCAGAGGCCAAGGCCCACAGCACAGGACCACTGCCATGTGCCTGCAGGAGGGAACGCCTGTGGTGGGAAGCCTCTGGCAGTCTCTGAGGTGTAGATCTCTTTCCACTATTGCTGGTCCTTGCCTTTCTGTCTCAAGCTGTGCCAGGATTGTGAGATTTTCCTGATGACTGGGCACATTTGGCATCTGGATCCTATGGTCTCCAGCAACCAACAGTTTCCTGTCTCCTTTGGTTGAGATGACCGTGACATAATTCGGAGAGCAACATCCCAGTTCTCTGACACAATGTCCACTCCGGCCAGATTCCTAGGTGCCCAGGAGGAAAGTTAAAGAGAAACTACATAAGGACTATGTTCATGCCATATACTTTGCTTCTGTCATTTGGTCAGCCTTCACAGTCATCAACAAACATCTCAGGTAGAGATAAGCTCTCCTATAGCGAGAGGAACTTGCATGGATCAAGTGGGTATTGATGCATAAGAAGCTGGGATTTGATGGTCCAGAACTTGTGTGAGTTCCCCCCCCAGCATTCCTTTTCATCCTCGTGGATGTTTTTAAAGCTATGTAAAACTTCTTGTGGCCTTGTTTACACCAACTTTGCTCATTTCTTGAAGTTGTGTGTATGGTTAATTTATTTATTTACTGAAGAAAATCTTCAATTGTCTGTTGAATGTTATTCCTCGGCTCTGACGTTTTCTTGTTCTTACTTTTAGGGCCAATTCGGGTGGAGAGGGAACTCAGGTCACCTTTACACTCTGAGCCATCTTACCAGCCTGGTGTTTGTAGGTGTTATTTAGGGCTGGGAGCATAGCTTAGTAGACTGCTTGGATGCGTGTGAAACAAGTGGTCAGCACTGAGTAGGTAAGGCAGGAGAACCAGAAGATCAGGTCATCCTCAGCTACAGACTGATGCCAGCCTCGAGTGTGTGGGACCATCCCAGGGGGGAAGGTCTTTTTCAGTTTGTCTGCCTGCCTGTATGTCTGTCTGTCTAACCATCACAACAACAAAAAATGGAATATGGAAAGAATGTCTACTCTGGCTATTCTGCTACTAGCTTATATTGATCATAATGCATAAACACCCAAACCAGAAAACAAACAAAAGAGGGTTTCCTCTCGGAAACTCTCAAACATACATGCTTAAAACAAAGCATGACCAGGTGACTATATTCACGTCAAATTCACATCTCTCTGAAGAGCATCCCAGAGCTTTCCCAGCCTCCTTTTCAAAAGCTAATTCATGGAGGATGAGGTGTCCAATCAGAATCCTATACAATACCTGTCCAGGGCAGTTGGAGGACTGCTGGCAGCTCTAAGTTCTTCGAGACAAAAAGAGACGAGGTGTAGTTATCTACATACAAAACCAGGGGTGTTTATTTTATAGATTCTCCAAGGTGACAAAGAGAAGAATTGACTGTAAGTGGATACCATGTGGCTGCACACACACACACACACACACACACACACACACACACACAGGAATGTTCTGGTTTGGTTTTGTGGTTGAAGCTTATCAAATGCAGCAATAGAGCTTACTCACTGATCTTAGTTCTCCCTTGGTACATTTCCAGAAGCATCAAGCTTTGTTGGGAAACAGAAAAATGTCCCCCCTGGAGCATCACTGCCAATGTTAGTAAACTTGAGAACATTGCCAGTTCTCCATCAGGTAGATACAGCAGAGCTGTCTCAGTGGAAAACCCAAGTGGTCAGTCCGAGGGAGACCAGAGAAGACAGGAGTCACACCCAGGAATCCTTTGTTTTGTTTTTTTGAGACAAAGTCTCACTATATGTCTAGCTGTCCTGGCCTGGAGCTCCCTGTGCATACAGGGATGGCCTGGAACTCACAGAGATCCACCTGCTTCAAGTGGACTACTATACCCACCATTCCCAGAATTCTTAAAAGGTGAGGCAGATAAAGCAGCTGGACCTATAAGTGTTCGCATAGCTGCAGGACACCCTGGCCCTTGGAATCACCTTAGCTCGCTGGCTGATTGTAGTCTTTGTTGATCTTTATGGGCTTTTGGCCTTTCATCCTTGACTCCGTGTGCATGTGCCAGGAGGTGAGTGGAGAAAACAAGAGTGAAGCACGAGTTAAGAATACATTTGATTGCCTGATAGAAGCACTGGCTCTGAGCCTGGCCCGAGTAAAGGTTAAAATTGTTGGCCTACCTCATAGCTTAGCGTTAAGTTTGCATTAGGTGTCCTTGTGATCCGTTGTCTGGTATCATGGGTTTTTGTGCCCAACCAATGAAAATTTATTTTCCCACAATCAATGGTGCTAGTATCTTTTGGGACTGGTGTAGGTGGTAAGCTGTCTCCTCTCCTGAATCTTTTGCCTGTATTTTGTGTCACTAAATGCAAAACACAAAGCAATTTTTAATCTCTTCTCCTTTTTGCTAAATTGTTCCCCTTCCATGGGCCTTTCCCTCTCGTATGCATGTAGTAAACTTTTAGGAAATAAAGGTGTACAGCGTGATCCTTTCCTTTACCAGACTGGAGGACTTGGGCATGCTTCTGAATAAGGTGCATCATCAGGCCCCTGCTGGTGGGACACACCCGCAAATAACTTGATCATTTCATGCCTAAGCTGATTTCAGTGCATCGCCATCTATGGGATGCTATTTCTCAGACTATGGGGTGCATGATTGTGTTACTAGGGTCTATTTTTTTTCTGGTTAAGTTCTTTTTTGATCTATTAAGGATTTCCTGGTGATCTCGGTCATTTTGTAATTTATTGCCCGTCTTATAACAGGTATTGGTAATATTAGGATGAAAACATTTATACAAGAGGAAATAAAAGTCAAGGAAGCAGGTAATTGACCCATTTACCAGCCCTAGCGGATGATGTCTTTGATAACAACATGGTAGCCGTAGTGAATTTATTTCTGATTGCTTGAGGGGACAGAGACTATGTGCTTTTTGTGCATATAGTAGTATGTGAGAGGGTAAAGGAGAGAACAGGCTATCCAGATTAAGCCAAACAGTTGGGTTTCTGGTCTGGCCTTTTGGTAAGTGGATTCACACAGTGTTTCAAACCGTCCCTCAGGCGTGTGTTTGCTACAGTATATGTAAGGCTGAGTGAACTTCCTCTTGTTGCTGGTTGGTGCTTACCAGGTACCAGGAGGCTTCACATACGAATGTCTTTTTCTAAATCCTCCATGTGAATGATATCTGGAAATGTGGGGTGTGGGGGGCATGTTGGTCTGTTCATCTCATATAGCTTCAGTGGGTCACTTCTGGGCAAAATTAGCAGAGGTGACATTACTAAGCACGAGGGTTAGTTTTAATTGTCAACTTGACACAATCTAAGGTCATTGGATTAGGTTGGTCTGTGGCCTTATCACGGAAGGATTTTCTCATCTGTGTTAATGGAGGTGGGAGACCCCATCTGGAGTGGGCAGTACCATTTCGTGGGCTGGACTTTGGACTGAAGGGAAGCTGGAAGGGCTGAGCTCTGGTACACGTGCATTCTGATTGTCCTCCATCCTCGACTGTGGACATGACGTGACAGCCGTTCGGGTTCCTGACGCCTTGACCTCGCCACAGTGACGGTCTGTAGCCTGGAATTGTGAAGTCAAATGAACATTTTCTTTCATGAGTCGCCCTTGTCAGGGGAACTTATCACCCCAATAGGAGGCAAAGTGGAGACCCTGAGGGCACAGCTTTGAATACATGTGTGAAAAAATTCATAGGAACATCCATTTTGAAAAAGATTTATTTATTTCTAAGTGTATGAGTGTTCTATTTGTATGCACCTGTGTGCACCATATGCATGCCTGGTACTTGCACATTGTATCTGGAACAGGAGTTACAGATGCTTGTGAGCTGCCACATGGATGCTGGGAGCTGAACTGTGGTCCTCTAGGAGAGCAGCAAGTGGTCATAATTGCTGTGCCGCCTCTCCAGCACCCAGAGGAACATCCGAGGAGTGTTACTTTTCTGCCATAACAGGGTGTCATAAACTGGTTACTTAACTTTTAGCTTTAAAATAACTACCTCTCTCTCTCTCTCTCTCTCTCTCTCTCTCTCTCTCTCTCTCTCTCTGTGTGTGTGTGTGTGTAGTCATGAGTACATGTATGCCATGGCACATATGTAGAGGTCAGGGCACTTTTCAGGACCTAATTCTCTCCTTCCATCCTTCGGGTCTGGAGGATCAAACTCAGACTGCCCAGCTTGGCAGCAAGCTCCTTTATCCACTGAGCCATCCTACCAGCCCAAAGTAGTGTTTTAAATAGCTTCAGTTCTGGAAGTTGGACATTCATTCATGGTCAGGGAGCAGTGGGGCAGCGTGCATTCTAAAGCTGTTGAAGAGCTGCCTCACGATTCTGTTCTTGCTTCTGGAAGATCTGTGGCTTGTGAGAACCCATTTACAGCCTTCAGTGGTGTCTCCATGAGCACGTGTGCTGAAGAGTTCAAACTTCCTGTTTATAGGGACCTGTCATCTTAGATCAGGGAGTCACCCTAATGACTTCACCTTAACTTGATCGTGTGAAGAGGCCTGTTCATGTGTATTGGGGTTGCTTGGTGTTGGAATGTCTTTTGAACACAGTTCAGCCTGTGGCATCAGCTATTTATCCCTAGTTTGCACACAGTTTAAATTTTAATTACAATGACTTTAATTGTATATGTTGTGTGTGTGGTGGGGAAGAAGTCACGTCTGTAGAAGTTAGAGAATGACTTTTGGGAGTCAATTCTTTCCTTCTGCTAAGTGGGTCCCAAGGATCAAACTCAGGCTTGGTGGCAGGATCAGTTATCCTGTGTTATCTTGTTGGCCCTGCACACAGTTTTAATGAGTCTAGTGATTTTCTTCGGCTTATCAAAGACAATAACTACAAATTTTGAAGAAAGGGCCCCTGCCTTAGATCGGTTGAGACCCTCAAGTCTTCGAAAGGACTATTGGAGTAAGAATCATAGCTTGAAATCCAAAGGTAGGGGCTGAGGAGATGCACAGTGGAGAATACACTTGCTACACAAAGATGAGGACCTGAGTTTAGATCCTTAGTGCCCACATAAAAGCCATGATGCTGCTTGCTGGTAGCCCTGGAGCTGCAGAGCAGAGAGGAGGATCCCACGAATGAATTCGTCAATCAACTCAGCCAAAGTACTGAACTCCAGGTGTAGTAAGAGAGACTATGTCTCAGAAATAAGATGGTCAGCGAGGGAGGAAGATGGTCATTGTCATCCTCTGGCTTCCACACCTGCATGTGTGAGCACAGATGCACATATACCTACCTCCAACCTCCATAAATCCACAGGTGTGTGAAGCCAATTAATTAATATAGGTGCAAGACAAGGATAATCTATGTAGTTCCCGAGACACACCTGTGTAATAGAAACACAATGATTATCTCAACCTGTTAATGGTTTTGTTTGGAGAGTACACATTCTAAAATCCCACTAAACTGAGGTGTTAAAAAAACACTGTATATTTGGTGATCTTTTGGTAATTTTTTTTATTACCTGAAAAATTTTACTTTTGCCACAGTACCCCCAAAGTTTTGCTTTCCAACTTGGTTTTGTCACCCAGTGAGAGCACACGCCTAAGCCACTATGGTTTTGGAACTGTGGTTGCCCATGAAATTTGCTGACAAACATCAGGTGTATACTGTAGTAGCAGTAGCAGGTGTATCTTAAGGCCTCCATTCATTCATTCAATAGACCTTTACTGGGAGCCTGCTGTGCGCCAGGGTTTGTGTGCCAGGGTTTGTGCTAGGGTTCACCACTCACTGTAAAATGATAGAAAGGCTCTGTGATGTTGTAATGGGACCTGGGTTTCATGGGGACTCTGGATCTTCTGCCCTGGCTTTGTCAATCAGGTGAGGGATATCCCCCACACCATTGGCCCGTCTCTGGGTCTGGCCATTACAACTGGGTTTCCAAAATCATAAAACAGATTTTTGAATTCACACATTGTCTTTGAAGTTATATTGGACAAACCTGGAAGCTTGTCTGTGCTTTATCTGTGGTCTCTGAAGGCGGTGGTCACAAGACCGGCAGCAGTCTGCTCTCTGGTTGAGAACAACAGTGGCCATCACTGAGCCCACGGCATTCTACTGGGTGTTGACCCACATGGTCTGCTGTGGTTGTTTTGTTTTTTGAGGTAGTGTTTATGTAGCAGGCTGCCTTGGAACTCCAGAGCCTCTTGCCCATGCCTCCTAAGTGCTGGGCTCACAAGCTCATACACCACAACACCCGGGATTTTGTATGTTTTTATTTCTCCAAGTAGATGGCTATGCACAGACATCTTGAGAACATGTTTTCCTTGGTACCTTGTGGGAAACACCCAGTATTATTAAGGAAAGAGACAGAACTCTGTGTAGGAGGCAAAATTTGTAAAAATGCTAACTGAAGATCTTTGGGTTTCCAGGAGGGTCTTCTACAATCAGGCCTGTTTACCTTGTGTGGGCTGGGGTGGGGCAGAAGGGCTGTCTTCTCTTGCCTGGGAAGGGAGCTTGGGTGGAAAGCTTACAAAGTAGGTTCTTTCCTTTGTTCCGTTTGACTCACTGTTTTTACAGTATTGTAGATTCTCATTTTGAAGATGGTTTCTATTATCAATAGATAGAGAGCCTCTCCAATCTTACAGCCATCTTCCTTTCAACTCATGCCTTTGAGAAGTAGTGACTGAGTGCCTACTTTGTACTTGGGACTGTTCTAAGAGATGGGGACACAGCTACAATTGAAACAAAGACCTGCTCTCCCCATTGTTGTCTGAGGGATTGCCTGAAGACATGAGAACATTGGACATTGGCCACATGAGTAGTTGGGAGAGAAAGGTTTTCTGACAAAGAGATAAACAGTCACAAGATCGCATGGCAGAGCTTATATCTCTAGTCCAAGTGAGTGGCTGGAAATGATGTCACAGATATGGAGATCATATAGGGCTCTGAGGTCTGGGATTGGATCCTGATGAGCACAAGAAGCCTTGTGGAGGCCTTGGTTGAGGCTGGGAATACTGGGATATGACATAGTCTTGAGAGCTTTAGTCTGATTGCTGGGTGAGACTCCCAACCAGAACAAAACTGCTTCCGTGGCCTCGGCAATCCACTAAGAATGTCTTGGTAGAAATGGTAAATAGCCAAGGACCCATGTACAGAAAAAGAACTAATAGGATCTGTGAGTGGATGAAATATGTGATAGGAACACTAAGAGGAAGCTGGAGGGTCTGCTGGGGATTCCAAGCCATTGTCTTGGAGAGGTAAAGGGGTGGCCATTTCTGTTGAGATGGCTGTTTTGACACAGCTTATCTGGTTGCTTGGCCATGGGAGGATGTGCCCAGGTGCTTTATCTGAGTATATCGAACCTGGTGTACTAACTGGGTTAGAATTCATTTCAAAGACAAGGAATGGTGTGTTCATTTTTGTTATGTCTTTCCACCAAGGGGATTTGAATCACAGTTTGCAGGCAGTGCTGTGTGTGATTACTGGTCTGGCCCAGGATCCCCTCTGCAGTCTCAGGTGTGGGCTTCTCCCAGGCTGCCTCTCAGCTTCACTGGTATCAGGAATCTGGTTGTCTCTACCATCCTGCCAGTTCCTAAGTTTTCCTCTTGGCCTGGCTGACAGCTGTGTCATCTCTGAACCCTTTGTCCTGGGGAACTCGAGGGACCTTTATCTCAGACAGAGAACACCAAGCCCTGAGGACCTACAAGGCCCCCCCCCCCGACCCCCACCCTTTTAGGGCCTTGTGGTATCGGGAATATCCTGAGGCTCTCAGGCCACAAGGGATAATTTAGACTTTGGCAGATGAAGCCAGCCCAACTACAGATGTGTTTTGTGTTCACATCATAAAACTGGTAGAGAACAGCTCTGGATGCCACAGAAGAAACTTATTAACTGGCATGGAGTGGATGGGTGGCTTTTGTCTTCTTGGCACCTCTTGCTGGGCCTTTCTTCTGTGACCCACATTGAGCCTACTAGGTCCCTCCCTCTGGCTTCAGTGATAGGCCTAGGGAGGGGAGCATGACCATCTGCAGACCAATCAGGAGAGGAAAGACCTTTTACTCCTGGAGAGTGAAAATCTAGGTAGCCTGCAGCCAGGGTTTTTTTTTTTTTTGCCTCTTGTGAAATGTGATCCAGGAAACATCTAAAGGCAAGTGAGGGTGTACTCTGATGGTCCTTGTAAAATCCTATCAGATCTCAGTCCTGTGGTGGCCTCGCCTTCATCAGTACAATCCTCCATGGGGAAAAGCGTTCTTTGTGCTCTGTAGTCCTGAGGTTTACCACCAGCTATCTTAGAGCATGGAACAGGGTCTCCATGGAGCAACTAACTCCCAACATTTGTTTGTTGTCTAGTGGCATGGTATCTTAAGCTAGTGGGTGTGAGGGGATTATCGGTGATGCTTACCTATGGTGAATCAATAATAGTGTGGTTTTCAAATGGGAAGAATACAGAACCTAGACATTTTCACCCATTTTATCCACACATACTACCACCAATATTAGTCTTATCCACAAAAGACATGTTTTATTTTGGTTGTTGGCAGAGGAACAGTCCTGTGTGTGGATGGTTTTTCAATATCTAACGCCACCTACTCCATCGAAACTAACTGCTCCCTCTTTGGACTAGCACCATGTTGGTGGAACCCCTTTTGGTGATGGCAGGCTTATGACGTAAATGCTTGTCCAGTCTCTGCTTCACCATGGCCTATAAACTGTAGGGCTTGACTTTGGGGCACGTGAATTCTGAGAACATTCCCTTACGTGTTTGTTGTTGTTAAGTCAGTATTAGTAGGGGTTTGGCTGTTTGTAGAGGGCACCCCACTTGAAGCCCCAGTTTCGTCATCAGTACCACAGACTAGGTACAATGACAAATTTCTGCAATCCCAGCGCCCAAAAAGTGAAGTCAGGAAGAAGGCGTTCTTGGCTACACAGCAAGTGTTCTACTATGCATTTCTTTGTTATTTTTGAGACAGGGTTTCTCTGTATAGCCTTGGCTGTCCTGGAACTCACTCTGTAGATCAGGCTGGCCTCAAACTCAGAAATCCACCTGCCTCTGCCTCCTAAGTGCTGGGACTAAAGGCGTGCACCACCACCACCCTCTACTATGCATTTCTGTGATCAAATGTCTTGATCAAAACCAGTTTAGGGGAGAAAGAGTTTATTTCAGCTTATAGTCCCAGGTTACAACCCATGGATGCAGGGAAGCCACAGTGCACATGCTTGAAACAGCTGTCAGCCTCATTCACAGTCGAGATCAGAGAGAATGAATACGCACATGCATGTTTACTTGCTTTCAGCATGAGGTCTATATTAACGTACAGTTCTGGACCCTTTGCCTAGGGAATGATGTTGCCCATAGTGGGCTGATTCTCCCATATCAATTAACTTGATTAAAACAACCTCCATAGCCATGCCCACGGACTGACTCCATGTATACAAGTTCTTATTGGGACTGTCTTCCCAGTTGGTTGTAGGCTGTCTGGAGTTGACACGTAAACCATCACAGCGACTTTGAGGTCAGCCTGGAATCCCTCAGAGCCGGCCTCAAACAAATAAGCAAAATCACAAACAAGTAAAATGCCCTAAAAATAAGCAATAACATTGGTTTTGCTAATAGCTTATGTAGTACAGCTCCTCCAACCCTACCCATCACTTTTGTGTAATGTCTCATGGAAAAGCCGGCTGTTTGATTTGCAGCAAGTATTACAGGTACAGTCGATAATGCCGATAGAGATGTGTAACCTTGGAAAGCAGGTCTTGATATTTACCTCAGATGTATATTAGGGATAAAGGGACTTGGATGATCTTAGGAGGGACATGAACTCGTCGGTAGGTAGCAGGTGAACACACCTCTGGGAGTGTTACAGAGACATTCACTATTGACCCAAGCCAACCTCGGATAGTCCTAAGAGGCTGGTGGATCCATGTGTGTGGCCCACTGGCAGGTATGGTATATAAGCAGATTGAGAAAAGTGGCCTATCGTTTTCTGTCTGCCCTTGCTTCACCATAACTCAAAAGCTGAAAATATGCATTTTGTATATGTCGTCTGTCCACCTGCTCTCTATCCTTCTAAATGAGAAGGCCCTGAGCTGACAGTCAGCCCAATTAAATGCACGGAATAAAAACTTTCCAACTTTGAGACAGTGAGGTGCAGAGGCCTTCTCTTCTGAGGACAGAGAAGAGTTCTGGATATCGACTTACCTGATTGCTGCTTGAGAACTAAATTATAAATAAATGTGTTAAGTGGTAGAAGTTTGTTCTGTTTGACTCAAGAAGTAAGAACTCACAGGGTAGAGACAGAACTGTCTGGCGTGCTTTCACTCCACTGTGTTTCTTCTTCTTCCTTTGACTTTCTGGTTTTCCGAGGGAATATACAGACATGCACATGCATGTGTGCACACACACTGTTGTGCAAATCTGATGGCAAACGGTGCAAACCTGACAGTCTAGACAGAGATTGTTGGAGGAATAACAATGAAAACAACTTATCATGTGTTTACTAGAGTTATTTGCATTGGTCATGTAGAGGCTCCCCGGATGCCTTGGTTGGGAAAGCTGAAAAAGCCACAGGAAGGCCCGCCAGGACCTTGTGCAGCTCCGCCAGGACCTTGTGCAGCTCTACTGTTTCCTAGGCTGATTTCAGGGCTGCTTGATAGACAGAAGATGGAGGTGTCTTGCTGCCGGGGCCTTCTCGAATGCCAGAGGAGTGAAAGTAAGGAGTTTCTTGCCCTACACTTTGTGGCACCCAGCAGGTCCCTCCTCTAGACTGCAGTGGCACAGCATGACATGCCTGCCAGTGGAAGTCTTTCCTCATGATGTACAGGGACAAGAGTTCCCTGCAGCTGGAACGGTAGAGTCTCTGTGAACCCCTGCTTCGCAGCACTCAATGTGAGACTACAGAGCAGCCCACAAATAAAAGAATAAATAATAACCAGTAATTTATATTTGTGGGAAAACCTTTCAAAGTCTTGTAAACAGAAAGTGATTTTGATTTTCCCCAACTTCTTTACGTCTTTACATATCTTAAATGCACTTTGCCAAAGGCCTCTGTACTTTTCATTTGCCCTCAAGGATGTTTGAATAATTTGAGCCATGTCTTCTCTCAGGTACCTGCTCTTTCTCATTTGAGGGGATATGTTCAGATTCTGGGGTTGTTTGAGTAGCTCCGACTTCAGAACCGTCACCTCCAGGGAAACGACTGTGTTGTTAGTACTCGTGGAGTTCTCTGGGGGGAAACAAAACCAACAGAATGGTTGGTTGTACATCACAAAGGCGACTTATATATGATACTTCCTGGGTAGTTCAGCAATGCTATCTTTATCCTGGAGAGGCTGAGAATCTAGTAGCTGCTCAGTGCCCAAGGCTGGATGGCTCTGCAGTCCAGTCTGGAACTGAAGATGGAGTGGAGCATCTCCTAGAACATGTCTTTGGTCCATCCTAAAAGGCTGAGAAGCTAGGGTCCATCATCAGCCAAGGATGGCGGCAACAGTGGTAGCAACCACAAGGCCAGTGCAATCACCACCATGGGTGAAGGCAGACAGGCAAAACCAGCTCTGCTTTCCCTCACACCCTTTTTCGTCAGTTCTTTCAGAAGACACTCTCGTGGACCCCCCTCAGAGGTGTATCCCTTAGTTTATCCCAGATCCAGTCAAGTTAATGACAAAGATTAACTATCACAGCGATTAGTAGAGTGCTATGATCTTTATAGCCCAGTTTTTGGATAGTTCAGGAGAACATAGATCTCCGTGATTGTGCCTGATAGGAATGGGGGATTGGATGCCTGAGAAACACACACAGGCATTTCGGGGCATACACCACTCTGGGAAGTCTTTGCTTACTTTTAACAATTGTTTGGGGTCATATTTTGGAAAAAATTGGGAGGATGGCCTTACGTGGAGATTACAGCTGTGTGTCTCATTTGAGGATCTTTGATGACTTCTTCACTGCTAGGTAGGATCGGTCTGATTGGATAACTCCCTTAGCTTCTTGGCCACTCGGCTGCTTCAGAAGGGATATTCTCCCACCTGGAGGACGGGGAGGAGCTTAGGAAATATAGCCATGTTTTGTCCCTTTGCTACTAGATGTATTCAGTTCCTTAGGCAGTTGAGTCAGCTTCTGCCTGTCATGACCAAAAAGAGGCAGAAAGGGAGACATAATGTATAGATGAAGGGTTCTCTCCTCAGGCTGATCATCTCCAGATAGGGAGCATTATGTGGGATGGTCCCTTGCTGATTCCTGATTCATCTAATGGAAGGACACTTGGGGGTGTCTGGCAGAGTAGCCAGCCTCTAAGAACTTGGCAGAACCCATCCTGGAGGCCCCGTGGCAGACTTGCCGGTCACTGAGGAGCCTTGGGCCAGGTGTCCAGAGATTTGGGTCCTTGGTTCTGATGTTAGTAGTAGGTAGCCATATGGCATTGTTAGCTGATTTCCTTTAGTGTATTTCTTCATCTCAGTAAAGTGACAAGAGAGGACACCTGTCTGTAACTTTTTAGGCTCTTAGAACCCTCCCTCATTTCATGGATCTTCCTGAGGTCTAGTTGACCCTTAAAGTGGTGGCTCAGGGCCAGCCTTGCATATCTTAGTGCTCCACCAGTGTGAAACAGAACACAAGCACTGCCTTTTAGATCATGTATTGTTCTGTTCACTTGTATAATATGTATAACAATCAAAGAAGGGTCAGCTAGTTCTTACCGTAAGGATGCCTCAAACTTTTTACATTCTTTTGCTGTTTATAGTAGAGGTCCCATGTTGTTGTTGTTGTTTTTATTATTTTGAAGTATAAGATATTTAATCTGAAATCTAGGCGAGTAGTTTGCGAAAGACATATAAAGTTGTTAGGGTTGATGTTGACTGCTTGGGGTTTGGTTACAAAAAAACCAAACACCCCCACTCCTGGAAGCCATTGGGGAAATGAGGGTCCAGAGTCAACAGAGATTTCAGAACAGATGAAAAATGCAGAAATCAACTGAGAAAAGGGAAATGTAGCAAATGTCGGGGAACCAGACTGTTTTTTTTTTTTTTACAGAGAAAATGCAATTTTAGCATTTTTTTTAAAGCAAATTTCATTTGATATTTTACATTTTCTTGATAACTTAATAAAGGATCCGGGAAAGGAGTTGCAGACCTATCACCTCGTGAGGAAATTTGTCATCAGTGGCAGCTCCTCTCTGAACAGCACGGGAAGATCAATGTGTTCGCTTGTAGTTCCTTGTGTAGTTACAATTCTGAAAACAAATAGTGCATGCAGGATGGCTTGGAGCCTACCGCCAGGAGGAATTTGGCGAAGTCTCCAAACACTGATGGAACTCTGCTGGGGACCAGGCTCCCTGCTAGGCTCAAAGTGTTGTATGTAGGTAAGGCAGCCCAACCTGCCTGCAAGGAGCACCCTTTTAGAAGGGAAGAGGGCAGCAGGTCTCTTAGAGTGATGTGAAGCAACTATCAACACAATGTTAAAAAAAATACGCTTAGAGTCTGGCCACCAGTGTCACCTGAAGGAAGCCATGTCCATCCCTCTCCAGGCTCCAGTTCCTGAGGTGGTCTCCCGATTCCTTCTTATAACTGCAGCCGGTTTCCCACCAGGCAGCCAGAGTGATCAATTGATTGGCATCATAAGTCACGTCCTACGAGGTCCCTGCCCATAGTGGCTTCCTCCAGTGGCTTCCAATTTTGCTAGCTTCACGTTCTCATCTTGTTACTGATCTACCTGTGACATATTCCCACTCATTCACAAACATCCTCTCAAGCGGACACAGCCCCTTAGACTTCCTTTTCGTGCTCCACACCCCAGCACTCACTGCACGTGTGCATGTGCACATGTCCACATGCCCTTAGCACAGTGGCTCCTCCCTCTGCATGCCTGGGTCACTCTCCCAAGCCCTACTTCTCTTTTATGTGTTTGCTCAAAAGTCACCAGCTCAGTGAGGGACCCTGCCACCTTGTCTAAAATTGCCTGTGGTCCTCCCTGTCATGCGCTACAGTTTTCCCATTGCATGTCCTTCCCTCCTGCCTACAGCACCCTCTATGAAGTACAGTTTAACATTAATTCTTCTCTGATGAAAAGAAGGCTCCAAGAAGGCAGGGTCATTATCTTGCTAATTGTTGTTCAATTTAGAACAGTCTAGAATAATGTCTGGCACACATTTAAGCACACTGTAGTTATTTGTTGAATGAGTGAGTAAGAAGAAGAGATTAATTCTGTGCATCAACTGGAAGAAAATAGCCATTGGAGCTAAGCATAAAGAATGATGGGTAGACTTTGTTGGGCCTAGGAATGAAGGATGGTGGGTAGACTTTGGCCATTAGCCTTTCTGGGAAAGCACCATCCAGATGAAGGTCACAAAGGTGAAAATGTGGTGGCACTCACCGGGATTCTTGGCCTATGACATTCCACCTGACTGGCATGTGGGGAGGGCCAGGGGGCGGCCGCAGATCTGTGTATTAACAGATAGAAAATAACTCCTGAGAATGTGTAGCCGTGTAAAGGAACAGAGTCCTAGGCATCACCCTTAAGTCCATGGCGGCAAGAAAGCTGGCGAACGAAATCAGAACACTGGCACATGAGCTGTCCGCATAACCCACTCCCTCAGAGGCCGTGAACACAGACAAGATCTGATTTTTACGGAGCACTTTTCTGTTTTCAAAACACAATCACATGCTTATTGGAACTTAAGCTTCATAACTAGCCAACAGAGTGTGGCAGGTAGTGTTTACATGTTTAGAGAAGCTTTATTAAAAACTGAATTGCATCTTACGCTGGAGGAAACGGAGCCTCAAACCACCTAGGTGATATGCCTGAGGTCACTGGGTCAGGACTGGGGCAATAGCTTCCTGGCTCTGCCAGGCTCCTCTCTAGCTCCGCACTATTCAGTGCTGGTGTTTGCAAGGCTTCAGGCTCTGTTTTGATTTCCCTATTGGTGAACAGCAGTGGCCTTTTTATCAAGTCACTTCTTCTCTGGTCGTGTTTTTCTCCTTCTCTTTCACTATCTAGTTCAGCTCGTACCGAATCACTGCTTAAAATGAGACTCATAACGTGAGCTATTTTTTTGTCTTTGCCTTTGAGTGTGTTTACCTTGAGTCAGCTCTTGATGTTGCTGGCTTTGGTGTGGTTCTCGGGTGGAAAGGGAAGAGTATGCATGCCATCACCCCTCCCCCCAACCCCTCTGAGTGTCTCAAATGAACTGGCTGTTCTCTTTGGGAGTAACCTGGTCTTCTTGATCCCCTCCAGATGTTAGTAGGCAGGACGAGGCGGAGGGAGATTTCAGCGAAGGAGAACAGTGGTATGGGAACTCCTCTGAGACTCCGTCAGAAGCATCCTATGGGGAAGTCCAAGAGAACTATAAGCTGTCCCTGGAGGACCGGATCCAAGAGCAGTCCACATCCCCCGACACCTCCCTGGGCAGTGCCACCCCCAGCAGCCACACACTGGAGCTGGTGGCACTTGATAGTGAGGTTCTCCGAGACTCTCTGCAGTGTCAAGGCCACCTTTCACCCGGAGTGTCCTCTGTGTGCGACGATGACCAGCCTAGTTCCAATAAACCTCTGAGCAGCAACTTGCGGAGGCTGCTGGAGGCCGGGTCCCTCAAACTCGATGGCACAGCCAACGGCAGGGTGGAGTCCCCCGTGAATGTTGGCCCCAGTCTGTCATTTTCCCCACCGTCCCACCATGCCCAGCAGCTCAGTGTCCTGGCCAGGAAGCTGGCAGAGAAGCAGGATCAGAGTGACCAATACACCCCAAGTAACCGTTTCATATGGAATCAAGGTAAGTGGTTGCCGAACTCAACCACCACCTGTGGCCTGTCCCCCGATTCCGCCATCCTCAAACTGAAAGCTGCAGCCAACGCTGTTCTGCAGGACAAGTCTCTGTCCAGGACGGAGGAGAGCCTGAGGTTTGAGTCCTTTACCTCCCCGTTCAGCTCGCAGTCCGCCAGCTCCACCTTGGCGGCTTTGTCTAAGAAAGTGAGCGAGAGAAGTCTGACTCCCGGTCAGGAGCACCCGCCTCCTGCCAGCTCTTTCCTGTCTCTGGCCTCCATGACCTCCTCCGCAGCCCTTCTGAAAGAAGTGGCTGCCAGGGCTGCGGGTAGCCTTCTGGCCGAGAAGTCATCTTTGTTGCCTGATGACCCTCTACCACTGCCGCCTTCTGAGAAGAAGCCAGAAAAAGTCACCCCGCCCCCTCCCCCACCACCTCCGCCAGCGCAGCCTCAGTCCTTGGAATTATTGCTACTTCCAGTTTCCAAGGGAAGAGTCTCCAAGCCCTCCAGTTCAGGTATGGAATCTTGCTCAGCCACACCGCTGGTCTCTCTTGACTGTCCTCCTCTTTGCCCTTTCACTGGAGTGGGGTGGGGGAGCTTCCCATCCAAGACGAGACAGAAATCAAAAAGCAAGAACACAACAAAATACTTAAAATGGACAGCATAATAGTCTTCCATGTGTGTGCCGCACAAAGCCTTCACAAATAGCTGTGGTTTTGAAAAGTAATGAATAATCTTAGCGACATGCCGTATACTCCCTTTCATGCGCCCTCCCCACCCCCACCCCTTATCAAGTTCAGACTAGGTCCATACCAGATACATTTAATGGGGGAGATCAAAGCATCCTTGTTAGAGTGCAAGGTGTCAGGGGAACACAGAGGGGGAATAACACTGCTTTAGAAATAGTGGACGGGGGAGGCCCTGCTGCCTCTGGCACAAATGCACCTTTGTATAATCGTATAACTGCTCTGGCCTAGTTGATCACAGCATACACTTTTATGTTAGTATTCTTATTACATTTTTTTTTTTTTGTGGAATTTGAGCTTTGTTCACCTATCCTATTTGCCTGTAACTTCTTGTCAAACAGTGCAAGCATTTCTTGCACAGGCTTCATTCTGTTCAGATCCATTCAGGTACAAGAGACTGTGTGTGGCAATGTAAGATGTTCTTTCTCTAAGACATCACTGTGCCATAAGAGCCCTGGCACACATATCCAGCTACTCCTAGGGAGGGGTTTAGTCACTGCCGAGCTGCCATGGCAATGCCATGCCATGTCCTGGTTTGCTTCAGAACTGCATTTGTGATACATACCTAGGGCAAGGGTGATTTCAAATGTCTCTCATGGAAAATCTGCAAAAACCGGAACGGGAAGTAGACCATGTATTCTCGTCATTAGACCATTGTGTGTGACCTGGCACCTGCCAGTCATCCGTGGCTGTGCTGGTGGAAGTAGACCATGTCCTCTTGTCGTTAGACCATTGTGTGTGACCTGGCACCTGCCAGTCATCCACAGCTGTGCTGGTGGAGTGTGCTTGTGGTCAGAGTTGACATCAATTTGGTGTATGTGGCACATTGCCATTTAAGTTACAAATGTGCCAAGTGCCACAATTGTGATCACACCAAGACTTACGTTTAGGTTCAGTGGGTTGGCTCTGTAGGTAAAGGCACTTCCCTCAAACCTGACTCTTGGATTGTTCCCTGGAACTCAAGCAGAACATGACTCCTGAAAGCTGTCCTCTGACCTCCATGCATAAAGGATACATATGTCACACACATACATGTACACACACACACACACACACACACACACACACACGTACACACTCACTCTGATAACTATAAAACAAAACAATGGTAAACAACAGCAAACTTTGTAAACAAGTTAGGTACAGTGACCTATCATCTCAGCATTCAGAAAGGCTGAAGATTTGAGGCCAGGCTGGACCCAGTAAGACCCTGTCTACAAACAAACCAACAAGGAAAGTTGCAAATTGTCTTCAGACATCCATCTTTGTCTGGCATCTTTATTCCTCTCTCTCTCTCTCTC
>NW_022196905.1:217603125-217621929 GCF_008632895.1 Mastomys coucha
CTCTCTCTCTCTCTCTCTCTTTCTCTCCTCACACACACACACACACACACACACAGAGACAGAGAGGGAAACATATGCATGCATGTATACTCGGTACACACGAATTCTAAGTGCAGATCTTCTCACATTGGCATAGTGATATTCAGGCAAAGCCAAATCACAGCGTCTAGGTTACCAATAAACCATAAACCAACAATAAACTAATGGCACATACTTAAAGTCTTTACATTGGAGAGGTAGAAGCAGAGGGATCAAAAGTTCAAGGTCATCCTTGGCTACATAATGACTTTGATGTTAGCCTGGACTACTTGAAACCCTACACAGGGGGAAATAAAGAAGAAAAAGTACCCCAAACAAACCAATAACATGCCTACTCCTCACTTCCACAAAGAGACCATAAAAGCACACACCTCCCCCTGCCTCTCTCTCTCTTTCTTTTTTTCTTTTACTTTTTGCTTTTTCTTCAAGACAGGATTGCTCTGTGTAGCCCTAACTGTCCTGGAACTTGATCTGTAGATTAGGCTAGTCTTGAACTCACAGAGATCTGCCTGCCTCTGTCTCCTGAGTGCTGGGATTAGTGGTGTGCGCCACCAGCACCCAGCAGCTACCACCCTGATATCAAGCAGGATTTTTTTTTAAACTGCTTCTCAAAATGTTACAAAAAAGGCATATAACATTGTCTCTGGAGTTCTAAAGAGCTATGTGCTAGGGAAGCTGATCTTGTCTCAAGTAATTTAGACACCAGACATTGCTTTGTCCTTCTTTGGGTCAAGGGAGTCCAGATCGTGAAAAAATAGTGTCTTTCAGGTCTGCCTTTATTCTTCTTTTTTGAGCAGGATTTTTTTGTTGCCAGGTCATGGTGTGTTGAATTCCTTGAGAGTCTGGCACTCACTAGCCTTTCCGCCCCTCCAGAGAGATGTGACACTCGACTGGGAGGGTTCTTTCATGTGACCTGCGCCCCAGCACATGCTACACTGCTCCTCTGAAAGGGGACATGCTAGAGGAAAGATGATGTCCGTTTGCTATAAAGATAAATGTCACATATTGACTCAATTCTCTTTGAAGCCACTGGTCTCTTGCAGCTCAGAATAAAATAAATGGTTTTGATTTTCAAGACAAAGTTTCTTGCAGAAAGCCAGTGGGAGTCCCAGGATGCCAGGCTCCTGGTTAAAGAAATAGCAGGTATCATTTTAGAGAGAGGGTCTCAAAAACATCATTTTGTACAAAATAAAATTTACATGGACTTCAGAGCACCTTGGCCCCAAGAAGCTGACAACTGGGGCTATCTGCAGGGTCAGTCTGTAAGGGCTTTCTGGGCTGACGATTCCTTTCGTCTGTATGGGGTGTTATTAAGATCACTGCAGATGCCAACGAAGTCTAGAGATGATGACCTCTCCCCACCCTCCCATTAGATTCACAGTCACTAGAGCCTTTATCAGAACAACCACATACACGGGCTTGCCTAGGAAACTCGCTTTTCAGCAGGAATCAAATCTGCTACTGGTCTCAGATGTTTTCAGAGTGACTTAAGTGTGGAATGGCTGTAGGCACGAGGCTTGGTTGTATTTAGTGCTTGTTAAGACACACACACTGATAATGTGACATGTTAGCCATAACAGCCTTTGGTAGCTAAGGCTCTTTCCACCTCCGCCTCTCATCCGCTGAAACGGTATGGAAGGGACATTTAAAGTCTGGGCTGGGGATGTAGGTAGGTTTGTAGAGGGCTTGCCTACGTGCACTCGAGTCTTGGGTTTGATCCCCGTACCTCATTAGCTGACTGCAGCGATGCTTCCTTGTACCGGTAGCACTCCAGAGGCCACAGGATGGTCAGAAGTTCAATATCTTATTCAGCTGTATAACAAGTTTGTGGGCAGCTGGAGCTACAGGAAGCTCCATCTTACAAACCAATCTCAAACAAATAAAAAGATTTAAAAAAAAAAAAACCTTTACATGGAGTTTAAAGTCCTTGTATATTGATAGAAAACAGGGCTCGCCCTACACATGCATGCACTAGTCAAGTGCATAGGTCTAAAGTATTGATGGCAATGTCATGTGCATGGAGTACGCACACACATACAGGGCTCCCTGGCATCTACAAACACCATCTATGCACAGGGTAAGAGCTGTGTACACATTTACTCAACTGCAAATTATCTTGACTTCCAGCACATTCTAGTGTAGGCTCTAACTAGAAATATTTGATTTCAAAGGCTACAAAAACTTGAATTTTTAAAAATAAAAAAGAAAAGCATTCATGATTTATTGTTGTTATTATTATTTAGGTTCTGTGAGGTTCTGTTTTTATTGTTCTGTGGATTTACATTGACAACAGGGTAGAACACCAAACTGGAAATTAAAAGGTGCACTCTGATCTCAGCTCTGTCTCTAGATAGTTAAACTTCAACACCCCCACCACCGCTGCACATGCACATTCAGTTTGTTTCATTGTGTGTGAACAGAGATATTTAGAATTGTCACTAAGATCTTCCTCTTCTCTTCTCTTCTCTTCTCTTCTCTTCTCTTCTCTTCTCTTCTCTTCTCTTCTCTTCTCTTCTCTTCTCCCCTCCCCTCCCCTCCCCTCCTCTCCTCTCCTCTCCTCTCCTCTCCTCTCCTCTCCTCTCCTCTCCTCTCCTCTTCTCTTTTCTCTTTTCTTTTCTTTTTTCTTTTTAAATGAAACACATGGCTTATTTGTTTCCAAAGCTTCCTGTCAAGTCTCCAGTAAGATCATCTCTGCTTTGTGCAGAACCTGTTCATTTTGATAGTTCAGGGTGTGTCATTCGACTTCACCAGGCATGCGAGCTTCATATAAACACTGTCTGGAACTCAGGAGATATGCCTGTAGGATACCCCAGCTACATTCCCCTTCACCCTCATCTTTCCCCTCTGATCGTCTTTGCATGTAGAGCTTGTCTAGGCTGAGCTGCACAGAGGGCTCCTGGTCCTGATTTCCTTGGGGCTTCCAATACCACTCCTCAGTTAGGCCACTTCTGAGCTGCATATTCACAGCTGTTATTTGCATCTGCTCTGAGGGTGGATTTTCTGCCTGGGAGGGTATATCTACAGTCCATCCTCATTCTGCACAGTAAACCTACCACTCCTAAGTGCTTCCATTGACCTACGTTGCCTTCTATCTCACAGCTATTGTCTGTAGAGGGAGCATGTTTTCTCTCACGGAACACATTAACAGTTCTCTGTCCCACTGGGTCTATTAGCATCAGGTGGAATTTAGTTTTGTTTGCAGTTATGTATTTGAGGGGACTAGTTTACCAGGCAGGTTTAAAGTAGGTAAAATCATGAACACTGCAGCCTTGGAGCTTTCCAGAATGTGTGCTTCCTCCCGGGAGGTGACTGCATTTCCCCAGGCTCTAAAGCCGAGCAAAAGTTACCGCAAACATTTGACATACGAAAGAAACTGCTTTCTTCCCCCACCTCTTGTCATCAATAGCATTGTGTACACATGGGATTTGCCCTAAAATGTGCAGTCTCTTCCTTGAATACATAAAAATGCAAATGTCACCAGGAGCTGACCACTGGCTCAGTCTGGAAATCAGTCAGTGCATTCTAGTGACTTTTTCCATTTGGCTTCTGTCTTCTTTCTTTCCACAATAGCTTAAAATTTCCAGAGAGCTGGGGAGGTGGTTTAGTTAAAGAGCTTGATGCACAAGCATAAAGATCTGAATTTGATCCCCTGAACACACTAAAAGTGTACCTTTGTAATATCCGTGCCAGGGAGGCTGCGACTGTCGGATCCCAATGATTTACTGGTCAACCACTCTATTGAACAGGCTAGTTCCAGGTGCAGGGGAGAGACATATTCTCAAAAAAGTAAGATGGGGAGTGATCAAGAACTCTGTTCACACATGACTGCACACATGAGTGTGCATGCACACACACACACACATACACGTGTGTGCACGTGTGCTCGCACAGCTCCAAATGGTTATGAGTGTGGTTATTTTTCAGTCAGTGTCTTCTCATTATATTTCACTAGTCTATTCAAGAACTCCCTAATTTGTATATGATTCATGTATACTTGGGTACTAATTAAAACTAAAGGCAGTATAGTTTCAAGATGAAATAAATGAGTTTATATGGAGTGCTAATATGCTGGCTTTATTACATTTATGCATTATTTATTTTTGGAATCAACTGAGTTTCTATTTACCAGGGCTACTTACAGATGATACCAGAAAGATTCTGGTATAAGGAAATGCATTGCATGTCGTACACTTGAAAATACAGAATCACTGATTAGGATGGTGACTGGGGGAAGATCTTTCAGATCAGAGGAGTTGTTGATTGTGTAGGCAGAGCATGGCTCCAGGGGAGTATGAACTCTGGTCATGTTCATTTGGCTACTTAGTGCCTTCCTTGGGTGTGCCATGAAGTTGCTGGCCTGGGCCCAAGGTCTCAGCTTCTCTTCCCTTCTTCTTCTGCTTGTTCTGTAAAATTAGTTTCTGGTTTCAGTAGTGGAAAACACTCCTTTAAGATAGGGGCCTGTCACAGCCTGCTTGTGCGTGTCCTCCATATTCCTCTGATGTTCTCATGGTCCAGAACAGACATCATTATCATTTTCCCTATTGCATAACAACAGTCTCACCTAGATGTCCAGTCTGGGCCTTGCTTGACAATAAGTTGTTCAATGTGCAGGCTTTGGGGACTGAGATATTAGTAGGGGGGAGCCAGTGATAGAGGAAAGGTTGGTGCTAGATTGGGGTGGGATGAGATTTGCCCCGAGAGCACAGAGAGGGGAGCTCTGGCCTTTCAGGAGTGAGTGCTAGGGGCCTGTCCAAGATGTCTTTCTTAGAGTAGAAGGGACACTCAGCTGTCCACGCCTGCTGCCAATCAGAATGCCAGAAGCTGACTTTCCAGTGCTGAGAGTTTATTTTCAGTTAGAGGATGCTTTTTCTAGTAGCTTGGTTAAACCAGCTAGTATCACAGATACCCGTATTAGTAAAATCGCATTTTTTTTTAAACATCGCCTAAACCTTATTTCCAAGCCTTTCTGGTTCCATCCATTTTAAGTGGCTCTTGGCATGTAGAAGCAGGGTTGACTCAATGAATAAATAATGAGATTATCTTGAAGTATGCACTTGGGAATGTTTCCTTTAAAAATCACAGAAGTAATGTTTGTATTTAAAAAATCAAATAGTACAGGATGGAAAGGGAGCATCGCCTTTCCCTTACCACCACCACCACCACCAGAGCCAAAACATATCTGTTTGCTTGTAAATACTCCCAGATCTTCATATCTACAGCAAGGAAAACTAATAGTTCCACTGTCCCATCTAACAGAGCCAACAATTGCTCTAGGGAATTAAGGGGCACCACCTCTCTTTAATGGTAAGGAAATGTCTTTTACCAGAGCGTAGGTTGCACAGGTTCCAAATAAGCCTCACAGCTTACATTTGTTTTTGTGTATTCCTTTTTGCTTTCTTCTTAGTCATAATTTATTCCTATCTGTGTGTGTGTGTGTGTGTGTGTGTGTGTGTTTGTGTAAAACATATGGGAGTACACATCAAGGCCAGAGGTCTCTGTTGCATGCCTTCTGATAGTCCATCTATTAATTATTGTCATAAAAATGTAATCAGCCTTGAATAGCAGTTTATCAGAAGCAGAGCTAATAATAATAATTTCTTTAAAAAGCCAAACATACTATGTGGATGCAATCAGTCATAGAACAGTTTCTTTAGTCATGAATCTCAAGGAACAGGGGGACCTCAGTTGGGAAAGTGAGCACTTCTTAAGCATGAGGACACAAGTTGGGATCCCCAGAACTTACGTAAAAGCCAGGCACAACAAACAGTCTATGCCTGTAATCTCATTGCTGGGGAAGCAGAGACAGGAGGATCCTTGATGCTTACTGGCCTAGCCAGAAGAGTGAGTTTCAAACAAGATAAAAAGTAAAAAGCATTTGGGGATATATCTCAGTGGGAGAAGAGGCCTAGGTTTAACCCCAGGGTCACACACACACACACACACACACACACACACACACACACACGCACGCACGCACACGCACATGCATGCAAAATACACACACGCACCCACACACGTGCACACGCATGCAAAATAAACATGCACACATACACACACACGTACACATACACATACACACACGCACACGCACATGCACATACACATGCATACACAAGCAAAAAATACACAGACACAAAATATACACACACACATACACACGCACACACGCACACATGTACACACACACACAAAATACACACACACACACACACATTGACCCACCCACACATACAGAGACACACACTCTTAGACACACACTCACACACACACAGAGCCTTCAATGGGACCCACTTTTATTTCTTGTACTCCCAAATTGTAGAGGTTAGCTGATGGGTCAGAAATTCAGCAACAACAGAGACACTTCCTTGTAAGGATGCTGCAGGAGGCAGCAATCCGAGCTGTGTTTAGGGAAAGCGGTCGGTTTGTTTGCTTCCCTGAAAATTGGAAGCATTTGTGGTGGCCTGGTGTGTCCCTTCCTACAGTAGGTAGCCAGGCTCGTGCAGATCAGAGAAAGGCAGTACACAATTGTTAGAGGCAAGCAGAGGGACAGACATAAGAGGGGAAAAAAACCCTGACCTGAGGACCCCCTGATGGCTAAATTGGCAGCAGCCTCTGTCTGCAGGAGCCACAGCTAAACAAGTCATCAGTGGGGATGCTGAGCTCTGTCGCCGTTGGAGGCCAGTGTGAGAGCTTTCTGTAGTTGTTTGGTTTTCTGTGTGGAACAGTGCGTTATTCCCTGTCCCATGCGATCGCCTGTATTTCTCATTCATTTCCAAGTGGGATTTCAGATAGAGACTCTGCCTTCTCTGCCTGTGGGTGCATTTGGAGTCACACCTGGCCCCTCTGCAGATGTCCTTGCAGTCCGTGACAGCCTTTGGGAGTAAGGCTGTCACAGGCAGGATGGTCAGTGGTGGCCAGATGGAACCCAAATGGGAGTGGCTAACTGAATGTGGATTTCCCCTTAAAGGAAAGTCATAAGAGTTTCCCTGTACTTATAATCATAGAATCACCAAAGGGGTGGTGCCAAAGACACATTTGGTGCTTTTTATAATATTCGCTTTTTTTCCTCCCTCTTCCAAGCCCCAGAAGAAGAAAGCGGGAAGCCATTCCAATGTCCAATATGTGGCTTGGTTATAAAAAGGAAGAGTTACTGGAAGCGGCATATGGTGATTCACACAGGCTTAAAAAGTCATCAGTGTCCACTCTGTCCGTTCCGGTGTGCTCGCAAGGACAATCTCAAATCCCACATGAAGGTAAGCCATTTGCAGAGACATGTCGGGGGGCTTCTTCCTATTATCTACTTCAGGTGGCTTCTTGGCTGACAGGGAGCACTGTGGTGGAATAGGCTTAAGAAAGCTAGAACTGGCTTGTGAGTAGAATGGAGGGATCTCAGGATCAGGTCCCCGAGACTGACAGTGTTTGAGCTAGCCTATCTTGGAGTGACACCAAATATCCCAGAATGTCATTTTCTTTTTCTCCTTCTCCTCTTCTCCTTTTTGGTTTTGTAAGGCATGGCTGTTTGGAACTTACTTTGTAGACCAGGCTGGCCTCAAACTCAGAGATCCAACTGCCTCTGCATCCTAAGTGCTGGATTTAAAGGTATGCGCCACCACCACCTGGCTTACATCATCTTTAATGTCCTAATCAGAAAAGTTATGAGGCCTGGGGAAGGAAGGACTCAGCAGTTAACCACTTGATAGGTTAGCAAGTTCCAGTTCCCAGAAACCCTTGTAAGTGGTAGGTAGCCCATGACCTGTAATTCCACCCTCAGAAGTGGGGACAGAATTCCCCCCAAGCAAGCTGAATAGCTAAGACTAGCCATATCAACATCTCAAGTTTGATTAAAAAGCTCAATGAATAAGGTAGATGAGTGGTCAAGGATGATTCCTGACATTGGCCTACCATTGGTCCCCATGCATGCACACTAGTACACGCGCAATCATATATAAATGCATACTGAGATTTTGCTTCAGCATTAGGGAAGAAACCCATGAGCTCTCACGGGCTTGACAGTTTGAATTTGGCAAAGAACAGGACTGAAATCTTCCCAGTACTTTGCTAGCCAAAGAGTCTTGGGAGGGAACACTTAGGCTCTCCTGTCTACCTAATGGCAAGGATCAGTTATGGGGCCTGTCCTTAGTGTTAAGGGGTGGGGGGATCGTCTACCTAATGGCAAGGATCGGTTATGGGGCCTGTCCTTAGTGTTAAGGGGTGGGGGTGGGGATCGGCAGCACGGTGCCTGGTCTGGAGGTGCACATCAGCATCCCTAGCATCAATGAGAAAAGTAATATTTTACTGATAACTTTCAATGCGGCTTAGACATGACATTCTGTGTAAAGGGTCCCTTCCCCCTGGAATAAATCTAAGTGAATATTTGCTTATGTTGAAATCTTGCATTTGAATCTTTTTGCATTGATCACTGATTGCTATTCAGACTGATGCGGCAGAAAGTACAGTCACACAAATTTTCTATTCACTCCAGAAAATAGCTTAGAAGATTTGTTTTTTAAAAAAGTAAATCTATGATGTAATTTGTTTCTATCATTTGCCTTTTTCTCCTGGGGTCGGCAGCCAGCCCTTCATCCTCAGAATTCATTTAAGTAGGAGTTCCGGTTGACTGAATTTTATGAAGCCTACTTGGTTATTACCTTAGCCCTGCTCATTCTTGGTCACCTCTTCCCTATGTAAAACGTCACACTTTAAACCTGCAGCATTGAGACTTCAAAAGGAATGTCTTTTTTAAAACTAGAACTCGTGTTAGTGACTGTCCTAGGCTGTGTTTAGAAATCAGGTCTGGCGAGTTTAAAGCTTCAGCGAGCAGAAAACTTGCATCTACCCTGACACCTTGTAAGCTTGGTTTCAGCTCAGGGTCACTTAAAACAACCTATTTATAAACCCATGGAAAAAAGGCTGGGTTTCAATAGCAGGGACTGCTGACCCTGACGCTACAGGGAGATGAGCTGGTGCCTTGATGACAGAGGCAGACGGCCATGACAGTGTTGCAGATGAGAGCTGCCCGGGCTCGGCAGGTCGTGGGATCCTGAGAGCTTTCAGAACAAATCAATAACTACTACAATAAAGCAGTTGTGTGAAATCGCTACTTTATTCAGACTCATGGTGGCCTACCCTGTTGAGCCGTGACTCGAGCTTTTGATAAGGGGAGTTCGAGAAGCTTATGCAAGTTTAATTTCATCAAAGGCATACCTCCTTGCCCTGCTCTCCCCCCACCCCCCGTTAGCCTCTTAAAATAATGTATTTTAATGGAGCATAATTTGACTTTGCAAAAATTGGCAAATATTTTCTCCATGGGAATGTTATGGTGTGGTCTTATGCATACCCGTATTCCATTACCTTTACTGGAGGCTGCAGATGTAGATAATTTTTCTAAAATGAATTTTATCTGAGAAGTAGGGGCACTCTAATCAAAGGTTAAGATCTGATTTAGCTTCTTGAGACTCTCTGACTTTGTGATCTTAGCTTGCTGAGAATCCATGCCTTAGGAGCTGTGAGCCTTTAGTACTATGGTTAAAGCCCTCTAAACCTCTGTTACCACTAATGGAGAAAACAAACATATGGTCTTTCTTACCGGGTAAGAGTTAATGAGATCATTCACATAGAACTTAATACAGTGCCCAGTGCAGAGAAGCAATCGTCAGTAAATACAGCTAATATAGTAATTGTCATCCAAGAGCCATCTGAAAATGCATTAACATTTACATTTCGGGATAATGAATGGAATGCTAGAAGAAATTACCTCAAAATAAATTTTATGGTTTCTCTCTCTTCGTGATCTGTCTTTAGTGCTGAGAATTCACAAAAATGATACAAATAATACAAAATTGTCTATTTATCTCACCCCGCAGAAGTAGTTGTTATCTTTATGATATATAATCTCCTGTATTGATTCTATTGGTTTCTGTCAGAAAACTAAGAGATTCACTTTATTTGTTCAACAAATTCAGTGCTTACTGTGTTCCGACACACAGGCCTGGGCACTGTACAATTTTTTTTTTTTTGCAAGCTTTGATTTCCTTCATTAGGTATTGTGCAAGTGCTTTTTATGACCAGCTACATAAAGGACTTGACAATGCTTCCAGATTCCTCAGGGCTGTCTTACATTTCATGAAGTGTACAACTTTCCCAGGAGCATGAGCATACAGGAATTGTGTGTGGGAGCCATTGGCTAGAACTGAATGGAAGAGGCAAGGAGGGCTGAGAAGGTGGAGAACACACCTAGAGTCACGGAAAGGAACTGGGCCAGACGTCACATGTAACATCTGCCCTTCCCAGGTCACCATTTAGAGACCTGGGACCACTCATGAGACCCTCAGCTGCCTGGCCTGATCCCTAAGGAGGTTGAGTCTAGATACTCTCTAGAATTTCTCCAAGTCTCGAAGTACGTCAACCCAAGCGGCCCTGATGTCATGTTAGTGACACCTGTGAGAGACTCCAGTGAGCCTATTGTGCTGTGGGCCAGCATTTCTTCTCTATAGAGGTCCAAGAGGGACTTTAAAGCATGTGTTGGCTCAAGAGCATCAAAATTGTAACAGAGAAGCTCTCTTCTGTCAGGAGAGGAAGGCGGTGCAGTTGCTAGGTGGTGGGGCCAGTAATTCTCTCAGAGTTCACACTAAGTCACATTCCGAGTGGGAAGGTGTAGCTCAAATAAAATTCCAAGTGCCAATGTGAACCTGGTTCTGTCTTTCAACTTATTCTAAATTTCCTAAAACTAAGCACAGCAAGGCTAGGCTAAGGTGGAAGGAGCCGAAGGAATCTTGCCCATGGGGCCTCTTTCCAGTGAGGCCTCACCCCACCCCCACCCTCTTTTGATTTTGGAATCAGAGCTCCTCTGTCCCATTTCTTCCCCCAGAGAGTGGCTTCTGGAGCTTCTGTTCCTGGATTAGCTCCTCTCTGGGGTCAGTAGATGTGAGGGCACTTCTGAAATGGAATCCACCCTGTGGCACTGGGCTCAAGGACATGAAGCATCCTGCACAGTGCCCTTTACCTCCTGGCTCTGGGCATGCCTGTGTTGATACCTTTCTGGAGCCCCTGAGCCTGTGAGCTGAGGCCTCCCTCCACCGGGGCCTCTTCCTGAGTGACCTGGGCTTAGGAGCTGGTGGGAAGCTTCTGGCTTCTGTGAGAAAGCTAATGGAAGGATCACAGCCCAGCGAGGTCCTATTGTGGCAAACAACAGGAAGGGGCTCTGTTGGAGGGATGGATGGGGTGTCTCCTCTCCTCCGCCCTCTGCTGGGGTACAGGGGAAGCCTTTTCAGGGGCAGGCAGGACTCTGTCACAACTGGACTTAAGTTTTTATGGCTATTTCTGTTGGGAAACACAAGCTTCAGAAGGGCCCAGAATATCTTTTGTTGTTTTTTGCAGAAAACCACAGTGGGGTGCTGTGGCAGCAGGATCTCTCGACTAACTTTTAATTTCTTTGCTTTTGTTGGTCACTTAACATTATTTAAAGTGTGTTTTGGCTGGTGAAGAATGCTTTTGGATTTCATTCAGAAGGCATAAACAGCTGCAGTAAAACTTATTCTCTTGGAAAGGAGACATGAGCAGAGTGGCCAGGTGGTAAAGAAGATGGACAAGTGAGCATTTAACTCCACTGCAACCCAGGTTCAAGTCCCACCCCATCATCCCTGACCTATGGAGCGTCAGTTTTGCTTCAAGTTCCAATTGCTTACGTTCTTGTTTGTTCAGCGCACACAACTCCCCCAAATCATTTGGCCCAGATCTCCACCATTGGCAGTCCCTACTTGAGGGAGGGCCAGCCCTGAAATAGCAGGGTGTAGCAGGTCAATACTGAAGCACGTTGGCGGGATGAATGGGGAAGTCACAAGTTTATGAACACCTGCCAGCTCGAAGCCTGGCTCAGGCCAATCCAATGAGTTACTCACTTTTTTTCAAGAACTAAATTTGGTAGTGGCAGGAAGAAAGAAAAGTTTCTTGCCATTTTTACAGGTCCTGGGTACAAGCAGGTTTGGAGGTGGGTGTAAATGGCTGCCCCCTTGCTCTTCACAATGGGCATCTTCTAGACCCTGTAGTGACATTTGAACTTGGTTTCCCTCCTACCCAGATGGCTTTTCTCTTGTTTTTCTTTCTTCATATGAAACTGGGCTCAAGATACTTTTGGGGGGTGAGAACGTTCCATCTCCTCATCTGTGAAGCTGGAACACCCTGGAGATGAATGTGCGCATGCGTGCGTGCGTGCGTGCGTGCGTGCGTGCGTGCGTGCGTGCGTGCGTGTGTGTATTGGCAAACCAGCAAATTCTCTGGGTGGCCATCACTGGATCTGCACTAAAAATTGTTGTTCTGATAATGAATGCCTTTTGATCCCTAACTACTGATTATGTAAGTTCGTCAAGGTCTATCAAGTGGGATCTGTTGACTAGCTCATTAGAACAATTCTACCCAAGCCAGCGTTGAGAGGGTCAGGATAGACCTAACCTCCACGGACCCTCCCCGTTTCAGGACTGATGTCATTTTATCCAGTGTATCACCGAGAACATCCCCTCTGGTGCTTTTCTCCCCTGGCCCTATATGAACGGAGGGACTTCCTGACAAACGTGTGGCCGTGAGGAGAGGCGTTCTCCATCAGTGCACAGTGACGAGTCCGACTCTTCTTGCTTCTCCGGCAGGTTCATCAGCATCAGGACCGGGGAGAGACTTTTCAGTGCCAGCTGTGCCCTTTCACATCCTCACGCCACTTCAGCCTGAAACTGCACATGCGTTGCCATCAGCACTTCCTGAGGACAGAGGCCAAGGTGAAGGAGGAGATCCCAGACCCAGATGTCAAGGGATCTCCCCACCTCAGTGACAGTGGCTGCCTGGGGCAGCAGAGGGAAGGAGGAGGGACAGAGCTAGTGGGGACCGTGATGACGTCTAACACGCCAGAGAGGACTGGCCAGGGTGGGGCTGGCGTTGCACCTTTGCTGGTGAAGGAGGAGCCCAAGGAAGATAACGGCCTGCCTACCTCCTTTACCCTGAATGCTGCCGACAGGCCCGCCAACCACACAAAGCTGAAAGAGCCCTCCGAGTATGTGTCCAACAGTGCAGCAGTATTGTTCAGCCAGGACATCTCGGTTAAGATGGCCTCCGATTTTCTCATGAAGCTGTCAGGTACTTGCTTAGGGTTGTGTTCTCCCTTTTCTCATCTGTACCATAGGATGATAGGATTAGCTGCTTCCAAAGTTCCTTGAGCTCTGGTACTCCACACTTTGATCAATTTTCTTTTTCCTCCCTTCCCACCCTCCCTTCCCCTGACTTGTCCTTTTTTTTATTTTTTTTTTTTATTTTTTATTTCTTATTTTTATGTTTTGTTTTTGTACAGCTTTGGAAATAAGCATTACTTCTGCTTGGGTCTAGAAACAGTAGGGGTTGCCCCTTCCTCCTGCCTGGAGTCGGGCTCTTACTCAGTGGGCAGTCATGGTGTGAGCTAGGCTTGTGTTCTTTACTTCCTAGTTCCTTTGCTTGCTTTGTGCTGGTGTCTCTGAAGTGTTTCCCTTTTTTGGTATTCAGGTTCTTTCCTGTTTTAATTGCAAAACTTTTTTCTACTCTCTCTCTCTCTCTCTCTCTCTCTCTTCTGAAGAACATACACAGAGTCTGCTATGAGAATTACAGACTTTCCTAACTTAAACGTTAAAGGTTTTCGTGAGTTTCTCTGGATCTTTGCACTGGGGTAAACAGAGTTAAGATGTCCTGGTTTAGACATTCTTTTCAGGTGTACATTTTACTGGCATTAGCATTACATTGTGTAACCATCTCTGGAAGCTTGTCCCACTCTCAAGCTGTGTCACCCCCTGACAGAGTCCCTGCCAGCCTTCTCCTCGCCCCGCCCCACCTCCACTATTTACCTTCTATCTCAGTGAACTTGACTGCTGTGAGCATTTCCACTAAAGTGGAATTTAAGAAAAAATTTCAAGAATCCTTTCTCAACTGCCCTAATGCCCTTTGAAGAGAGGCTGATGTATAAGTTATGAAATATGTCTTGCTGATAGACATTGTTTGCCATTGCTGGCACATTGTAGGTATTTCACTTTTCAAAGACTTGATGAACTAGCGATGTTGCATGGGGCTAGAGCACTGGTAGATGTTTTTCTTACTCTCTTGGAGCAATAACACACATAGGCCTGAGCTGTTTTTGAAAAAAAAAATACGATTTTAAATTTTAAAGGCATTGTAGAGGGTGGAGAAAGGTCGGTTGAGAATGGGTTCTGTCTGTCAGTGAAGGTGGCAGTCCCCAGGATGATTTCCAAATGCCATTTCAGCTCTCTGGAGATTGACAATACCCTTTAAATGGAGAATAATTGGTCACCGCCTTCCTTTAAATGGACCATGCGTAGTATTTCACTAAATGTCATTGCCAGGTGAATGAGAGGCTCAGCTTCACTCTGAAGTCCCTTTGCTCTGTGACACTTCAGTCCGGTCTTTTGGAATGTACCTTCTCACCCTGATCTTTGCCCCTCAGCAGTGGGAGACATGAGTAGAGGAGACAGAAGAGGGTAGGGATGAAAAATGAGGCATCCAGGAAATGATCCGAGATGGAGGGAGCAGGGGGAGTTGCAGGATGCTTGTAGCATCTCCACTGCCTGGGCCTGTTTTATTCCATCCGGCCCAGGTTCCTGTTCCTTCTCTCTCCTTTTTCATCTCAGCCTCAAGGAAAACAGGATTTTACTCTGAGATTTATAGGAAACAGGATCTACTCTGAGATTTATATTTAATTTTTTTTCCCCAAAATATGAGGGAAATGGGTGTTTGCCTTCAGCCTTGGCAGATCCTTTAGGATGTTCCCTGTACGGTACTCAGACACGGTGGTGACCACCTCCAATCCTGGGAGGAGGCCAGACAAGGCTACTTGAAACCCTGTCCCCCCCAAACCATAACATAACAATGAAAAATCCCAAGTTGTTACCCTATGGCTGATCCCTTTTCTGTGCAGTCCCAGGAGAAGGACATCAAATGCGCTGTTCATTTAGCATAACTTAGTGTGGTGGATGCTTCCTTACTTAGCAGACAAGAACAAGCTGAGTAGGGGGTGCCTATAATGTTCTCTGAATCCAGATCCTCTCAGGTCTAGAGCATGAGCAGGGGATAGAGTCAGGAGGGGGTGTCGCTGCCCGGCAGGCTTGATCTTGGACTAAAAACACTGGTATCAGATACAGGGCTCCCGCTGGGCTCAGCTCAGAGCGGCAGCTCTTCCCATCCCACCAGACGTTGGGCTGTAATTATTAGCTCCAGCGCGTCTCAGTGAGCATGAGAGAAGGCTCCGGCTGCACAGAGCCAGAGCTTGGAGTGGCACAGAGGGAAAGAGAAGCAGGTTGTATGTTGGGGAGAAGCACTGTGTGTGTGCCAAAGCCTTAAATATTGGGGTTTGTTGTTTTCAGCTGTAGGTGGGGGTGGGGAGAGGTTTCTTACAGTTTGGCCATGGGAGAATTTGCCGACTGATCAATTGGCATAAGAAAACAGATAGCAAAGGCATACTGTTTATGCAAAAGGCCCGTGCAGCTATTTTATGGAGGCTTACTAGAGGTCCTGAAACCTGACTTGTATGCACTGTTACCTAGCAACCTGTTATAAAGTCACCAGGGAGTGAGATGCATCGGTAATTTTTTTTTGTGTGTGCATATTTGGATGTAAATGTAAACTTGGTGACTGTGGCAATGCTGCCCACGGGAGGAGAAGTTATGTTAAAAGGAAAGGAATATTTTTTTTCTGCAGAGATCCCCACCCCCAGCCCTGCTGGTGCCTGCTGTGTGCTCTACCTGGCTCTCTTGGTGGCTGTCTTCCGGGACACAGTCCCAGAGAGCTATGGCTGAGTTTCCTGCTCTTCCTGCCCTCACGTGGGGTAAACTAGTGGCTAGCCTCTGGCCCTGTCCTCAGCACCATAATGGCGCCATTGTTCTTGAACTGGCTTTTCCCCCCTTAGGGCTCTGTCCTTGCACCTGCTGGTACCATAGGGTGCAGCTGTTTGTGGGCAGTGAGTCTGGGAGCCTCTGTGCCAGATCCCAGTCTGCAAAGACCAAGCACAGTGACAAATTCAAGCGTGGAGACACCTACTTGTTTCCGAAGGAGAGAGAGAAAACACTCGATGCTTTTTCTTCCTTCAACTAAAACCTAGCAGAAGCTGACTGAATGAGCCCACAGAGGTTCAGAATCATGGGGTGGGATGCAGTCTTGAGCACACTCTAACTCGGTGCTTCTCAACCTGTGGGTCTCAGCTTCTTTCAAGGTCAAATGACCCTTTTACAGGGGTCACCTGAGACCGTCAGAAAACAAATATTTACACTATGATCCATAACAGTAGCAAAATTGCGGTTATGAAGTAGCAATGAAAATAGTTTATGGTTGGGGATCACCGTGAGAACTACATCAAAGGGTCACAGAGTTAGGAAGGTGGAAAGCCACCGCAACCCTCCCCCAGTTTAGAGGTTTTCTGCTTATGAAACAAAATCCTGTCTCTGAACCACTAGTTATTTTTCCCTGATGAATCCTGACTTAACACTCCTCAATCCTTTGAGGGCCAGGTTGCTCCCTAGACCCAGGCTCACAGTCATGGTTGGTTCAGCCCAAATGCTAGCTATCTGCATTGGTGGGCAAAGAAAGAATCCTGTAGACCCTGCTCCGGGTTTGGAGCCAGGAGCCAGGCTTTCCAGGGCTGCAGCTCTGCTGTTTACACAGGTCTTTCCTGGAAGCCAGAAGACATATGCAGATTGCTGCATGACAGGGTGACCTACCCCAAGTCACATGACTGGGTGTGTTCTGAGGAGGAGGGCTTACCCAGCCTAGGAAGCTCCTATCATTCCAGCTGACCCCGGGCCTGTCTTCCAGGGTCAGTAGCAGTTTGTAATTCCCACAGCAAGTTACCTAGGGAGTTTTTATAAAATGCCAGGACCCAAAGAATGATGGTTTCATTGATTGGTCTGGGATAGGTCCCAGACTTTGGTATTTTCCTTACATTCCTTTGGTGATTCTAGCAGGCATCCAGGACAAAGGTCAGCTGGTACGAGATAGGAAGTGGGCACCTTGGGGCTAGAGATGTAGCACAGTTGGTTGCATGCTTGCCTCGCATGCACAAAGCCCTGGATGCAATCTCCAGCACTACAGAGACAGGAAATAGTGATGCACACCTCTGATTTCAGCCCAATGGATGTAGAGGCAGGAGGATCAGAAGTTTACTCCTCAGCTATTTAGGGAATTAGAGATCAACCATGACTACATGAGACTCCATTTCAAAAACGCCAAACGATCCTTAAAACAAACAAATGAAGTACCCTAAATTGGCACGGGGTGGAGTCTCTGAGTATTCTCCTTTCTTTCTATCTGAGCCCATGAAATGGGCATGATGCTGTGAGTTTGAGACACCACATTACTGGTCACAGTTGACATGAAGGGGAGACCTGCCTGAGTCATGTTCATTGAGCTCTATGATTTTCCCCCCGCAGATGGCTATGACATCAGAAATGTCCTGTTTGAAAATTCCCAGACTAGACTGGAAGCCTCCAGATGCTAGGAGCCATGGACCTGGGGAGATGGCTTTCAATGAGGTGTTTAGTGGAGCAAGCATGAAGGCATCGCTTTAGTCTCCACCATCCATGTAGAAAGCTGGTGTGGTGGCACAAACTTGCAGTCCCCTGAAGGTCACTGGCTAGACTGTCCTAATTGTCAAGTCCTAGGTACAATGAGAGGCCCTGTCTCAAAAAACGGGGTGGACAGCTTCTAAAAGGGTGCTTAAGGGTGACACCTGGCCATATGTATGAGCATATGCATGCTCCCAACACGTATACACAGGAACATATAGACTCGCACAAAGGACATCCTCATTAAAGGAACAAACTACAAGTTGCCTGTAATGGTCTCCTATCATCTTTTTCTCCAAGATGCCATTTTTCAAGATATAAATTTAATTCTAACTCCCCAAATTATAACCAAGGAGCTAGTTGACAGAAACTTGGCACCTCACTTGTTGGCAAGGGATATCTTTTTTGTCCCCAGCTTTCCAAAATAAAAGATATAAGTCATTTACACTATTTTTAATCTGGAAACTGACAAAAAAGTTTTGTGCTGTCTCCCACATCCTATTAGCTCCATAGAATCGACACCAAAATAATGTTAAGTAGGGAAGGGAGGCCTTCTGAAGTCCCCCGTCGCTTTCAGCTGCAGAGACAGCTTTGGAGAAGGCAGTCACTTGCTCAGTTGTTTCTGGCTCATGGGTGTCTCAGCCAGAGTTGTTACTTAGACAT
The DNA here is from genome assembly GCF_008632895.1 of Mastomys coucha. Classification (NCBI taxonomy): domain Eukaryota; kingdom Metazoa; phylum Chordata; class Mammalia; order Rodentia; family Muridae; genus Mastomys; species Mastomys coucha. Next base: position 217,621,404 of record NW_022196905.1, read on the forward strand.
GAAAGATGCCCACAAACCTCTATGTGCCCATAGCCTCTTCTCCCCAGAAGCCTTTGTCCCCAAACCTCCATCTATCGCCCTTATTTTGATGCTTTGGGGAGTGACAATTGGGCTAATGTATAAATGTTAAGACCCCTGCCGGAGAAGGGTGGTTGGAGATGACCAGCGATCTAAGTCATCCCCTTTGCCTGGTGGCTCTGATGGCCTTCTCAGCCGCATCTTAACAAGCACGCCTTCTTCCGTATCAATGCCGGCCTTGTGCCATTCCCACCCTGAGATTCCGTGCTGGTAGCCAGGGACTCACACATCACCATGAGGGCATGATTCCCTGACTGGACTACTTGATAGTCTGCTTTTGAGATTTGGTTTAGCTGTTCTGTTCAGTCTTGCCTTGGCACTCTCGGGCCATGTGACTAAATTCCTGGTGTGGGCAGCTACAGGGGGGCTGTGTGTAACTGGACAGTCTGAATGTCGGTTTGAAACCCTGGGTTCTATTGAGCTTAGTGATTCCTGAGAGAGAGGGGGG
>NW_022196905.1:217621982-217653880 GCF_008632895.1 Mastomys coucha
AGAGGGCGGGAAGGAGGGAGGCTGTATTTATTTAATGGCTTGCTCCTTACTGCAGGGGATTGGGTAGGATTGTAAGCAAGAGGACAGAGCATAGAGTCGTACCCGCTGGTGTTAAACTTTGGGTGGATGGTGACTTGGAGGTATTTACTGACTGCTGCTATGTCTGTATCCGTAGTGCGGACTCTGCAGTGTTTAGCTCTTGGGACCTCATAAGAGCCCTTTACATGAGAGTACTGTTATCATCCCATTCCATGGATAAGGAGACTGAGAAAGGCTGAAGTCTTGTTCACACTCACACAGCTAAGAAGTAGAGACTGGAGTTGAAATCCAGGCCATGTGCTTCTATCTAGTGTTCCCTGCCCAGAGGAACCCATATCACAAATTACAAGGTAAAGAAGTAGTCATACAGGAAGTGAAGTAATCATACAGGAAGTTGGCTTTGTTTCTGCCCTTTTTGTGTATCTAGGATTAGCCAGCTTCTCCAGCACGGAGCCTCCCTCTGACTGTTGTATGGCAAGAATCTTTGGAAGTTTGATGAATTTTTTTTTTTGTGTGTGTGCGACTGGGCATGGAACCAAGGGCCTTATGCATTTTAGGCAGCTTCCCTAGCCCTAAGCCGGCACTCCCAGCCACAGAGGGTGTATTACTATTTTAGGTTTCCACAAACAGAGTGGTAACAGCAAAGCCAACTTACACTCCCCAAGGCCCTCACCTGTCAGTTTGCAAACACGTTACATCATACCAGTGGAAAATGGTCTCTCCTAAAGTTCATATATTTCTCTTCTTTCTGTGCTACATCTGGCTCTGTGGTGGTCCAAAAAAAAAAAAACCCAAACAACAACAACAACAACAACAAAAACCCTCATTACATTTTATTTACTTATGATGAGTGTGTGTGAGTGTGTGTGTGTGTGTCTGTGTGTGTGTGTCTGTGTGTGGTCAGAGGACACTTTACAGGATTCAGTTGTTTCCTCTCCTTCTCGCATGAGGGTTCCAGGGTTTGGATACAGGATGTCAGGCTTCTTGGCGGGTGTCTTTACCTGATGAGCCACCTGGCCAGCCCTAGAATAATGTTTGAGCTTGGTAGACCTTTGGAGAAATTTATCAGAGACTATTGTTTCCATGAAGCTAAAACCTAGCCACTCCTGTCCTCATAGAAGCTGTCTCTTCTGTCCCTGCTGTTACTGTCACTAACTTCCACTGCTGTTGTAAGAGCATCATTAATCAGAAGTGTTTTCTGGGAACCGGGCCCTGTGCCAGCCGCTTGGTGCAACTTCTCATTTAACCCTCGGCAGCAGCAGAGGGGCAGTGCCACTGAACCTATTCTATAGATGAGAAAGCTGAGACTGGAAGGGCCTGGCTGTAAGAAAGACGAGCAACAAGTCACCCTGGCTGACTACAAAGGCTTGGCTTGTGACCACTTAATTAGCTATTACCTAATTTTTATTTCTCACTTAAGTGAACTGTCTTTTGACCTCTGTCTGCCCCGCTGTTTATTTTCCTTGGCTTCAAATCATGGCATCGTTTCTAATGCTTGTGCTTTTAGTCACTAATCTGGTTAGTTCTTTTCTTCCCGTGCGTCTTCAGAAATGTATCTATGCAGCCCCTTCACATCATCCGCAGACACCTCACCCCTCTCTCCCCAGGCCCAGCTCTCCAAAGCAAAGCTGATGAATCCACACTGGTTAGACTCTGCACAGCTGGCTTTTATTTTATTTTACTTTATTTTATTTGTTTTTGAGGTACCATCGCACATATCCAAGGATGGCGCTGAGCTCATCTCCTTGCCTCAATTCCTGACTGCTGGCATTACAGGCATGCACCACCGTACCCAGTTATGTGGTAGTAGGGCTTTGTGCTAGGCTAGCAACTGACTAGTTCCCTTTCTTTCTATTGAGCTCTCCACTGCTCTCAGAAAAACTGAGGGCTCCTGAGCACACTCTTGCCATGTGCAGCCTTTGCTTTCCCTCCTGTTGTTCTGGGATCTGGTCACTTCGACCATGAAGTTCCAAAGCTGCTTTTTCCTCTTCCTCTTGGGAGGAGCTTTCAGGGCAGGAGTCAAGGCCATTTCTTAGCCCGCCACAAACCCCAGTTCTTTGGACTCCTGGTGATCTGTGGTGACCGAGATCATTTAGGAACTGATCTAGAAACTATGTCTCTGTGTTAATTTAACTAAGATGACAGGTGCAGCAGTTAAGAGGTGATGTCCGTGGGTTAGGTCATCATCCAAAAGGCCGAGGCAAGGATGTGGCCCAACCTGTATGGCTCCTTTCTTGTACTCTCTGTTAAAGCATTTCATTCTTTGAATGTGTTAATAGCACGAAGTTTAAATACAGCTTTCCTTCACATTTACACAAGGCTTGAGTGATTTTCCAGGACCCAGTCCTTCCTGCTGTTGACAAGAGAGACATCCTGTCTGTTAAGGTGATTACTGCAGATGGCTACTCTTGCTCATTATACGTGGGTTTTGTTTTGTTTTGTTTTATGGAGGGTCTCATGTAGCCCAAATTGGTCTCCCATTCTCTGAGTAGCTGGAGATGACCTTGAATTCAGATTCTCTCGTCTATATTCCTCCCGAGTGCTGGATGAGACAGGCGTGCGCCACCACAGCCAGCTTCACATGCTGGCGTTAAGCATAGGTTAGCCTGTGGAGAAAGAAGCGTATTATTCATGCTTGCAACTCCATTCTCTGTACCCCATTGGCTCTGTGTCCATAATTGTAACTGTCACTGGGGGCCTTTGAAGACTTGGTTTAGGTTTGTAGATCCAGAATCCTGGCCAAGGATTAACCCCTGCAGAGACTGATGAGAAATATAAGACTGTAAAACTTTTGCTAAACTGGTTATAAGATGATTTAAGAATACAGAGCAAGGTTTAAAAACTTTTAATTAATGTCTTAAGAATTCCATATGCATATAGTATGTTTAATATTTAAAAGTGGCATTCAATTATTATTGTTATTTAAACTGTGGCCTTATTCTTTCAGAAGACAATTTATTTTTCTCACTTAAAGCATATTAAATCATTGAAAAATTCCAGGTCCAAAGTCTGTTACTGGGTGCAGACATGCCCCCCAACCCCAGGACATGCTTTCTGTGCTTGATAGAAGCTGGGGAACAGTCCCTAGAACTAAGCTTTGATTCTAACTCAGTCATTGACAACCGGGACTTTTAAAAACATATCATTTCCTGAGCCGGTGTTTTCTTATTGTAAAAGAAGGGAGTGGAAACACTGTTGGCTTTCTCTTTGTTGTATTTTAAATGTTCAATTAATTCACTTTTTTTCAAAAAACCTACTAAATGCAGCCTCTATGTAAAACACATAGAAATAGTACTTTAAAAAAAATAGAACTGTATTACCAGTTTACATTTGTTACATTTATTTAAAAACCTAAGCAGTTAGATTTAAGAGTTCCTTTGGTGTTGTGGAACATAACAATATTATTGTTTGTTACATTTCTAGATCTATTTTGCTAACTGAGGCCTTGTCAAGTAGGAAGGCTCATACTTGCAGTCCCAGTATTTGGATAGTTGAGGTAGGAGGATCTCACTTCAAGGCCAGCCGGGGCTGTATATAGAGGCCCTAATCCCCAAAACAAAGCAAAACAAAACAAAATCAATAAAAAGAGAACCAACTTTGTGCAGACACATGGTAGGAAGTGGGAAGTGATGTTTAACAACTTGTCCTATAACCACAGGGTCCATTTAATTATTCAGATGCTTGTAAAGGAAGGTGCAGTAACAAGCTTCTCCTTTGGAGTTTGCAAGCATTCAGCATCTGCTCTCCTTCCTTAATTTAAGTGCCAGACGAGGATCATCCCACACTGATAACCACACCAGAGCTGGCCATGATTCTATACTAGCCACTTGGTAACTAGGACCCAGGATTTGGGAAGTTTTACTCTCTTTGGATCTTAGGTTCTTTGTCTGCATCATGGGGACAGTATTAAGATCCACCCAAAGCGTCACTGGCATTATCAGAAATGCTAATCCAGAGGAACATTAAGTATTTCCTGGGTACTGTGTCCCATACCAGACAGATCCAGCCACATTTATGTATCTTTGCATCTCTCTGTCTTGTTTTATCTACTAGCCATATTCAGAGGGCACACCCACACACATGTTCTCGAACCTACCCTGGCATTTAATTTAAGGCAGGTATGCTCAGGGGACAGCTGGGAATGTCTAGAGAAATATTTTTGTTTTAACAACTGGTAGGAGCTACAGGCACCTAGTCTGGTAGAAGAGACAGACTGGCATGTGGTGCTAGTGTGTGGCAGCCCCTTCTTTAGCAATGACCCAGTCCCGACGACATCCACACTGCTGAGGCTAAGAGCATCATACAGACTCTGGTGGGACTGTGATTGTGCAAATTTACAGCGACACTCACTCACAGGTCTAGAGTTTTGCAAAGATCAGCAAGCTGCTTCCTTATCATGAGGTATTTCTAGAAGTCTAACAGTCTTGTGGTAGCAGAAGACATTGCATTACCAAAACTGAATTGTTTCATCGACACAAGCATCACCTTAGTGGTCTCTGGTGACTTGACATTCCATGTGTAATCCTTGTAAGATATACATTTTAAAATCACGTGTTATATGAATTCAAAAGGAACCGTAGAAATTATGTTTGAGACAGACATTAACTGGAATCCATAAAGAGCATCCTAGGGTTCTTTGGATCATTGTTTGAAAATCATGTGTATGGGATTCTCCTCTCAGGTCCGGCTCTCGTTTAGGATGAGGCCGTGAATGTAATTCCCAGTAGCCAGGCATTTTCATGGACCCGTGTAGCATTCATCAGACTACCAGGCTGGGAACCTAAGTTCTATCTTCATCTTACATGCATATGTCTCTTTCCTTCAGCCGCAGGGACCACAGCACAGGACCAACGCAACTGTGTCCCAGTCTCTTTCCCTCTTCCATCCACGAAAATGGTCCTGGGATCCCATGCTTTCAGGAAGTGCCACTTTATCCCTTTGTCATTAATAATCTTGGGTTCAGTCCAATCTCTTATTTATTCTCCACCGCCCGCACTGCGCTGCTTAGGTCAATGTTCTTCTTAAAGGAAGCTGAGTGCCTTGTGAGGAAGGAAACGGCTCTGTACCTTCATATATGCTCTGGAGTCCAGTGCCTCTGTACTTAATCTGTGATTGGCAGGCCATTTGCTAACCTTTGAAGTTTCCTCACCTCAAATATTCATGTTCTCCTTGTGTGCTTAAAGATGACTTAACTCTCCCTGTAATTATTTAGATGTTTGTTGTACTCATTATTAAACCAAAGAATGGTGTGTGTGTGTGTGTGTGTGTGTGTGTGTGTGTGTAGGTCAGAGAACATCTGAACTGCTTGTGAGAGTCTGTTCATGCCCCCATCATGTGGGTCCCGATGATTGAACTCAGGACGTCAGGCCTGGTAGCAAACATCTTTACTTACTGAGCCACTTCACCTGCCAAAAAAATGGCCTTGAGATAAGTTGAATGGAGCTTTTCTTTAGGAACCAAATCTTAAAAGGAATTTCCGTGTGAACTGAAGATGTCTTGTTGTACAGACTCCTTTGCATTTCATCAGTGTCCACTGAGGATTGAGGTTTGGGAATTATTTTGCCAGCATGGTTTTTATGTGTGTGCCTTCCTCCCTATCCTTTCAGAAGGGATAATTCAAAGTGGGATGGTTACACACTTGGAAATCGCTCCCACGCTTCGCCTTTTATTTACAAACATGTTTAACCTTCTAAGATGAGACTAGGGAAGGTAAAATATTAAGGAAAATTCCAACTTCAGAGAGGACAACCACACTGAGTGGACTCTGGTGGGACACGTGAGTGCCTTGCAGGAAGGTTAGTCAAAAGACTTCCAAAAAAAGAAGAAATCTAGCCTGGTCAGTGGAACTCAGAGTTCACGGGCTTTCAACAAGACTATTATTTTGCCAGCACTTGTCTTTATCTTGAGTTATGTTTTTTCCTTCAGCCTCAGGGACCAACAGGACAGGACCAATGCAACTGTGTTCCAGTCTCTTTCCCTCTTCCATCCACGAAAATGTCGTGGGATCCCATGCTTCAGGAAGTACCACTCTGTCCCTTTGTCATTAATAATCCTGGGCTCAGTCCAATCCCTTACTTTTTGGTTGTTCACATTCACAGAAAATGATCTGACTCCTTTAGACAACTGTCCGTTCCACCAAGTACACAGACTTGCAGCTGTACGTGACTTTAGAACATGAATGGCTCAGCTCCTAAAGTGTCTGGAACAAATAATAAAAGACAGGGCCTCTTGATTAGTGAGACTTGATTAGTGAGATGAGTGAGCATTAGGTATGAGCACTGGAGTGTCTTCCAACCTCAAGTTGCTCTGAAAGCCTTTATGGGCTGAGCTCCATGTGTGCAAGGACCTTTGTATGTAACAGGAATGAAATAGACACCACAAGAAGTCACAGATCTTTGTTTTTCTTCTAGTGATCCTGTCTCAGCCCTCACAAGGAAAACATCTTTAGTTCTACTTTTTTTTTTCTGCACGTGTATGTCTTTTTAAAATAGCATCCCTTGAAAGATGACAATTATTTGGCCATATTAGTTATAAAATCCTGGCTTCATATACACAGTCTCAGTGAACACATTTCTGATCACTGAAAGAGAGCAGCTCAGCCTGCCTACTTTTATTTTCCTATCTTCTCTTTACGCCCAAGTACCTAGGAAATGAAAGTTGAGGAGACGAAACTCTTCCACGTGTCTTTCTGCTATCTCATTAACTACATTTATACATCCTCCACACATTGCAATGCTACGATACTCTTGATACCGTCAGAAGCCATGCAAGCTTATGTGACAGCACTGTCGAGCTGGCCTGTGGATTTCCCACAGTCTTGTTGAAAGCCCGTGAACTCCGAGTTTCACTGACCAGGCTAGATTTCTTCTTTTTTTGGAAGTCTTTTGACTAACCTTCCTGCAAGGCACTCACGTGTCCCACCAGAGTCCACTCAATGTGGTTGTCCTCTCTGAAGTTGGAATTTTCCTTAATATTTTACCTTCCCTAGTCTCATCTTAGAAGGTTAAACATGTTTGTAAATAAAAGGCGAAGCGTGGGAGCAATTTCCAAGTGTGTAACCATCCCACTTTGAATTATCCCTTCTGAAAGGATAGGGAGGAAGGCACACACATAAAAACCATGCTGGTTACGGTGCTGTGACTAAGGCAGATCCGCTGGGGAAGGTTTTTTTGAAGGTTCTGGAAGGAAGATGTGGAGAAATGTCAGGCACTAGGATGCCACCAGCGGCCTCCCAGGAGGGCGTTGTAAACTGGAAGGAGAAACATTGAGTAAACAGTCAATGAGAAAGACCTGGGATGAGGTGGGAACACCACCTGCAAGATGCTCTAGACACTGTGACCGTTCCCTTTGCTTTAGGTTTTGATAGCAGTGTCCACAAAGGGGTAGACTGCCCATTCGTGATGCTAGGATCCATGTGAGTCTTCAAGGTAGCCCAGTAAACCCATGGTCTAGGCAGATAGCAAAGCCTTGCGCTTGGACTCAGTCATCCTAGCTTTACCTCGATGATACATCCAGGGAAAGCAAGCCTGGTCGCTTCTGATTGGAATACCAGGATTCTTCACTTTTGTTGACCATGGAGCTATTAGCATGTCAGCAATACTACTGGCACATTTTACCCCTCAGTAAGTACAGGCACTGTTCTGTGCTCTTGACATATACCAGCTTTAAAAACAAAGGTTAGTGTCTTCACAAAGCTGACCCTGGAGTCAGGAAAAACAGATTATTCACAGCTTTCATAATAAATCGAAACACACTATGTAACACTTGATTCATCTGCTAAGGCCCCCATAACAAAGCACTGTAGTCTGGGTGTCTTACACCACAGATGTTTATTTCTTATAGTTTTGGTGGCTGGAAGCCCAATGTCAAGTTGTCAGTAGGTTTGATTTCTCCTGAGGCCTCTCTGCTCAGTTTGTAATGGCTTCTTTTCTATGTCCTCACTTGACCTTTCCCCCATATAGAGACATCTCTGGTGTTTCTCTTTATAAGTAGAGAAGGAGTCAAATAGTTCTTAGAACCACTGACATTGGATTATGACCTTACTTTCATGCTTCATTGAGCTAACTTGTGTCCCCTTAAAGCCCTAATGCAAATAAACTCACATTGGAAAGTTGAAGCTTCAACGTTCAAAGGGAGTTGGGGAGGGGAACAATTCTGTCCCTAAGAGTATGGTATTAAGTGGTAAGTGTTCATATTTGGGGGAATAAAAAGATTACAGGAAAGCAAAGGAGATGGGGAGTACAGTCAGGTGAGGGCTGCCATCTTAAACAGGTTGGTCAGTGTAGACTTCACTGAGCAAGGGGTATTTGAACCAGGGCTTTAAAGCTTGGTTTTGTTATAATATAAGGCCCAAGGTGGAGAAGCAGTGTTCGGAAAGAAGTCAGGCACACAGGGACCTTGGTTCTAGTCCCAGCTATACATAGTTGTAATTGTGAGACCTGGAGATGTTCCTCTAACCCTCTTGGGCCCTGTTTGCAAATACACTATGCCCTTCAAACAGTTGTTCTACAGTGAGCATCCTTAGAGAAGGAAAAAGGCATTGTGGGTGTTTGCATTGGGGGCTAATTTTCTTGTTCTAGTTTGTTAAGATAGAATAGATGGATAGGCTCTTTCCAAGAAGAGCTGCTAAGAATACAGTTTGGAAATAAAAAACAAACAAACAAACAAATAAACAAAACCCAAAGACATCCTGGGTGGCACAGCCAACGTTGGTGTTGCGCAGGGATGGGAGGGATGGTGTGGCCTTTTCTGTGAGGTGTGCCCAGGAGAAAGGCCTGGCACAGAGTGCCAGCTCATGAAAGCCATCCCATCACGGGTTGCTCAGCCCTGTTTTGATCATGCTCTCTGCACTGGCTGCCCATCACTTCAAAAGCATTTTGAATGGACCTTAGTGGACAAATTTGGAGTTTGGGTCATAAGCCACATAGATTTCTTAGTTCTAACAAATATATGGTGATTAGATATAGATAAGGTGTTACCTTTAGGGAATTCCAGGAAAGTCTGCAGTAGAGGCTCTTAGAACTATCCTTGCAACTTTTGTATAAATTAAACATCGTTCAAAACTATTTTTTTCTTAGACAAAACAAAAACAAAAGCCCATTTTGTATGTGAAGATGACCCAGGCTGCAGGCATAGGGTCACTTATGGGGACAATACAAAGCATATGGCTGCTGTGCATGGGTCATTGATAATGAGAGAACCGTGCAACTCTAGTCCTGCTTTTCGTTTTAGCAGATTCTCCATTATCGCCTTTCTACCCACCCCAAGGGTTTAGGTTTAGATACTACAGCTTACTCTTGATTTTATTTCAATATTTGACAGCAGAATGATTTCATGAGATGTTGTTTTATGATAGAATTAGCTGGAGAATGTGCCAGGGAGCAACAGCACGCCCAGGGAAGATGATTGAGAGGAACCAAGGAGAAAATGCCAACATGCTTTGAAAGGACAGACTTCTGAAAACACTCCAGGTTTTATACACGATGAAGCTAATACCCACAGAGGCCAAGACTCATGGGGTGCACCATGTGCTCAGGGCCTAGCTTTTCTTTGTGCCCCCTCTGGCTCTTAAGCGCAAGGTGAAGTGTGGGGCAACGTAGAGGGGAAACAAATGAATATATATACATATGTATATATATACATATATATAATATTATATATACCCCTTTCTTTCTCTTCTTTTTTCATATTCTTATTTTTTTTTTAGCTGCAAACCAGAAGGAGCCTATGAATCTTAATTTTAAAGTGAAGGAGGAGCCCAAGGAAGAGGAATCCCTAAGCATGCCTTTGCCTCGCTCCAGCTACGTGTTCAGCCCGGAACCGGAAGTGTCGACCCCTAGCATCTCCGAGGACCCACTTACACCGCAGGAAGGCAAGGGGAATGTGTTAAGGCGGGACATGTCGGCCAAGGCCGCCTCAGAACTTCTCATGAAACTCTCAGGTATCCAATATATTAAAAAATATTTCCATTCTGGTCATTTTACTTGCAAGCCAACTAGACCGTTTCTTGCATGGTTTATAATTAATCTGATGGTGACGATAGTGTGAAAAAGGTGAATTTAAGGAATGATCAGGTCGATTAGCTTCAGTTTCTGTGTTATATGCATGAATTTGTTCGTTTCTATCTATCTGTGCTGTACCTGGCTAGACATTGGCCTCAGTTCCTGTGTTAGACGTGTGTGTCTGTTAGCTTCTTATTGTGAGTGCCTATCTAGATAAGGCCTTTTCTTTCTGAATAGTAGTAAAAATGGTTAGAAAACATTACTAACATCAGAGATGATCACGATCATGACTTTAAATAGGATTCTAATAACATCCACAGGATTTCTTCTAATTGGTCAAAATATGTCTTAAGAGAGGATCCCCCTGTCCTCTGGGCATTTATACTATAATCTTTAAGAACCATTAAAATATTTTCCTTGGCCTGGTGAGAAGCTGAGGTGACACTCAAGGTCATTACCAACAAAGTAGCAATGAGCAAGTATAAGAATAGAGAACTTCCTAATGGAGTGTTCCAATGATTAACCTGCTACTAAGATGAATGGATGGCTCCACTAATATCTAGATGTAATCTCAAATTATTGGATATAAGAAAAATTGTGCTATAAATTAAAGCTAGTGTATTTTGGATTTTTGGTATAAGTTTTTACCTGGTCCTCTGCAACAGGTAGAAAATTTAGTGTCTTTTTGGTGGCAGGGTTTGACTTTCAGAACATGAGAAAAAGCTATACTGGTGATCATAGCTGCCAAGCCATAGCTGTCCTCAGTTCACTGACTCCTGAAGGTAATTTTTAGGAACTGTGTTTGAAATGCTAATATGAATCAAGAGCTGTTTTTCATTGGGAACTTGCTGTGCTTGGGGGATGAAAGCAAGAACTGTCTTAGCAGGATGCCTCTGTGATCTGTAATTTCATCAGCAATTCTGAAGGTGTTTCTGGTTGACTAGTAGGTTGGAAGGTAAGAAATTAATAGTGATTTACTTGGGTTCAGCATATCAGAACAGTTGAAATTTCCGTATCTGCCATTTGGTGGGATTAAGAATTCTTGTCTTTGATGTTAATTCAAAGCACACTGGAATTTGAGGGGAACATGATTTGCTAGAGATAAAGCATGAAAGAAGAACAAGAACTGTGGTCCTATTGTAATTCCATTTGCCCAGACTTCGCAGCGATGGCATAGTGGTGTATCTTACCCTGATCGAGGTCTAGCAAGATCCCTAAGCTGGGAGGTGAAACTAATATTTGAGCCAATATAATTTAGTGTATCATGTCTCTCTTCTGTGCCAGAATGTCTCAGGATGCAGTCATCCTTCTGTTGAGGTTGCTTAGTCTCTTTTTGTTCTCCCAGAGCTAGCTCTCCTCATACAATGGCTTAAACTCTCTGTCTCTCCCTGACGGTAGTTTCTGCCCAGTATATTGCCGTTTTAGAATTTATTTTGTAGCTGGTATTAACTGGTACAGAACAGAGAAGGCTGGTACCACACTGAAAGAGGTTATGAGAGCAGCCAATGAGATTTCTGGACAGATGTTTCTTTAAGGAAAACATTTTATCTTTATCACCTTTTGGGTGATATGACTTGAGAGACCGAAGTAGGACATTATTTTCTAGATAATGATGAGACCCCACCTCATCCCCCCAAAAAGAAATGCTGCTGTGAACATTTAATAATATTTGTGGGCCATGAGAGCTCCTTTTAAGTGTGTGAGTTGACTTTACTGAGTGTGTGTGCAGTAGGGTTCAGTAATAGCAGAATGATATTATGGTCCTATTTCTAAAAGGCAGCCATCATCCTCCATAATGTGGAAAGAAACTTGCACGAAGGCTAAGAACTATTTTCTTTTTTTTCCTCCTTAAAAAAAAAAAAACTCTATATAGATGAGACTTGGATCAAGGATATATGCATCAAAAATATCCGAATTTTTATGCTCTCTTCAGAGGTATTTTAGACTATAGTCTTTGAGTGCATTAGTACTTGTTGTTATTGTTTGTTTTTGTTTTTGTTTTTGTTTTTGTTTTCCAAGACAGGGTTTCTCAGTGTAGCCATGGCTGTCTCTGAACATGGCTCTGTAGACCAGGCTGTCCATGAATCCAGAGATCCGCCTTTGTCTGCCTCCCGAGTGCTGGGATTAAAGGCGTGCGCCACCACCGCCCGGCTAATAGTATTTTCCTTAATTTCATGAGCAGGGGAGGTCTCCCTGGAAATAATTACCAACAAAGTAGCGGTAAGGCACAGTGAAGGCTAGAGGATTTCCTGGTGGAATATTACAGTAAGTCACATGCCCTTAAGGAGACTGCGATTCTTCATGGTTATCTAAATGTAGCCTCTGCCTATCCAGTTAAGTGCCGAAATCCATTCAGGGAAGCACAGCATTGCATTGCTGTGAGTACTGTGGTCCTAAGGAGGGCGAGTCTTTTCATTCCAAAGCCATGAGGTAAGAAGGGCTTTCCCTTCCTTAGGAGTGAAGTGGATCTCAAGACCTGTGGAGAGGAACATGCCCATAATTCCAGTGGGAGGAAGGCTGAGGTAGGACTGTAGGTTTTGAGTCCATCCTGGACTGTGTAGTGAGGTCTTGTCACAAACAAAACAAAAAGGTAAACATCAGTGTTTCTCATCACCGCTACATTAAGGCTCTTGCAAAAAGAATGCTAGGAAGCAGTATTATTTATATATTCATTTATTTTTATTAGATATTTTCTTTATTTACAATATCTCCTTTCCCAGGTTCCCCTCCAAAAGGAAAAATAAAAATAAAATAAAATAAGAAAAAAAAATAAAAATAAAAAAACCCCAAAACTAAAACAATCCCTTGTTTCCTTCCCCCTCCCCCTGCTCACCACCCCACCCTCTCCCACTTCCTGGCCCTGGCATTCCCCTACACTGGGGCATAGAATCTTCACAGGGCCGAGGTCCTCTCCTCCCATTGATGATCGAATTTGCAATCCTCTACTATACACATGCTGCCAGAACAATCAGACCCCTCCATGTGCAGTCCTTGGTTGGTGGTTGAGACCCTGGGAGCTCTGAGGGTACTAGTTAGTTCATATTGTTGTTCATCCTAAGGGGCTGCAAACTCCTTCAGCTCCTTGGGTCCTTTCTCTACCTCCTTCATTGGGGAGCCTGTACTCAGTCCAATGGATGGCTGTGAGCCTCTACTTCTGTATTAGTCGGACACTCTCAGAGCCTCTCAGGAGACAGCTATATCAGGCTCCTGTCATCCAGCACTTGTTGGCATCCACAATAGTGTCTAGATTTGATGACTGAATATGGGTAGGATTCCCAGTTGGAGCAGTCTCTGAATTGAGCAGTTTTAAATTCTCTTTCTTCAAGGTATCATTTCAAGAGTTTGAAGACTCAAGCCCTGAAAGATACTTGTGAGGAACTTATCAGAGCCTTCAGATTCCCTCATAGATGAGAGTAAGCATTCATTCCCCAAAGCCTCTGGACATAGCTAGGGTGGTATTTACCTCCAGGGTCTCGTTCTAGGCAATCTTGTGGGCAGGTGTTCTTATGTCTTCCCAACCTGTGCAGTCCCATCTACAGTCTGCCATTCTCTGCAAAATCCTCTGGTCAGAAAAAACCTGTTGGAAAAACTATAGCCACCCCTGGTGGGAGGCGCCCAGTCAGGGACCTCTAGTGTTTGCCTGAAGCGGCAGAGCCCTATAGAGGGCCCACACACACTCTGGCAATGGTGGTGCTCAATTTATGATTCAGCACAGTAAGAGATTAGCAGATACAGAAATTTCTTTTGTTCGTTGTTTTTTGAGACCAGATATCATTGTATACCCCTGGCTGGCCTGGAACTCACTGTGTACCCTAGGCTGGCCTGCAATTCCCAGAGATCTGTCTGCCTCTCTCTGCCTCTAAGTGCTGGCATTGAAGGCGTTCACTGTCCCACCTGACTACAACAGTGTATTATAATACAAGTTGTTCAAATCTATAAATAGTTTGTTGTGGAATTATTATTTACTATTTTGGGAACACGGTTGACTGAAGGATGAACCCTCAGATAAGGGAAGAAGACGACAGTGCATGGGAGATACTTTGCTTTGTCTCTGTTCTGACCTGAAGAATGGCTAAGGAAAGGGACTTTTTCTCTTTTCTTACTAATTTTCTTAGGTAGGTTCCCAGGGAGTTAATAAGAAGAAACTGATCAATGATTTGGGCTATCTCTTGTTTCCTTGTTTAAAGTAGCTCATGTTCATTTCGTAAGGCTGAATGATTGGCCTAGGCACATGTCACACGAGACGTTCCTGTGTGGAGAAACATGCATAGGGTGGGTGCTTTCCAAGTGGACACTTAGTTTTCTGGGGGGAAACACAAGTGAGTTAGAACCAAGCTGAACCTTCTATGGCCTCCGCATTGGGAGAATCCCGAGGTCTCTTCTTTACTGTGGTTCCGATTCCCTTCCCAGTTGTTAACTATGAAGGGGAGTGACTGGCAGCTGGGCCTAGAGAATTAATCACCATAAAGAAAGCAACCCACTATGAGGAAATAACTGGATGTCTGTGACTACCTGTTACGTGACACTCAGCAGTGGACACTTGTGTGTCTAGAGGTAAGGAAGGGCTTGTTGGCAGAATCGTCTGATGTCTGTCCTGTTATTCTGGCAGACTAATGGGAGGCAGCAGAGTGTCCAGAAATGAGCCTTTGGGCAGACAGGACAAGGAAGAACAGGAACCAAGAAGATAGAGCAACATGCACAGCACTCCAGACTTGGAGGAACAAGTCTACCAACTGTTTTCAGCACTGGTTGTGCTTAGGTCTTTGAACTGATTTCCGCTCCTTTCTGGGAGAGGCTTAGTGGAAGCTAGCCCCAATTTGCAGAGCCACTAGAACATAGGAGACTCACATTCCGAGGTTTGCTCTGGGTTTCACTGGTGAAGACCCTGGAACTCTGCAGGTGAGGCTGGAAGCTCGTGTTTTGAGAAGCCTTCCTAGTGACCCTGACAGCTAAGGCTTTAGGCTAGTGTGCCGGGGGAGGGGGGGGGTGGGTGGTGGTGGGGGGGGTGGGGGGGGAAGCGGCCAGAGGAGTGAGTGTGGTCCATCTGGAAAGAATGTTTCAGGATGAAGCTGATGGGGAACAAAGTTCTGTTACATATCGTCATTTCCTTTAGAAAAGGACCCAGCTCTTCCACAGTGAGTCCATTAGTTTCCTGTGAAATGACAGTATCTAGACCCATCATTTGTGAAGAAGGGCATGTCTACGCGGCAGATGAAGATCGTGGTGCTCCTGAGCCTCCCAGAATACCACTTGCTACTGTCCATTGCAGTTTCATTTCTGAATTATTTCTGGACATGTTTTTAGAGACAGTCTCCCTACGCCACCCCAAGCAGCATCACACATCATGTTGTAGACTTTTCTTTTCTGAAGAATTTCTTGAGAGAAATGAGAAATTTCAACAAAATTAAATTTCAGGCTAAAAACCTTTTTTTTTTTCTTCTATGTGCTGTTTTTCCCTTTGGAAAGGGGTGATACTTTTTTGTTAACTTTTATGTAGTCTTTTGTCTTCCTGAGATTTTCCTGCATGAGTACACTGTATTTCCATGTAACATACGTTAAGCAGCATGTCTTTAGTCAGTCAGCTGTTCTCCACTATAACAAAGGTATGGCATAATCAGTTTACAAAGGAAAAAGTTTGTTTTGGCTCAGAGTTGGAGGCTCTAGTCAGTGAGTAACCAGTCCCGTTGTGTGGGCTGCGGCCCAGCAGCACGCTGTGGCAAGAGTGTTCGACAGAGCATAGTCAGAAGTAAACGAGAGGAAAAGGAGCCCAGGGTCTCACGATCACCTTGAAGGGCACACCCCAGTGACCTGAGGACTTGCTCTAGTTCCCACCTGCCTAAGTTGCCCCATCCCAGCTGCGCTGCTTGGGAATCAGCCCTTTAAGACATGGGTGTTGGAGGCACTCGTAAGACACAAGCTAAAGCATAGTGTGGGGCACCAGTCATGACCTGTAAGGATGAGGGCTATTCTTTATTTTATCACCATAATTCTTGCCTTCATCAGACTTACAAGTTGCTAAATTGAGTAGGGAGAACATGTGAGACCTTTAAAACATTTTTAAAAAAACTATTATTTATTATTACTACTAGTAGTATTATTTAGACAGAGTCTTCCTACATAGTCCCAGACTGTCCTGGAATTCACTATGTGGACCAGGCTGGCCTTGAACTTATTATAGATCTACTGTCCTCTGTCTACTTAGTGCTGGGATTAGAGGCATGCACCACTTCACCCAGTCCTAAAACATTTTAAACCTAATTTTACAAAGCTCTTATGCTTCTACTTGCCCGCAAAAGCTAACTTTGGTTGAGGAGATATTAGCAGATTGTGTAAAGTGGTTAAGGGTTGGCTCGGCCGGGTGCTGAAGAGCTTGACTGCTGAGAAAGAGAGGTCCTGTTCCATCCCAGGAAGCTGCAGGATGGAGAGAGCCCAAGGGTTGACCTCTGACCTCTAGCATGCACCATAGCAGAGTCACTCCCCCCATACACACAAATAAGTAAGTAAATGTAAAAATACTGCTAAGTAATTTGGAGCTATTAATAGGACGGTATTTCATCTATTTGTTTTATTAATTCTTTCTACTTTCCACATTCCCAAACTCACGCTGCTGATGTATTTGACAATATAAAAACAGCAGCCCAATCAGACTAAAATTGGAAACTACTTCTTATTTGCGTATTTCTGAACACGTGGAAAGGTTTATTGAATGTGCATTGCACTGTAGATGTAAATACTTCAGGTTGTGCTTTACAAAGGATTCCAGATTTTTTAAAATGCTATCTCAATTAAAAAAGAAAAAAAGCTTTTCTTGAGCCAGGTTTTCTCTCTGGAGACAGACAGGATGCAGAAGGATCCCAAGGTTTTGGCCAGCCTGAGCTCCCTTGAAGCCTGGGGACATGGCTGCTTCAGTGAGGTGTGAGGTCATGATTTTGATGCACAGCAGGGTGTTTTGGTGTGTACCTGGTATCCAAGCACTGGGGAGAGGGGATGGAGACAAGAGGCTCTCTGGGGCTCACTGACCAGCCAGCAGTCAGTGTCCCCACCTCCACTGCCTAAGCCTAGACAACCACTGACTAATCTATGGTCGGTTTTAATAGATTTGTTCACTGGGGACTTTGCGTATGAATGAACTCATGTACTTCCTAGTCCTTTCTGTCTGACTTTTCAGCATGTTTCCATGGTCCATCTGTCATGTTGTAACATTGATTCTTTTTATTAAATAACGTGTTATTTATTTTGGGAGTAGGGAACACCGGCTGTTTAGGTCAGAAGACAACTTGTGGAAATTGTTTCTCTCAACAAAGTGAATCCAAGGATTGAACTCAATCCTGCCATGCTTGATGGCAGGCATCTTTACCTGTCCACCTATCTTGTTGACGCCTAGGTATCAATCCTGTGCTCTCCTTTTATGGCTGAATGCTGACAGTTGCATGGATACATTGTATCTTCTTTATCTTTTAATGGAGACACGGCTTGTGCTCCAGTCTTGGCTGCTATGGATGCTCCTGTACAGGTCTCTGTGTGGACTTACGGTTTAAATCTTCTTGGGTATATCCCTAGATACTGTGGTGGGTTGAACAGAACTCCCTTTAACATTTTGAAGAGCTGCTAAGAATTTTTTCCAAGGCAGTAACACAGCATTCTGCATCCCTTGTAATAATGTATGAGCTTTCAATTTCTGCATATCCTTCTGAAATCTCGTTACCATCTTTCTTATCAGAACCACCATGGTAGCACAACCTAGCAATTTCACTGAGGTTTCGATTTGTGAATCCCTGTAAGGGTGGCATTTCATGGAGTTCCACATGCTACTTAACACTTGAACATCTTTGAAGGAACATCTATTCGAGTTCTTTGTCCACTTTTTACATGGGTTACTTTAAAGTAAATAATTGGCTTATTAAAGCTTCTCATTCTTGACATAAGCCATATTGGAGAGATGAAAGCTACATTTCTTTCTTATTTTGCTGGGTTTTCGTGATTGCAGCACAGAAATGTTACATTTGATAGAGACCGGTTCAGTTTTTGTTCCTTTTGTTGTTTATGAGCATCATTGTATTCTCTGTAATTCTAAAAATTAAGTAAATGCTGATTCGTTTAATACTAAAAGGAAAACCCATCTTCACTTGTATTAGCAAAGCATCATTTAATTTAAGCCTCTGAGACCTAATTTATTGAATTATGCCTATCCAGTTAGGTTGACCTTTCTGTCTCTCTCTTCCTCTCTCCTTCTCTCTCTCTTTTTTAGTTTTTTGTTCATATGGTCATAACCAATTATTTTTGCATGTCAACTTTATAAGTAATTTCTAATAGATACATCAGCAGTGGGCTTGTAACTAATGCCCAGGACGAGTTTCTCACTGCCATGTCCACTTTTTTTGCCATTCATTAATTTATTTATTCACTTTACATCCCCATTGCATCTCCTCCCTCTTTTCCAAGTTCCATCCTCACAAGCTCTCTCCCCTGATTACCTCCTCCCCTTGTCTTCAGAGAAAGGGAAGCCTCACCATGGGTACCATCCCACCTTAGCACATCAAGTTGCAGGAGGGCCATGTCCACTTTTTGACCCCACTTCCATATATATGTGTATGTATGTATGTATGTATGTATGTATGTTTGTGTGTATGTATGCCTGTATGTATGTGTATATATGTATGTGTGCATGAATGTGTATATGTAAATGTAGATGTATTTACGTAGTCCATAATTGATGACTAATCTAAATAAGGAATTACACTTTTAATAGTAAAAAAAGAGCTACATGAAATATCATATTTATATATTTTTTCTTTTATTAGATACTTTCTTTATTTACATTTCAAATGTTATCTCCTTTCCAGGTCTCCCCTCCTGAAACCCCCTATCCCTTTCCTCCTCCCCCTGCCTCTATGAGGGTACTCCTCCACCCACCCACCCACTCCCACCTAACCACCCTGGAATTCCCCGACACTGGACATCAAACTCCAAGGGCTACTCCTCCCACTGATGTCCCACAAGGCCATTCTTTGCCACATATGTGGCCAAAGCCATGGGTCTGTCCATGTGTACACTTTGGTTGGTGGTCCAGTCCCCAGGAGCTCTGGGGGAATCTGGCCTGTCGACACTGTTGCTCCCTCCATGGGGCTGCAAACCCCCTCAGTTCCTTCAGTCCCTTCTCCAACTCCTCCATCAGGGACCCCCATGCTCAGTTCAATGGTTGGCTGTAAGCACCTGCCTCTGTATTTGTTAGACTCTGGCAGAGCCTCTCAGGAGATAGCTATATCAGGCTCCCTTCAGCAAGCACTTGCTGGTATCCACAATAGCATCCAGGTTTGGTGACTGTATATGGAATGGATCCCCAGGTGGGGCAGTCTCTGGATGACCCCTTTCCTTCAGTCTCTACTCCACACTTTGTCTCCATATTTCCTCTTGTGAGTATTTTGTTCCCCCTTCTAAGAAGCACTGAAGCATCCACACTTTGGTCTTCCTTCTTCTTGAGTTTCTTGTGGTTTGTGGATTGCATCTTGGGTATTCCGAGCTTCTGGGCTAATATCCACTTATCAGTGAGTGCATGCCATGTGTGTTCTTTGGTTACCTCACTCAGGATGATATTTTCAAGTTCCATCCCTTTGCCTGTGAATTTCATGAAGTCATTGTTTTTAATAGCTGAGTAGTATTCCATTGTGTAAGTGTACCATATTTTCTGGATTCATTCCTCTGTTGAAGGACATCTGGGTTGTCTCCAGCTTTTTGGCTATTATAAATATGGCTCCTATGAACATAGTTGGGCATATGTCCTTATTACATGTTGGAGCATCTTCTGGGTATATGGCCAGGGGTGGTATGTACTATGGTAGTACTATGTCCAATTTCCTGAGGAACCACCAGACTAATTTCCAGAGTGGTTGGACCAGCTTGCAATCCCACCAGTAATGGAAGAGTGTTCCTCTTTCTCCACATCCTCACCAGCATCTGCTGTCACCTGATTTTTTGATCTTAGCCATTCTGACTGGTGTGAGTGGAATCTCAGCTTCATTTTGATTTTCATATCCCTGATGACTAATGATGTTGAACATTTCTTTAGATGCTTCTCAGCCATTCAGTATTCCTCAGTTGAGAATTCTGTTTAGCTCTGTTCTTCATTTTTAATAGGGTTGTTTCCTGGAGTCTAACTTCTTGAGTTCTTTGTATATATTGGATATTAGCCCTCTATCAGATGTAGAATTGGTAAAGATCTTTTCCCAATCTGTTGGTTGCCATTTTGTCCTAGTGACAGTGTCCTTTGCCTTATAGAAGCTTTCCAATTTTATAAGGTCCCATTTATCGATTCTTGATCTTAGAGCATAAACTATTAGTGTTCTGTTAAGTAAACTTTCCCCTATGCCCATGTGTTTGAGGCTTTTCTTCACTTTCTCTTCTATTCCTTTCAGTGTTTCTGGTTTTATGTGGAGGTCCTTGATCCACTTGGACTTGAGCTTTGTACAAGGAGATAGGAATGGATCAATTTGCATTCTTCTACCTGTTAACCTCCAGTTGAACCAGAACCATTTGTTGAAAATGCTGTCTTTTTTTCACTGGATGTTTTTTGCTCCTTTGTCCAAGTTCAAGTGACCATAGGAGTGTGGGTTCATTTCTGGATCTTGAATTCTATTCCATTGATCTACCTGGCTGTCACTGTACCAATAGCATGCAGGTTTTTTTGTTTGCTTTTGTTTTTGTTTTTATCACTCTTGCTCTGTAGTACAACTTGAGATCAGGCATGGTGAACCTCCCAGAAATTCTTTTATTGTTGAGAATAGGTTTCGCTATCTTGTATTTTTTCGTTATTCCAAATAAATTTGAGAATTGCTTTTTCTAACTCTATGAAGAATTGAGTTAGAATTTTGATGGGGATTGCATTGAATCTGTAGATTGCTTTTTTGGCAAGATGGCCATTTTTAATATATTAATCCTGACAATCCACAAGCATGGGAGATCTTTCCATCTTCTGAGATCTTCTTCGATTTCTTTCTTCAGAGACTTCTGAAGTTCTTGTCATATAGATCTTTCACTTGTTTGGTTGGAGTCACACCAAGGTGTTTTATATTGTTTGTGACTATTGTGAAGGGTGTTGTTTCCCTAATTTGTTTCTCAGACTGTTTATCCTTTGAGTACAATAAGGCCACTGATTTGCTTTGAGTTAATTTTATATCCAGCCACTTTGCTGAAGTTGTTTATCAGATTTAGGAGCTCTCTGGTGGAATTTTTGGGGTCACTTAGGTATACTATCATATCATCAGCAAATAATGATATTTTGACTTCTTCCTTTCCAATTTGTATCCCTTTGACCTCCTTTTGTTGTCTAATTGACCTAGCTAGAACTTTGAGTACTATGCTGAATAGGTTGGGAGAGAGTGGGCATCTTTGTCTAGTCCCTGATTTTAGTGGGATTGCTTCAAGTCTCTCTCCATTTAGTTTAATATTGACTACTAGTTTGCTGTATATTGCTTTTATTATGTTTAAGTATGGGCTTGAATTCCTGATCTTCCAAGACTTTTGTCATGAAGGGATGCTGAATTTTGTCAAATGCTTTCTCAGCATCTAATGAAATGATCATGTGGGTTTTTTGTCTTTGAGTTTGTTTATGTAATGGATTATGTTGAGGGATTTCTGTATATTGAATCATCCCTGCATCACTAGGATGAAGCCTACTTGATTGTGGTGAATGATCATTTTGATGTGTTTTTGGATTGAGTAGGCAAGAATTTTATTGAGTATTTTTGCATTGATAGTCATAAGGGAAATTGGTCTGAAATTCTTATTCTTTCTTGGGTCTTTGTGTGGTTTTGGTATCAGCATAACTGTGGCTTCATAAAATGAATAGGATAGTCTTCCTTCTGTTGTTATTTCATGCAATAGTTTGAAGAGTATTGGTTTTAGATCTTCTTTGAAGGTCTGATAGAATTCTGCTAAACCCATCTGGTTCTGGGCTTTTTTTTGGGGGGGTGGTGGGAGACTTTTAATGACTGCTTCTATTTCTTTAGTGGTTATGGGACTGTTTAGATGGTTTATCTGATCCTGATTTAACTTTGGTATTTGGTATCTGTTTAGAAAATTGTCCATTTCATCCAGATTTTCCAGTTTTGTTGAGTATAGGCTTTTGTAGTAGGATCTGATTTTTTTTTAATTTCTTCAGTTTCTGTTGTTATATCTCCTTTTTAATTTCTGATTTTGTTAATTTGGATACTGTCTCTGTGCCCTCTAGTTAGTCTGGCTAAGGGTTTATTTATTGTGTTGATTTTCTCAAAGAAATAGTTCCTGGTTTTTGTTGATTCTTTTTATAGTTCTTTTTGTTTCTATTTGGTTGATTTCAGCCCTGAGTTTGATTATTTCCTGCTGTCTACTCCTCTTGGGTGTATTTGCTTCTTTTTGTTCTAGAGCTTTCAGGGGTATACTGTTAAGCTGCTAGTCTATGCTCTCTCGAGTTTCTTTTTGGAGGCACTCAGAGCTATGACACTGCTTTCATTGTGTCCCATAAATTTTGGTATGATGTGTCTTCATTTTCTTTAAATTCTAAAAAGTCTTTAATTTCTTTCTTTAGTTCTTCCTTGACTAAGTTATCATTGAGTAGAATGTTGTTCAGCTTCCATGTGTATGTGGGCTTTCTGTTGTTTTTGTTGCTATTAAAGACCAGCCATAGTCTGTGGTGATCTGATAGGATGCATGGGATTATTTCAATCTTCTTGTATCTGTTGAGGTCTGTTGTATGACCGATTATATGGTCAGTTTTGGAGAAGGTACCATGAGGTGCTGAGAAGAAGGTATATTCTTTTGTTTTAGAGTGAGATGTTCTATAGATATCTGTTAAATACATTTGGTCCATAACTTCTGTTAGTTTCACTGTGTCTTTGTTTTGTTTGTTTCCATGATCTGTCCATTGCTGAGAGTGGGGTGTTGAAGTCTCCCATTTTTATTTTGTGGGTTGCGATGTGTGCTTTGAGCTTTAGTAAAGTTTCTTTTATGGACATGGGTGCCCTTGCATTTAGAGCATAGATATTCAGAATTGAGAGTTCATCTTGGTAGATTTTTCCTTTGATGAGTATGATATGTCCCTCTTTATCTTTTTTGATAACTTTAGGTTGAAAGTTGATTTTATTCGATATTAGAATGGCTACTCCAGCTTGTTTCTTGGGACCATTTGCTTGTTAATTTTTTTCCAGCCCTTTACTCTGAAGTAGTGTCTATCTTTGTCACTGAGGTGCATTTCCTGTATGCAGCGAAATGCTGAGTTCTGTTTACAGCACTGTTAGTCTATGTTTTTTTTATTGAGGAATTGAATCCATTGATGTTAAGAGATATTAAAGCATAGTAGTGATTGTTTTTTCCTGTTATTTTTGTTGTTAGAGGTGAAATTATGTTTGTGTGGCTATCTTTGTTTGGGTTTGTTGAAAGAAGATTATTTTCTTGCTTTTTCTAAGGTGCCGTTTTTCTTCTTGTGTTGGAGTTTTCCATCTATTATCCTTTGTAGGGCTGGATTTGTGGAAAGATACTGTTTAAATTTGGTTTTGTCATGAAATTTCTTGATTTCTGCATCTATGGTAATTGAGAGGTTTGCTGGGTATAGTAGCCTTGGCTGGCATTTGTGTTCTTGTAGGGTCTGTATGACATCTGCCCAGGATCTCCTAGCTTTCACAGTCTCTGATGAGAAGTCTGGTATAATTCTGATAGGTCTGCCTTTATGTGTTACTTGACTTTTTTTTTTCTTACTGCTTTTAAAATTCTTTCTTTGTTTAATGCATTTGGTATTTTGATTATTATGCGATGGGAGGAATTTCTTTTCTGGTCCAGTCTATTTGGAGTTCTGTAAGTTTCTTGTATGTTCATGAACATTTCTTTTTTTTTAGGTTAGGGAAGTTTTCTTCTATAATTTTGTTGAACATATTTACTGGCCCATTACATTGGGAGTCTTTACTCTCATCTATACCTATTATCCTTAGGTTTGGCCTTCTCATTGTGTCCTGGATTTCCTGGATGTTTTGGGTTAGGAGCTTTTGCATTTTGCATTTTCTTTGACTGTTGTGTCAATGTTTTCTATGGTATCTTCTGCCCCTGAGATTCTCTCTTCTATCTCTTGTATTCTGTTGGTAATGCTTACATCTATGACTCCTGATCTCTTTTCTAGGTTTTCTAACTCCAGGATTGTCTCCCTTTGTGATTTCTTCATTATTTCTGTTTCCATTTTTAGATCCCGGAAGGTTTTGTTCAATTCCTTTACCTGTTTTGTTGTGCTTTCCTGTAATATCTTTTTTGTTTGTTTTCTAGAAACAATGTTTCTCTGTATAGTCCTAGCTGTCCTAGAACTCACTCCATAGACCAAGCTGGCCTCAAACTCAGAAATCTGCCTGCCTCTGACTCCAAAGTGCTGGGACCACTACTGCCCAGCTCCTGTAATTCTTTAAGTGATTTTTGTGTTTCCTGTTTAAGGGCTTTTAGCTCTTTACGTGTGTTCTCCTGAATTTTTTAAGGGAGTTATTTATGTCCTTCTTAAAGTCCTCTATCATCATCATGAGATGTGATTTTAAATCAGTCTTGCTTTTCTGTTGTGTTGTGATATCCAAGGCACGCTGTGATGGGAGAACTGGGTTCTGATGATGCCAAGTAGCCTTGGTTTCTGTTGCTTATGTTCTTGTCCTTTCCTCTTGCCATCTGGTTATCTCTTGTGTCAGTTGGTCTTGCTGTCTCTGACTGTGGCTTGTCCCTCCTGCAAGCCTGTGTGTCAGTACTCCTGGGACACCAGTTCTCTCTGGGAGGAATTTGTGTATGGAGAGCTGTGGCACAGGTTCAGGTCAGGGCACAGACAGAGATTGGAAGGATCCCTGTCCCAGGCTGCTCCTTGGTTCCTGTGTCCTGAGGGCTCCGGGCAGGTCCCTCAGAGAGGAAGTGGTAGACTTACCTGTGCTCACAGGTGTGTCAGCACTCCTGGGAGACCAGCTCTCTCCTGGCAATATTTGGGTATGGAGGGCTATGGCACATGATCAGCTCTGGGTGCAGACAGAAGGCCATATTTATATTTTATGTAAATAAGGAACAAGTCACTTTAATGGGACAAATCTAGTGTGTTCCTGTGTAAAGATGTGGTTTCTTGGAGGGCTAGTGGTTCTGTTGAGCTCAGTGGACACATAGTACTCTCATTCTTCTGCCCATTTAAGTAGGACTGAGTGAGAAGCGACTGGCCGCAGCCCTGGACAGCCAGTCTGAGGGCGCACCCTGCTTATACAGTCACTTTCATTCAGTCTCTTGCCAGAAGAACCCTTCTGTTATTTTAGAGTCCTGCATGCTCCTCACAAATTCTTAGACTCTGTACTGAATGGCAGTTACTCTCTGCCCTGGTAGGGGGGCTTTCCAAGTGCTCCTGCACCTCCGTTTCTCCCTTTTACCCTAGTCCCTCAGGCCACCCTTTATGCTTTCTTAACCAGCTTCCTCCTGCCTCCCACACTGAAGCCTGGATTCAGAAAGTCCAGACTCAAAAGGGCTCTTGTCTTATTATCATTTCCCTCTTGCATAGCTGCATATGTTAATAAAGCCACGGAAATTTGTATTGGCTGGCATTCCCAGGAGCCAGGCAAACCCTCTACAAGGAATTTCATAAGCTGTGCCTTCATGCTGGATGCCTTTTCTGTTTGGCTGTCTCTGAATTGGGGCTGACTGCAGTCTGGATCCTGAGAGATGGGATAGTTTCACAGTAGAGGTAGGGGTTGAGGGGTGGGTGGGTGGCAGGGATAGTGAGCAAAATATTTACGACGTGTGCGTGTAGGATGTGTGCTTGCTTGCATGCTGTCTTCTTTATGTCCCTGGGGTATTTGACTACAGACATCATCTTATGGCCAACAAACTGTGTCATCAACAGTTTACACACAAGCCATAGGCAAACACTCTTATGGTGACAGCACTAAGCAGAGCTTAGTTATCTAAGGTCTGTGATTGTGGTATTAGATGCATTGTCACACCTGAATACCCTACAGGGTTTCTTTCTCAGAAGATATCCTGCAAGGCTGTCCAGTCCAACTTCCCCCAGCCCCCCAGCCTTCCTCCTGCCTGTTACTACAGAGATTGTCAGGGATGGAGAGCAGAATCCTTATTTTCTCAATGAGACGAGGAGACCATTCTCATTCTGCAGCCGTTTTTCTTCTCACCGGCATGTTAACCTTTCCCCTTTAGCTTATTCATGTCAAAGAAGGGTACGATCCGCATATGTAATTAAACCCTGTGGATCTCATGCTCATCTTGGTAGTGCTGGCATTCCAGACCTACCTGGAGAGGGGAATTCTCATTGCTAAGGAGTCTGCCCTCTGCCAAGTGGCTGAGTCAACCCCAGCAGGGGTTCTCCTGGAGTCTGTGCAGGACCTTCGTTGTGAATGCTCATTCTAGAAGCTAGTCCAGGCAGAGTCCAGAAGAGCCATTTCCACTGGGGAGGGGTGCATCCGTATAGCCTAAGATGGGAAAGCCTTCATGAAGAGATGACTCTTGCTGTGGCTTCTGTTATTCTTTATGACAACAAATGATTTAACAGTGGTGTTTTCTCCTGGTCAAAGTGCAGGGACTCTGGTGTTCCTTCTGAAGAGACCTTTGTCTTCCTTTGTAATGATTCTCTTATTAACCCCACCCCTGTGTATGTTTTCCCTACACAAACCGGCCAGGGCTTGGGCCGTGGGTTGATTTACTTCCTTGTTTCTAACAGCTGGAATCCACACATTTCCTGGTTTTCTGTGGCTTGCCCTGTGCATGTGCAGCTGATCTCCACAGCTGGAGAAGTGAGGAAGGCCACAGAATACACACTCGACCTGGCATAGTTTATCTCAGGTTTGAAGTCAG
This sequence comes from Mastomys coucha, assembly GCF_008632895.1. Classification (NCBI taxonomy): domain Eukaryota; kingdom Metazoa; phylum Chordata; class Mammalia; order Rodentia; family Muridae; genus Mastomys; species Mastomys coucha. The sequence continues at coordinate 217,648,856 of NW_022196905.1, forward strand.
GTCACAGTGAGGGGCAGTGGTTAAAGTCTGAATTAGGAACCTGTTTCTTTTCTTTCCACCAAGTGCTCTCAGATCCCCGTAAACTAACCCTTGGCCCAAACATATACAGGCCCTTGGTTTGGCTTTCAAAAACTCTTTTGCTTTTGGGAGAGAGGGCATTTGTGGGAAAGCCTTACAGAGGCTTCCTGTGAGCCATGTGGAGGACTAATAGCCCCTGTAGTCAGAAGGGCAGAGGACCAGCATGCAGCCCAAGGACTGAGAGTGGAGAGAGAAGTTGGACCACTTCTGGCAGGGAAGTCACCTTTGGTGTGCACATTGAAATATGTGCAGGAACCAAATATGTCCACTTAGCCTGCAAGGAGGGTTCTGTTTAATAATCAGCGCGCACTGCTCTCAACTCCTTGTGCTGGGCACACTGCGCTTGGCACAGTTCTCTTTCGGGTTCAGGGTTTGCCCTTTTCGCAGGGTGCTGGTTATTGTTTCCGAAAAGCATTGCTGCTTCCAGAAAGCTCTTCCTGCCTGACTTGGTGTTTTCTGGGCATTCCCAGACCTGGTGTTGATTCTGTGTAAGCGGCTGGTGTTTGATTTTAGCCCTAGATGACCCACTCCCGAATCTGGATAGCTGTTCCTGCCCTTCAGCCCCAGCGCCAGGGAGAACACAGAGAGGACACGGGAACCAGAGAAAAAGGAAATGAAAATGAGTCACTTGTAAGGTTTGATTTAAAAAACATTTGGAGGGATTGCTGAAATAGAGCCAGAATTCATTACGAGGCTATCCATACATCCCACAGCTCCAAACCCCACAGGGAAGTAAGTCCTGGGGGGAGACATCTGGAGCCCTACCGGTGCTGTTAGACTTCAGCAGAACAGGCGAAGGTTTCGTGGGGTTCAGTGATCCCCACTCTAAGCTCCTCAGCTTGCTCGTCAATGTTTCCCCACTTCTCTTTATGGATCTTCTTTTATGGTAGGACCTCTTTACCTTTGGGGCCTACTGTGTCTCAGGACCCCAATGGACTCCCAGTGAAGCCATAGATAATAGCAAAACCCTATTGTCTGTCACAATGTGTACATATCTACAATCAATTTAAAATTACAAATTGGGTGCAGAGAGATTAAAGATAATGATAAATGGAGTAATGATAAAATGGAACAATCGAAGCAACATGCTGTTATAAAGGCTGTACGCAAGTGCTTGATTTCTCAGTCTCTCATGTGTCTCTCCCTCAAGAGTCTTCCACTTCTCTCAAAATGCCACGTGCATTGTCCTTAGCCTCCATGTTGACCATGAGTAACTTAAACCTTGGAAAGTGAAAGCTGGAAAGCAAAACCATGAATAAGAGGGACAGTAAGTATATGGCATTCATTCATTCACTCACTCATTCATTTATTCAATTAATGAGCTATTTATTGGGTCCCTTCTATTTTCCAAATCTAGATCTGAGCACTAAAGGCTCAAAGTGAGCAGGGCAATTCCCACTGTCATTATTTTTATTTTTTTTAAGGATATGTTTTATTTATCATACATAAGTACACTATAGCTGTCTTCAGACACCAGAAGAGGGAATCCGGTATTGTTACGGATGGTTGTGAGCCACCATGTGGTAGCTGGGATTTGAACTCAGGACTTCTGGAAGAGCAGTCGGTGCTATTAACCTCTGAGCCATGTCCTGTTTCATCTGCTGTTTGTCTACTGCACCCTCCCTCTCTCTCACTCCCCTTCCCCACTTCACTTCTTTCTAGTCTCTAGGATCCCAGGTAGCAGCCTGAGGCTGACCAATACTGTTGGGGCACTGAGTCCTTGCACTCACGGGTGGGGTGGGGGGGCTGTACACATCAGACCACATTATTATTTATATTAACACTATTTACATATTATTACATGCTAGTGTATGTAATTATTCCACTATTAATTGGAAGTTTTTAATACCACCTAAGAAAAGAATTTTAAACTGATTTACACATGCTAAATTTTGCTGAAAACTTCCAAGAAAAAGTAAGCTTTGTGGGCTGGAAATGCTTGCCTGTCAATCAGGTCATGGGGACATGAGTTTGATCCCCATGCTTAAGAAAAAAATTAATATGGCAGAACCTGGTGGTGCCACCGTTAGTCTCAGCACTCAGAGACAGGTAGTTTTGTGTGAGATCTAAGGCCAGCCTGGCCTCCATAGCAAGTTTAGGTCAACTAGGGCTACATAGTAAGACTATTTCTCAGAGCAGCAAACCCTGCATAAGGTGACACATACTTGTAATTCTAGCCCGGGGGAGGCAGAAACTAGCGAACCCCTGGGGCTTGCTCACCAGTCTCCCAGTCAAAGCTCCTGAAGGTGGTTTAGTGGTTATTTGTTTGTTTGTTTGTTTGTTTCCTTTCTCTTTGTTTAAAAAATGTGGGTGTCACCTCAGGAACAAGAGCTGTGATTAGCCTCTGGTCTCCGCCCCCAAACAGGTTCATTCCTCCACACATATGTCCATGTGCATACACAAATAGAAGGAATTTGATGAAACTCCTAGTTATTGAACTAAAGCCCCACCCAGTCCTTTACCTCTGTGGAGAAGACCTTCCGGCCTCTCAGTTATCTGTGCTAATCGCCACAAGAGGTGGTCCTTGTTTTTCAGTAGTTTTTAAAATTACAGCCAGAATGCTTTAGAATCTTCAGGAATCATGTTTCAAATCGACATTCACATGTGAGTACAGGCATACACATACAATCACACCAACATCCTGGATACACAAAGCCCCATTAATCCCAAGAGAGGAGGCAGACACTGCTCAGATTTATTAAATGGCAAAGGATAATGATTTTTAATAGCTTTGAGGTTGGGTTAGGTACATCCGGTGACACACATACACCCGGGCTGTAATGTGAGGCTAGAAAAAGTACTTTCTGGACATTGATGAAAAGTAGTTTAATATTTTTTAAATGAGATCATTTGGAGTGTTGCCAAATGGCACATATACAGTATAAGTGCGCCTCTTCAGCTAATTTCTAGGGAAATTATTAAATGAGAGAAAAACAAGGTGACCGACTGGGGAAGGCTTATGTTACTATCTGGATGCTCAGAGCTCAGTAGAGGGTGACCGGGTTACTCTACCTCCCCCTGGGCTGGTGGAGCTCACTCCCCGAGTTCCCAGTAACTGAAGGATTTTGATCCTTGATTTTTTACTGGGACAGAAGTGAAACTGGTAGCATTTGCTGGGCTAGATAGACAAAGTCTGTCCTGCAGTCACCAGAACCAAGTCAAATGCTTGCACTTGCCTTGGGTGCTATTTGGAGCCTGGGTACCCAGTTGCATCACTTAGGCAGGGACTTGTGGCAGTGATGGGTGGTTGATGCAGTAATGCGACTGAAGACCACAGGACAATAAAGTTACGGTTCTTTGAGCTGACAGAGAATAGCCTGTTTCTTGTTTCAGAACAGCTCTGTTGTAAACTTTCTTACCTTTAAGGTTTAACTAAAATTATTATCATTATCATTTTTATTATTATCATCATTATTATTATATTTATTTTTTGTGTGTATGGGTGTTTTGCCTACATGTATGTCTGTGCAACATGTGTGTGCCTGGTGCTCACAGAATCCAGAAGAGGCACATTGGCTTTCCTGGAACCTGGAGTTGCAGATGTTCGTGAGCTGTTGTGTGGGTGCTGGGAATTGAATCCAGGTCCTCTGGAAGAGCAGTCTAGGCTATCACTCCAACCCCTGGACCAAACTTTCCTAGGGTTCAATTTTTCCTTGCAAATGTGGAATGAAATAGAACACTAGTGTGCTTTAAAAAAAATTATTTCAAACTTACCGTCCTCTCAGCTCTACTGAGTTGTGAGGTCTTGTGTGCACAGCTAATTCCTTGGGTGTGTGCTGCTGTGCCCCACTAAGTCTCCAGGTGTACTCACTGATGAGAGGTGGGCACATGCCAATTAATTCATAACTTTTATGAATATATTTAGAAGTCAGTCCTGATAAAATATCATTGAAATGGTTGTAGGAAAGTGTATATGTAGGAGTAGGGTGGGAAGAGATTATAAACAGACTTAACAACCACCATTTTAACAAAATTCTTAATGTTTCTGTTACTATGAAGATTGGTGTCTCAATCTAGAAAAGAGTAATTTAATTAATAAATTAATTATTTAATTTGACACAGATTTTTAATTACATTTCTCAAAAACATTGGTTTACCTGATCATTAGTTACTCTTGAGTTGTTTTGAATGGCTTGTGATGTGTGAATGTGTGTGTGTGTACACATGTGAGTGTGCGTGTACAAGTGTGTGTGTGTGTGTGTGTGTGTGTGTGTGTGTGTGTGTGTAGGCCAGCTGTCAACCTCAATTGTTATTCCTCAGGGGCCATTCACCTTGCTCTCTGAGACACTATCTTTTACTGACCTGAACTTTTCAAGTCTGCTGTTGGCTGTCCAGGTCCCAGGGATTGACTCCACCTCCCGTGCACTGTGACTGCAGGTACACACCACCACACTTGGGTCTTTTATGAGAGTCTGGGGATGAAACCCAAGTCCTGGTGCTTTCTAGGCAAGGCCGTTATCAACCAAGCCACCTGCCAGCTCGTTTCTTCTTCTGTGGCCCTCTCCTGTTGCGATAAAGCTCCGAGCAGCCTAAAGAGGGACAGGCGTCAATACTGCTGGTTTCAGAATGCTTCCTATCCATCCTCCCATGTTGTAAGTTTGCAGTGCGTATGTGTCTCTGCCAGACGTTGGCCTCAGAAAAGGGAGATTAGCAGTACACCTCTCCTGTGCCTGGCCTCAGATGTGTCAGCTAACGCTCCCTGTGCTGACTAATGGAATGGGAGCTGTGGGGAAAGCCAAGTCCTCCTGAGACCTCAGGCCAGCAGGGAGCAAAGCTGTGAAAGAGTTTGCAGTGGTAGGGTGGTGGTGTCTGCAAGGCTCCTATATTCAGAACAGTGTAGAGAGAGAATGGCGGTCGGGGAAGATATGGGTGCATCTAAAAGGGGGTTTGCAATCTGAGGCAAATTTCCTTTTTCTTAGGTATTACTGAAGGAAAGAACACAGAAGT
>NW_022196905.1:217653928-217658785 GCF_008632895.1 Mastomys coucha
GGGCCTGTTCTTGTGCTGCATGATGTAAGAGCCGCAGGCCATTGACAAAGGGCTGAGAGATGAGGCTGGGAGGTGGAGTGTGGCTTTCTGTACCAAAGCATAGGGACCACCATGTGGGTACAGAGGGCAGAACGCACCCAGATGGTGACCAGCTGGGAAGTGGGGCGCAGAGTTTGCTGTCCCCAAGTCTCTTGGAGCTGCCCAACTACTGTGCCACCCTGGACAGCCACACCCTCTGTGCTCCTGGCTTTTCAGTCACAACCTCCTCTTAACCGTCGGTAGTAACAATTCTATCTCATGCTCCGTTCTCTGCTCTCCATGTGTTTGCTGATGTCATCATGTCCCGTGGGCTCAGCTGACTTCCCATCTCTTTGTCAGGAATGTTCTCTTCCTGCCCGTAAGCCATCACCCCGTCCACTTCCCAACATCATCATCCTCCAGACTCAAGCAAAGCAGGACTGAAAACCTTCCTCCATAGTTGTCCCTGGCTCAATCCATTTTCTGTTTTCCTTGTTCTTGTTAATACTGTCTTAAAGGTAAAAACCTTTCCTGCAGCTCGTCCAGTCCCCAACTGATGGCTATGCATCATTTCTTTCATATCTGTCTCTTCTTTCTTAATTCAAACTCTTACTTCTGTCAGCTGGAATGTCAGTTCCAGCTTTTTTGAGACCGAGTCTTGTGGCCTGGAACTCAGCGTCCTCATTGCTGGGCCACAGCTGAGTACCACCGTGCCTGCCTGTGTTCTCCTGGGCTTGGCTTTTAGTTCAGGCACTCAGCATTTCTTTCTGGGCCCTTTACAATCGATGGGGCTGTCCCTATTTCTGTTGTTTCTACCCCCTGCCAGGTGACCTTTGACCTTCCCATACCTTGCACAAAATCAGCATGGCTGGCCCTCATCGACTTGCCATTCTGTATAGCGTCCTCATCCAGCACGAGTTTTTCCAGATTTATTTCTCTGGAGAACATCCCAATGTTCTCTATATGTTAAATAGAAGCTATGACTTCAATACCAGGAGTCTAAGCTGAAGAATCTTTGCTTTACAGATTGACTATTAAACTCTCAGCTTTGTGACAGAAAGCCTGAGCTGAGGAGAGGAATAAGGCCCATGCCTAGTGGGCCCAGTCACGCTGGGGGAGTTTCTCATACTTGGATCTGGGTGGTGGTGATGGTTTCCCAGCCCCGTGAGTAGAATGGATGGCATGTGTACATTTTAAAATGGGCAACCTGGGGAGGAATGCAGAGTCTTGGAAAGTGCTTGAAGATGTGAGTTCTGTCTCCAGCTCCCACAGCAAAAGCTGGGCTTGCACTTACAACGTGGGAGTTGCAGAGACAGGCAGTTAGATCCCTAGTGGGTGACCAGCCATTCTAGTCTCATTGGTGAGCTCTGGACCAATGAGAGACTCTGTCTCATAAACACAGGCACTCATACACATACACACAACCAAGCACAAAGAAAGAAAAAAAAATATGGTCAAGAATGTCATTTTTACGTTTCACATGTCTCACTTCAATAAAGGAAGACTCAGCCATTTGAGCCAGAGTGAGGCATGTGAGACATCTCACCCATGAAACTGAGAAGTGGGTCGGCTGATGCAGGCCTGTAACCCATCTGCATGGGAACTGGGGCAGGACGCTCATATGGCCAAGGCTCCCCAACTGCAGAACAAGTCCTCCCTTAGCTTAATGAGACCCAGTCTTAAAAATTTCCAAATGAACACATGGTAGTAACAATAAAGTAAGCAATGTAAACTAGACTAGGGATATAGCTCAGGGATACAATGTGGGCAGAGCGTGCATGAGCGAGGCCCCAGGTTCAGTTTCAAGGAAGGAAAGAAGGAAGGGTTGGTTGGCTGTTGGACTCTCAGCTAGGCTGCCTTGAACTCAAGATCAGTTCCGGCCTCAGCTTCCCAAGTGCTTTGCTTCAGGCAGCACCACCTCACCACCTCATGCAGAGGAGATTTTGAGGATCTTGATCTCTGCCCCGCTTCTGTCTTACTAAACACATGCAGGAGTTTGCTGTCTCCCAAGATGAAAGAGTGTGGCTTACAAGATAGTGAAGTGTTTTCCATACCTGGCTTGGTGTATGACATTTGTTCCTGAAATCAGCAAGTAAGACGGAGCAGCTTCAGAGAGTGTGGGAGATAACAGTAAGAGCTACTTTTGCTTCGCTCTACAAGTACGCTTACTCAGGCACCAGCTCTCCTCTATCAAGTTCATCTTCTGAAGCCAGACCATACAATATGCCCAGCACACCAGAAAAAGTTCAGTACCACTCCTGGGCATCTTTACAAACTATGTTTTAATTTTACTTTCTGTATTAAAGGGACACTTATCGTCTCCTCAGAAAAAAATGCACGATGGGATGGCCCGTGGGATGGTGTTAGCCTCTGTACCATCTGTTACCAAGGAGGGTATGAGTGGATTTAGCCAGTTATCCTTTTTGTTGGGCATCAAAGGGTATGTCATCCATACTTCCATCCCCAAACTGGGCATCCTCATTTTTTAATGGTTATTTTTAGTTCTCTTCCATTTTGAAAAGTTAGTATGTGCCACTTTATTTGTATTTATTAAAGGGGAATTAGAGATATAAAAAAAGCATCTCTGTAGATAATCACAAACTGTTAACACTGTCGTGTGTGTGTGTGTGTGTGTGTGTGTGTGTGCGCGTGTGCGTGCACACGTGTTTGTGTTTTTTCGTGTGTGTATTCATGTGTGTGCATGTAGGTAGAGAGCAGAGGTCAACCTCAGGTGTTGTCCCTCAGATTTGTCAGGCTTGTTTTTGAGCCAGGGGCTCTCCTTGGCTCCAGGCTTACTAAGTTGGCAAGCCCAGGGAGCCACCTGGCTTCACCCATCCCCCACCCCACCCCACTCCCACCCCACCCAGGTACTGAGATTACTGTCATTTTTACATGGTGTTAGAGAACAAGGCGAGCACTTTACTAGTGTGCCCCCAGTTCCAATTTAGCAGTATAAGACGCCTTGGGACAGGTGTCAGTACTTGTCCTATAAGTGTGGATGAAAGTCTAAAGCCATTGCTATTGTGGTTATAGGTCCTAGAAGTGACCATTTACCCCTGGTGAGAGTAAACACTGAGAGCCAGTTGGAATGATTAATTCAACTATTGTTCTATGAGAATGCCCAAAGCAAATAGGAGCAGAGCTAGGGACACAGTGGTATATGAGTTTCCAGGTCAGCCTGACCTTTGGTCCTAGGCCAGCTTGTTCAGGCAGCCTGCCTGGACTTGGGATCCACATGGAGTAGGTCCCTACTGGGACATGAGAGGGAGGAGTCTTTTCTTCCGTACTTTGGATGAAGTTTTATATGTATTTATCTATTTTGGTTTGTTGTTTGTTTGTTTTTAGACAAGGTTTCTTTGTGTTGCTCTGGCTGTCCTGGAACTAGTTCTGTAGACCAGGCTGGCCTTGAACTCACAGATATCTGCCTGCCTCGGCCTTCTGAGTACTGGGATTAAAGGTGTAGGCCTTCATGCCTGTTTCTACCTACTTTTTGAGACAGGATCTCTCAGTGAATTTAGAATGCATTAAATCAGCTGTCTCTACTCCCTCCATCTATTGGATACAGACATGCCTGACTTTTACATGGGTACTGGGGATCTGAACTCCTGCCTTTGTGCTTGCTACAGTAGGTGCTTTGCCAACCAAGCCATCCTCTGAGCCCCAAGAGGCACTGTGGTTGTTAAAGGCAGTGTACAGTGCTACTGTACCCAAGTGTCTTATAGACCCCAGCAGATATCATCAGGCCCCCAAGGACGAGAGGAAAACGAGTGGGGACTGGAGAGGTGGCTCAGGAGGGAGGAGGACTTGCCAGTCTTGAAGAGGACCCAGCATCCACACAACAGCTCATAGCCCCTGCCATGCCGGTGTCAGGGGATCAGGCACTGTCTCGCCTCCACAGGCACCAGGCACACACACAGCACACACACTTACATGTAGGCAAAACACCGAGGCACATTTTTCTTTTAAAAAGTCGAGGAAAGTCTTGGTAAAGTTTCAGGGGAGAGGAAGAGCTGGTGTGATGTCATTCTTGAGCTGTCTGTCGGTCCCGACCCCTCTCTGCACGTATGGGATCCTTCAGGGAGACTGAGGATGCTAAATAAAGACTTTAATCAGAGGTCAGTGTCTTGTGCACTTTCAAAGGCTGTCATAAGAAAGGGCAGGAAGCACTTTTATGCCTCAGTCTCAACCTGAAAAACTGTTCTATTCAAGTCAGCGGTGCAGATAGTCACGTGGTTTTTAATCCAGGGTCAAAGACGAGGACTTGGGGATGAAGGAGGAGATAGATTGATATACTCACTGTGGGACCTCTTTGTTTGTTTGTTTGTTTTTGTTTTTCGAGACAGGGTTTCTTTGTATAATCCTGGCTCTTCTGGAACTCACTCTGTAGACCAGGCTGGCCTCGAACTCAGAAATCCGCCTGCCTCTGCTTCCCAAGTGCTGGGATTAATGGTAGTGTGGGCCACCACTGCCCGCCTCTGTGGGACCTCTTCCCAGCTTCATTGAGTCAGTGGATTCCATTGTATGTGTCTGGCTTCCCTCTGTGCCTGTCCTCAGGTTCTGGAGTGTGACGGTCACAGCCATCATTGTGTACCTGTGATGCAGACCCACTGTTTAGTTTCCACGTACTGAGTACCTTGGGGGAACATGGAGGAGGAGATGTGTGCTGTGATTACTCATGTGAGTGGATAGTCCAGCCTGAGGTTTGGATGTACTCGGGTCATCAAATTCCTTAGGGTGGGGGAGCCAGCTCCCCAGAAAGAGCAGAGGGGGGCAATCTGTAACTGAAAAATCTTTCTACTCTTCTCATTCTGTTGTTCCTCCCTTCTTCCTCCTCCTCCT
>NW_022196905.1:217659472-217674400 GCF_008632895.1 Mastomys coucha
CCACCCCACCCCCGCCATGCTTGAGAGGTAAATGGGGTTCCTGACCACCAGCTTACAGCAGTGAGGGTTCCTGTCCACATCGCAGGACTGACTCACAGTCACTCAGCACAGGCTGTAGACTGTTTCTAGCTTCTTCTTGTTGTTGATGATGATGTTGCTGCTGCTGCTGTTGTTATTGCCATTGTTGTTGTTTGTTGTAACCTGGTTCAGGAGTTTCATGTCCTCCAAAAGCCGTACCAGGAGGACCTTCCCTTTGCCTTGTCTGGCTTTGTGCAGCTATTTGTCTTGTTGCAATGCAAATACAGGTTCTTTCTTGACTCTGTTTGTCCTTTTCTATCTCTAAAAAGGACCCTTGTCATTGGCTCTAGGGTCCCTCTGGCTTATCCACAATGATTTCACCTTGAGACTCTGTCACCTCTGCAAACTGCTTTCCTCCGGATAGGACAGTTCACAGGTCTTAGGGATATGCAGACAGACCTTGCTGGGGGTCACTGCTCAACTCTTTGTCCTATCTGTCTTTTACTTCGCTGTCAGAATCATCTTTGATTTTTGTGTTCCAGGGTACTGTGTACTCAGTAGCTACTAATAAATGTTTACTGGTTTGAAAATGTGACTTTGTTTTTAAGTGGCCCAAATTCATAGGTGGCTGAACCATCATCCTATCTTCCTGCAAACACATCTTACCCTTAACTCAGAGGAGTGAATAACAACAGACACTTGCAAACCACATGCATGCTGGACCTTCTAGAAACCCCGAGGGAAGAGCAGCTGGGGCTCGGGCTGCTATCCTGAGACTGACTCAGTTGTAAGACTGCTGTTTTCCTGGGTGTTCATCTGGGCTTCGGCTAACTTGAGAAATAGTCTTACGGATTAGTAGCTTCCAGAAAGGTAGAAATGTCTCCATGGAATTGCCCCTGTTTGACCTTTGTTAATTTAGATGCCAGAGAGGGAGGGGGAGGGAGAGGTGGTATGGTCTTTAAAGACTGGGAAGAAGTGATCGTATTAATAAGATCTCAACTGATTCACTAAAACTGACTGAGCTCTAAAGCTGCTGGCTACATCCTCTGTTTGGAATCAACACAGAACAAAGGAAGGTACACATAGGGTGTCAGGAAACCCTTAGCCAAGAAGTCAAGGTTCTAGGCAGCCAGGCTATTCTGTGACCTTGGGTAGGCCAAGTAACTTCTCAGGCTGTCAAGTTTCCCGCCTTTTCTGGAAGCCAGGTGAGAGGAACCAACAGTTTCACACTGTGTGCTCCTGTCCTGAGTCATTCACCCTTCTAGACTCTTCTGTACACAAGCTTCATCGTCTTCCTTGTGATTAGCGACTGAGTTGCCAGGGGAAGCACCTCAGGGTAGAGCATGAGTACCCCTTGCACGCACTGGGCCCTGGGTTCAAGTCCCAGTGCAACAGAAAGACAAAAAGACAGCAGAAACTGGTTTGCTTCCCAATGAAGAACAGCCATGTTCTGGTTTCTCTCACCCACCTGCTTGCAGCGGAAAGCTACAAGGAGACACGGGCAGTGACAGTTAAAGAAGAGCCCATGGAGGTGGACATCCAGGACTCCTCGGCCTCCACATCACCCAGCCGGAACGTGGGCTACAGCACTTTAATGGGGCGAGAGAAAACTGAACCCCTACAGAAGCTTCCGGAAGGTCGAGTTCCCCCAGAGAGAAATCTCTTCAGCCAGGACATCTCCGTGAAGATGGCTTCTGAGCTGCTTTTTCAACTCTCAGGTAGGTGAATTGTGGGAAAATGTGGCTGACTGGAAAGCATCGGTAGGAACGCCCTTCTTAGGAAGGGAAACGTAACCCACGGGGTAGGTGTTTAGGAAGGATCTCTTTTTATACACCGCATTAGTGGTTAATGAAGTGTTGCCAAATCGAATTCCTACCACACTTTAAAAAAACTAGTTGTTAACGATTTTACTTATGTGGAGGTTAGAGGCTACTGGGGGTTGTGTCTTTCCTTCCACCCAGTGGATTCCAGAGACAGAGCTCTGGTTATCAGGCTTGGCAGCAAGCCCCTTTTACCCACTGAGCCATCTCACCTGCGGCACACAGGCTTTAACGCAGTTGAGAACTGGAACTCCGTGGAGTTCTCTGCTGATCCCTTTGACCAAGTTCAAACATGCACTTCTTGAAAAGTTTAGTGCTGATCTTATTAACAGCCTCTTCTTTGTAATGTGCGAAAGAAAAGTGTCCATCCACGTCCTCCGAGAAAATCATATTGTCTGAATTAGTGAAATTTTACTTTATCTTGGTGAAAAGAAGTATAAATAGAAAAACAAAAGGTGGGGATCTGACAGCTGCCTCCAGCTGTGGCCTCAGTGGCTGTCTCTGTAGGAACCTTTCTTCCTTCAATGCTTAGGACCCAGATGTAGAGGTATTCAGCCCTGTGAAGGGTCTGAGTCCCGGAGTCGTGCTTCTGTCTGCTCTCACAAGCCTCACACCGTTTGTCCCTAGCAAGTTTAATGTGTTGTTATTTCTTGAACGTGAATGAGGCTGATTTTTTTTTTTTTTGTACTTACAAGACTGGTATTTTGGTAGACACACATAGCTCCCTCTCTGGGGCTTCATGAATTCACCCATCAGTCATTTCTTACTAACATTTGATAAAGCAGACAGACCCATCAGACAAGAGATCCCTGTTACTTAAGACACTTGTCCCTCACCCCTCAGAAATGGACCAGGAAAGAAGCTGAAGTCCATGGGCCACCCTGATAGGTCAGTTTTTCTCCTTGGCCCCGATGACACTTCCTCAGCTATGTGGCTCTAATGACACTGAGCTCCTCCACAGTGGCAGAAATCACTAGTCCAGCAAACTTTAGGGGTCTCCAAAGGTCGAGGCACATCCCAAAGAAAGGCTACGTAGGTAGTGACCTAAGAGCCCAGTGTAGCTTGAGCTATAGGCCCATGTGACCCTGAGAGCTCTCCCCTGGCACAGCCACAGGCTGCACAAGCCCAGATAGAATGCTCTCCACACGGATGCTGGCAGGCAGGCAGATTCTCCCCTGATGTCATTGCCGAAAGAAGAAAAGGGGATGTCCATGTAAACACATGTGACATGGCTTCAGAGCCTTCAAAGGCAGGTAGGAAAGGTTTATATTGTTTTTTGTAAAAAATCCCCGAGGTTAGTTTTTTTATTTGCCTGGTTGTAAAATCTGAAATCTTTGATAGGATTGACCAGGTTTTCTGTAAATGCTTCAAAGAAGCCATGGAAAGCTGTGATGGCCGGGGTAGAGTCTTCCCATTTGTGCTGGGTCAGCGAGGCTGTGGTTCAACTTGGTGTTCTTGAAAGCTAATTAAATAATGTCTGACAGCTGGTAGATTTAGACCCCAGGATGCATGAGGAGAGGGCTTACCTCTTGTCTAATGACATTGTTCTGTTCCCAGTGACATTTATTAGAATAAGCAGTCCATGACAGCACCAAGAGCTCTCTGGTTATTCTCTGAAGGGTCCTAACAACACAGACTGTCATCAGACCTGGGGCAGTGCAGTTACCACTACTGCAGTTGGAGGGCTTAATTGAGGAACATAGAACTTATCAACGAGGAAGGATGGACAGAAACAGCTGTCTGTATGTGTGCATGCTTGGGTGTCTGGTGTGTGCTCTGACTTTCAGGCCTTCCTGCAGGCAGGCCACACGTAACTATCTGATGAGGGCCAGCAGTTCCGTGGCCATCTGCCTTTCACTTTCCCAACAAGACAGAGAAATCGCATGTTTCTGCCTAAAAGATGGACATGGACTGAACTTAGCCTAAGTCACCTGTTTCATTCTGTCTTCTTCCAGAAAAAGTGAGCAAAGAACACAATCACACGAAGGAAAACACCATGCGGACAACCACCAGGTAGGCCACTGCTGTGCGCTATCACCTCGTGCCCTGTGGGGTCCACAGACCTGCTTCTCTCATGCACTGGGTCTGTGCTCCAAACCCTATGGATTCAGAGGACTTACAGCTTTCTCAACATTTTCTCCCACAATTCTCAGTGGGTGAAAACAAGTCAGACTCCTGGGGTAAGCAGAGAGACAAACTTTGTTATTTCCTAGATATATACTAGTAGGGATCAGCTATGGCATTGTTTTTCATTTCTTACCATAATTTTGTGAAGTAGATTGTTCTTACCACCTTTGCAAGAGTTTGTTTTTATTTATTCGCTTACCTTTCTGTACCTGGATCTGAAGCCAAGGCCTCTTTCATGATGAGCCATGTGTTCTGCCACTGACTTGCATCTCCAGCTGTGAGAAGCATCTGACCCTGAGGGATTGAGAGGGGGGCACAGGGTGGAGGCTGCATCTGGGTGGGGCTCAGGATCCAAGGCTCTTATGGAAGGCCCACACTGCCCTGGCTCACTGCTCTCTACCAAAGCCACCCAACCATTGACACCTTGGACCATTTCCAGAGGGAGAGGATTTTTAAGCAGAGGGAAGATGGTGCTTTTTAAAAGCCGAGAGAGACAGAGACAGAGAGAAGGCTCAGCTGGTAAAGGCACGTGCTTGTCAAGCTTGATCACCAAGTTCCATTCAGGGAACTCACACGTCAGAGAAGAACTGACTCTTCCAAGTTGTCCTCTGACCTCCACATGTGTACTCTGATATGTCTCACCCCACAAACAAACAATGAAATAAATACTTTTTCTAAGTTGCAAGAGCTGGGCACCCTGTTGTAGCCTGTAGTCCTGACTGCTTGGAGCTGAGGCAAGAGAATTGCTTGAGCCTAAGAGGTTAGACAGCATTGTGAGACCAAGTCTTAAAAAAGTAAGGCAGGAAAATGGATCTGAAATATATCGTAGGCAAGAGCATTTTCCGTTTGGCAAAGGCTGGTGAGTGACTTGCGGTGTGGGTGGCTCAGCATTCCGCCCACCATCAGGAAGACTGAAGGAACAGTCAACATGGGTGTCACAGGGCCTTGGAGGACCCCCCCACACACACACACACACTTCATAATAAACTGATGTAGGCAAGGGGCAAGAGACAAATCTACAGAGAGGGAGGTTAGGGAAGACATATTTCCCCTGCCTGGGACCACTCCACACCCTTAGATGGCCTGTGAGGTAGCCCAAGATAGGAGTTGCGTGAAGGAGCCAGAGTCACATGAGTTAGAGATGGGCACCAGGATCAGGAGACTGGTTCAGTCAGGAACTTTGCTTTCCTGGGCAAACGGTGCTGGTGTCATCTGTCTGGTAAGTTGACGCACTTCATAGTCTTGACACTTTGTATGTATATATCTATTTATGTGCATCTCTGTGTGTTTCTTTGTGTGGGTTACATGTGTGCATGTGTGTGGAGGCCGTGGGACAATCTTGCAGTCATTCTTCAAGCACCATCTTGCAACCACTGCAACCCACCTTTTGTTTGTGTGTTTGTTTTGTTTTGACACAAGGTCTCTCATTACCTTAGGACTCCGAAAGTAGGCTAGGCTGGCTGCCAAGTGAGCCCCAGGGACTACCCTCACCCTGGGCCCCCCTCCCCCCCCCCACCCCCTTGGTTTGGAAGACTGAACCCAGGTCCTCAAGGCAAGCATTTTGCAAGCTGAGCTATCTTCAAAGCCGTGTGCTTTCAGTTCTTGAAACAACTGGTAAAAGAATGATTTTCTTTTAGGAGTGCTATGAATTGACCTCACTTCACCATCAGGTAAAGACAGAACTCTCTTGGATCTTACCCTGAGATTTTTCTTTTCTGCTCAATTCATAGAACTTGGAATTTTGAATATCTAAGAGAAATGAGCACAAAGCCAGCTTGCTTCTTCCTGGGCTGCCTAGTACTAGGGAAAGAACACCTTAGTCGTAGAACAGGAGAGCCGCGGCCATTCTCTGAACAGACACAGATGGACATCTAGTCTTGTGCAGATGGCCCCTAGATGGTCTTGGGAAATGAGTCTGGGTGGAAAGCTTATTTTGTGTATGACCTTGGATACCCAAGCAGGTGATGTGAAATTTTATAAATGCTAGCTTGTCACCTCCACGTCCGTCATCCTAAAACTGTGGTCTGTTGTCTGTGCCCCAGAGATGTTACCTCTGACAGAATTGACTTGACCCATAGTCATCCAAGCACAACGAACTAATGATAACATGCTCATTTTACTTTGCTTCCATGGAGTTCTTGAAAGTGAAAGCTTAGGTTCCCTAAGGTGGAGTGTGAGGTGGGTGTTCTCTCAAGATGGTTTAATGAAGAACTACTTTCACGTGGGAGAGGATGGGGTGGGGAGAGGGGAGAAGCCTATGGAGGTTGTGGTTTTAGCTGGAGTCTCTCTGCTCAATCCCCTAGGGAGCCCCGGAGTAGGATGGGCTCTACAGAGTCTAGGCTGCCTACAGGTGTGGGACCAGCTCCTTGTACCCCACAGGCTATGTGTTCTCTACCAGAGGCTCCTATTGGGAAGGGTCGTCACTAATTATTCAGGAGCCAGACAGGCCTGCAACAGCATCCCCATGGAGTCTTCTAGATCTTTAAGTGTATACACTAAATACTTAACATTACAGAAAGGCGTGTGAGACCGTGTTCTTTTATGCTCTTCATATGTTCTGCGAAGAGGGAAGAGGGCTGAAATATGCCTCTAGTCTAAATTGTGTTGGCTGGAACTGAAGCATAATTATAGGTTAGAAAAGATCTTTATTTTTAAGCATTCAGCAAAAAAAAAAAAAAAAAAAGAATCAATCGTAAATTCTTCCCTTGCTGGGAGATTATTATAAGGAAGAAAAGTCCTACTCAGATCTGCCTGAAGCAAAGGAAAGGTTGCTTCCTGGGAGCCCAGACCAGACACAGTGCTCAGAAACCAGGATTAGACCCCATGGCTTATAATTCTACAAAATTCTGGGTGTGTTTTTATTTATTTGTGTAGACACCTTGGCCAAATCCACAAATTGATTTCTTTTTTAACCATCACTTCAGGGTTTGAAGTAGAGTCAAGCTGGTCCAAGGAATTGTCTCCCACCAAGGACAGTAGAAGATGCCAGCTCTCTGGACCCTCCTTTCTAACTATTTATTCTTTAAAGGACCTTCTTTTGTACATACAAGGTCAGGATGTGGGTTATATTTTACAGTATGATTTATAACAACCTTCAAATAGATTTACATTAGCTCTTCATTTTCAGGACTCCGTGTTTAAGTACCTAGTGGGATATTTATCGAGTTAGTTCTTTTTGACTTAGGGCCTCACCAGGTAGCTTAGTTTGGCTGGGAACTTTCAATCCTCACACCTTAGCCTCCCAAGTGCTGAGATGACAGGGGTACAGCACCCCACTTGGCTCATTACCCCATTTCTAAGGTCTAGTTCCTGGAAGAAGCTGTTTGGAAAAGTGGCCACTGGACTCAAGTTCAGAAGTTCCCACCTTTAAGAGTTCCTAGGTAGTTTAATTATGAAGAAGCCCTGGGGACTAGCCTGTCCACATGGTACAGAGATATAGCCTTTCCTTGCCTCTGTCATGTTGACGGATGCCCAAGCTCCTCCATGTGGAGTGGCCCCTGCTCCTGAGGTTTGGGTTGCTCTCTGCCTTCCTATCCTACATAAGGCCGTAGCTCCCCGACGCCTGTTTACCACTAGTGATCTCTATGCTCATTTTGTCCACAGGGCTTGTGGGGGAAGCAGCAGTGACCAATGAAACATGCTGTAGCTTGCCATTCTCACCAGCTCTGACACTTATGCTCAAGAGGCCCTTGGGCTATGTGCCCTGTACTATCTCCCTGCCGGGTTTCCATCCCTCCAACTGCAGAACTGCCCCTCGTCCACACCACTGGTACAAAACATCAGATGTGGAGAACCGAAAACAACAAGAGCCAGCATTTCTTGTTGACTATGTAGATGAAGCTAAAGGCTGAGGCTAATCACTAACTAGCAAGTTTCTGGTTCTTAGCTATGCACTTCATTGGTCTGTTTTGTTCTCCTCTGTAATGGAGGCTTTCAGAGACATGCAGGGGCAGAGAAGTGCCCCTCAACATTGAGACAATTATTAGTTCCCAGCCTGGGTCATGTCATCTGTGTCCTCCCTTTGTCACCTCTTTGCATATGTTAACCTTGAAACAAACTCTAGGCATCAGAGTGCGTGTGTATTGTACATATGTGTGCATGTGTGTGAACATGTGTATTGGCTTGACCATGCATGCATGTACGGCGTCATGTTTCTTTGTCTATTGCTCTCCACATTAAGCTTTTGAGACAGTGTCTCTGACCGAATCCGGAGCTCACTAGTTAATCTAGACTGACTACCGAGCAAGCCCTCCAGATCCGCCCGCCCCGTGGTTAGATACTATTCCAGCTTCTGCTTGTTTGCTTGTTTGTTGGAATAAAGTGTCTTACTGTATAGCTTTGGCTGTCTTAGAACTCACAATGTAGTCCAGGCCTAGAACTCAGGTCTGCCTGCCTCTGCCTCCTGAGTAAAGACGAGCACCGCGAGCTCGACCATGCTGGGTCCAGCTTTTACTTGGAAATAGGAACCCAGGCTAGTGCAGCAAGCGCCTCACCCGCCGAGCCACCTCCCTGACACCTTCAGACATTGTTTTTAAAACTGATTTGGTTGCTTTTGTTTTATTTTGTTGTGGTGCTGTTATCAGAGCCTGTGGCCTCAGAGGAGCTAAACTAACACTCTACAAGTTAGCCATGACCCCAGCAAGAACTGGTTTGAGAATGCTCCTCCCCTCTGCCCGCCACACCTTTTTTAAAAATTCAGATCCTAAGAACTTAAAATCAGCTGTATAAATTAGAATCATCTTCTCAAAAGGAAAGGCAAAAAATAACCCACGAAAGCGTACCAGATAGCCAGGCAGAAAAATCAATTTACTTAGCGGCTGGAAAGATCGGATCATGTGGGTCTGCCTTGCCCTTGCCCTCTGCCCTTGTCTGGGCCCTTATAAGGGCATGTGCAATGAATGCAGCCTGTAAATTCTAAAACCACCATCCTCTCACATGGTTAACCTTAAGAGTCTGGAAAACTCATGTGTAAGTAAGCCCGTGGGTCTCCTTAGAGAGAGTGTCCTAGGTGTGCCTAGCGATGTCTTCCTGACGCACACTGGGGTGAGAGTCCTTGCCGGACCCAGGAGAACAGAGGGACAGACCATGGATGAGTTCAATAAACCCTATTTTTTTTTTATTTCCTTTCCCAGCACAGGCCTACTTTCTACAGGGAGCAGATAACCAGCCATTATGGTCATTTGCTAGATGAAAACACATGAACCAGATTCCACAGTTTAGTAAAAAAAATAAAGGAGGAATGGACTCTTCCTCCATGGCCCCTCGGCTGGCCAGGTGCTGCTTAAGACGGAAGTAGGCAAATGGAACCCTAGAGCGAGCATCAGGTAGCTCCAGCAGGTGAACTGGGCCAGTTCGACGTAGCGGAACACCATGAGCTTTGAGCAAAGGCTGCCAAGACCTGACTTATCCTTTATTCCCTCTTCTTCCACTAATAATCAGTGTCTGTAGAAACAAGGACAGACTGCAGGCCGAGAAGTCAGGACTGCACACACCTGCCTCACTTCATTCCAAAACAACTACGTGTTTGCCCAAATCATCCTCTTGTCCATTCCTGGACAGAAAGTGGAAATCAGGGAGAGACAGACTCATATCGTGCCATGCAGACCAACATTTAATTTGCCCAATTTTCCAAACTTGAAATGTAGACTATTTTTCTGTGATTTAGATAATGACAGAAAACATTGTTTACTAAAAAGATGCATTCACTTGATAGTGTCCAATATAGAATTTTCCTGTGTGGCGGCTTAGATGCATGCCCTTCAATATTTATGATTCACTAATAGAAATTGCACAGATTGGTAAAGAAGCGTCATGTGCTGCCTCCGCTCATGCAATTTCCCCTCTCATTTCTTTGGAGAACCTAAGAGAATGATGGTGTTATTACTTTAGAAGTGAAAAATTACTTGGGGACACTGGGTGAGACAGAAGCAATTAAGAGAGAAGCAGGAAACAGCAAATGAAATTGGTGATTTTTGAGTCTCTCTTTATATCCTAATTTACTGTTCATATTTTGTGACATTCAAATTAAATACGCAGAGAACACCAGAGCATTTAATATTACATCAATATTAATTTCATGGATTCCCAATTAATTAAGACACTCTAATTTATTTTTATTTTTTAGTGATGTCACTGTTGTTGAGGGACCACATGGTCATCTCCATGAATCTTGAAGTTATTCTTCCTGTATAGTCTGTCACCTTTCAGCACCTGTCATACTATCCCAAGAAATATTTAGGTTTTCCTTGTCTGTGATGTTCATTTCCCACCCTCTAAATATGATGCCTCCAAGCTGTGCACAGCCTGCGAGGATGCCTGCTGCAGCCTTGGACACATACCGACTCGAGAGTCTTCCCATTGCAATATTTCATCAGGTTATCTTTAAATCTTCATCTGTCAAAAGAAATTAAAATTGATTCCTGAAAATAGTTTATTATGGATACCTGAACCTCTTGAAATACTTTGTGCAGTGTGCAGTGTGTGTGTGTGTGTGTGTGTGTGTGTGTGTGTGTGCGCGTGTTTAGGGCAGTCGTTGTGTGTCTCTGAAGGGGCAGCTTTAGAGCTCCTTTCAGAGTCTGAAGAGGTCCCTGCTCTCTTTTCTTCATTACCCATGTGGGTGTGTTCTTCCTCCTGGCTGGCTAAAGACTCAGTGAGGGGTTAGCCAGAGTCTGTGACAAGCACCGTAGCCAGCGGCGGAACCAAAAGGCGGGTGCAGTTTGGGTGCTAGCCACAGGCCTGCTCTTGTCTGGGGTTTTCTCTGGAGTGTCCCCAGAGCTGTTACTAGACATTCAACAAACAGGCAGAAGGTGACATTTCACAGTGGGACAGCTCTCCAGTGGCAGCAGACCACAGGGGTATCTGTGCTGCATGGATATGGTCCACGGCATGGCCATGACCTTGCACAACTGCAGAGAGGACAGAGCCCCCCTGGGTGGCCTTCCACAGAAAGCCCCTTGTCCTAGTTTCTGTGTGAAGTCACATTCTCCCTGGAGACCTGGTTGTCTAGGAGCTGACATTTCATGCATCCGGGTGTGCTGGGTTCCCTTCCTTGGTCTGCGGTGGCTTGGGTTGCCCTGATCCGGCCTCTTCTCTTCAGAGGCCCTGACAAGGCCTGCATTGTGCTCCCTGCCCTGGGAAGTTTCTTGGCTTTTTGTGGATGAATGCTGAAGCTCAGCCGCCGGAACCTGGACCCTGAACCTTGGGATTAGGTTCTGTGTATTGGCCTGCCTTTAGGAAGACCAGAAATAGATTCCACTGTACGTTTCAAAGAAAGTAGGAACCACTGCATGTGTGTGTCTGAGCCATTTTCCCCCCCTGAAAAGCCTGGTTTTTCTACCTCCATTTTTTTCGGCAGCCTCCCTTCCTTGCATAGTGTCTACACTTAGGACACTATGTGTGGAAACGTGTGCTGAAGCTTACAGTGTTGCCAGGTTGTTTCTGCTGCGGACTGTATGAGTATGTTTGTTTGTTTGTTTGTTACAATTGTCCCTCCATACTCATGTTTTGAAAGGTTAAGTCTTTTTAAAAGTAAATGACCTAAACGGTCAAACCTCAGAGTTTTAGTGAGAAGTTTTGAAGATAACCGATTTTCAGAGTATATAGAATATTAGACTTAAATAATCCCCATCACTGATAAGCGTTCTACCCAACAGCCTACTTCTAAGTTGGAAATTGATATGTTTGCAGAATTTATTTTTACATATGCATATTTTCTTATAAAAACAGGATTCTACCGTACATACAGCTTTATAGCCTCAGTTAACCTAGACCATGTTATACAGCATGTTTGAGTTAATTGGTATAACTCAGTGTGCTTCTTTTAAGACTTGTCTAATATCATTCAGCATTTCTATATGTAGTAATTTACTTAACTAGTATGTTATTAGATATCCAGAAGCCCACCTCATCCACATTGTTACCAATGTAACTAATGTTACAAATGGTGTTGAGATGAAGTGACTAAGGCATTGGACTGGGGGAGGAAAGCCTCTGCGGGAGACTTGCCTGCCACGCCAGCTTGATGACTTAAGCTTGGAGCCCCCTAAAAGCAATGCCCATCTGCAACTCTACTGTTGGGGAGACAAGTGGACTCTTGGGGCTTGCTGGCCAGCTGCAACTCTAAGTGTAGATTCACAGGGCTAGCCTGCCTCAAAAAAAAAATATATATATAGGTTGAGTGCTATGGAGGAAGACACTGAAAGTCACCCTCTGGCCTCTACATGCCTACGTGTGTGTATAGACAGGAAGAGAAAGCATTAACATTTTTCAGGCCTTTGCTATAAATTACCAAACTGACTTGCTAAGATTCAGTCTCCAACTGATGAACAAGATGGAGACAGAGACAGAGGCAGGCCAAGATTATGTGAGACTTGGAAAGGCCTGCACTTTCCATTTAAATTTTAGAATTAATTAATTATTTTGTGAGTGATGTGTGTGTGCGTGTGTGTGTGATAATGGATACATGTGGAGGGCAAAGGACAACTTTCAGGGGTTAGTTCTCACCTTATGCCATGTGGACTCCAAGGATTGAACTCAGATCCTTAGGCTTCGTGCCAAATATGTCTCCCCGCTGAGCCATCTCACTCACTCCATCCACTTCCCGATTTTCACAATGTATGTCCCTTTAAAAAAAATAAGGATACTGCCACCATGCCATTTCACACCTTATAAAATGAGCAACACTATTTACATTGTTTACAAGTTTCTGTTGTTAGATGACCCGCCCCAGCCAGAGGCCACCTGTGTTTATGAAACAGGAGAAGGGGGTACTCATAGCTTTGTCACCTCCAAAAGCAGAAGCAGAAGCTTGCTCAGGTTCCTGTGCTGGGAGTGAGATGACAGTGTGGCCGTGGCTCCTGTCAGCTATGGGCCTGAAGCCCCCATGCTGCAGTGCCAGCCTCAGGCTTTAGGCAAATGTCCAGTTGACCTTTGCCAATGTAAAGATTACCTCACATTTTGCTCTCTTCAGTCTCTATTTTTGAAAGTGTATCCAACATGGTGGGTGACAGGTCCCAGACCCTGTCCTGAGGTCACAAGACATCTCTGTTTATTATGTACATTTTAGGTTTGAGTAAAAAAAAAAAATTCAGTCTCATAGTGTCAGGGTGGAAACTCACAGCACTAAATCTTGGCTGCTTTTCTCCCTAATTTCTCTCGGCTGCCACCCAAGGTTCTTTTATTAGTTGACTGCATAGGTGAGCTCTCTCAGGAGGAGGGAGGTCCTCTTGTCTGAGGTCCTCAGAAGACAGCGGGTTCCTCAGTTCCACTAAACCCATGTTGTCTTTCATTTAAGGTTATTTTTTCATGTTCCATCACTCATAAATATGTTAGAAAGCAAACATACACATGATATGTTTATGTGTATACATATAATTGTGTATACTAATCATCTCTTATTCTAAATTGTTAACAAAGAAATTAAAGAATGTGGTAGTTAGGGATAACAAAATATGCAGTTCCTAAGGAGAAAATTGCAGTAGCCATGAAAATCAATTGAGAACTCAATGTTCATTGCTCCATGGGTGGAGGTCCTGCCAAACACGAATGATGCCCCAGGTTCCAGACCCGGCATCATGGCTGGGTGTGATGGTGCTTGCCTTCGATCCTAGTACCCCTGAACTGGAGGCAGGAGGACCTGAATGAAGGTCATTGTCATCCTCAATTACACAGCAAGATTTCACAGAGATACCAGGCAGCCTGGTATCTCTATGAAATGATACCTGACTTGAGAAATGGTGTTAAGCTAAAAATGAAATACAAATTAGATAATCTTGACTCTGAAACCTGGAATGTTTCAAAACTCAAAAGTTTTGTGTACCAACACAGCACCACATATGGAAAATTCCATTCTGTCTCCAGGTGAGAGGTCACCATCAAAACTCAAGTGCACTACAATTATTGTGCCATGTAGGATATACAGGACGCAAGTGGATTTCCTGTTTAATTTTGGGTTCTGTTCCCAGGGTTCTTCTCTCTGTATACCAAGATACTCTGAAGTACACGCCCTCAAGGGCGTTCCAGAACACACAGCCTGCAGGGTTACTTGGTCCTTCTTGGTTTTAGTGATCATTAGCCAAGCATCTGCTCTAGTACCACAGAATGGTTCTCTTGCCCGTAAGTCCCTTGAGGGCATTAGAAGGAGTCCAACAACATATTCCCTATGCCTTATCTCCAGATAATCTCATCTTTCAGATATATTTAAGAAGCTTTCAGAAGAAAAGCTGTTTTGTTCTTCAGCAAAGCCTGAAGAACTACAAGGTTGTTATTGTAGCAAGCTTCAGCCTTTGTTGGACAGTCCCAAACTGTTCTTATTTCTTCCATTTTCCTTATCTAGACATGGTGATTCCATAAGAGAGCTACCTGTATCCACTTGCCTTTTGTCATAACCACATCAGAAAGTCTTTGAACTAGCTTAACAACATCTTTTGGATAATGTTGGTCTTTCACTTGTCTCGTGTGCCTTTTGGAAACATTGAAGATTGTTTTCTCAATTACAGTTTCCTGATGCCTTCAGAATGTCAGTACAGTGTGGGTGTAACTTCTAGGGTGTGTACCAAGATCCGTTAGGATTTGGAGAGCAGAGATTTTAAAGTAGCAAACCAGTGCTTTGAAGTGAATGTTTGGTGTTTCAGATCTTCAAAAAATAATGTTGACCTGAAAGTGTAGCTCAGTGGTAAAGTGTTTGCCTAGCATGTGTGAGGAAGACCCTGGGGTAGATTCCCAGCACAATAAAGAAGGGGAGGGAGAGAGGGAGTAAGCATGGCATAAATAAGGTATTCAATGGATGGATGGATGGATGGATGGATAGATGGGTAGATGGGCAGATGGATGGATGGGTGGGTGGATGGATGGGTGAGTGGGTGAATGGGTGGACAGGTGGGCAGATTGATGGATGGATGGATGGATGGATAGGTAGATGGGCAGGTGGATGAATGGGTGGGTGGATGGATGGGTGGGTGGATGG
>NW_022196905.1:217674471-217675866 GCF_008632895.1 Mastomys coucha
TGGGTGGGTGGGTGGATGGATGGGTGGGTGGATGGATGGGTGAGTGGATGGATGGGTGGGTGGGTGGATGGATGGGTAAGTGGGTGAATGGGTGGACAGGTGGGCAGATGGATGGATGGATGGATGGATGGATAGGTAGATGGGCAGGTGGATGAATGGGTGGGTGGATGGAAGGGTGGGTGGATGGATGGGTAGATGGATGGGTAGAAGGGCAGGTGGATGGATGGGCAGGTGGATGGATGGGTGGGTAGATGGATGGGTGGGTGGGTGAATGGGTGGAGTGAGTGAGCACTGTATATTGATATATGGGGCATTTCCTTCACATGTGCATGGAAGGTCTTGGATAGATCCCCAGCACTGGTAAGGAAGGAAAATAGAGTGAGCATGGTGTATTAATACCTTAGGCAATGGGTAGATGGACAGATAGATAGACAATAGTGAGAATGTCTTATTAATGCAAGGGGTGGATAGACAGACAGACAGATGGCTGGATAGATGGACAGATAAGAGAGAGGATGGCAGGCAGTGGTGGCACACGCCTTTAATCCCAACACTTGGGAGGCAGAGGGAGGTGGATTTCTGAGTTCGAGGCCAGCCTGGTCTACAGAGTGAGCTCCAAGACAGCCAGGGTTATAAAGAGAAACCCTGTCTCAAAAGAAAGAAAGAAAGAAAGAAAGAAAGAAAGAAAGAAAGAAAGAAAGAAAGAAAGAAAGAAAGAAAGAAAGAAAGAAAAGAGAGGATGGGCTTCCATGGGGCTCGATGGACAAGAGGAAGGCCATGTTCACCAGAGAGAAGGAAGCCATGGGATGAGATGGCCCAGAGCTGAGGTCAGCTGAGGAAACAGTCACCGGCATGCAAAGAGCTTTGCAGCCAAGCGGGGCCTGCTATCTCTGTTCTGCAATATACAACTTCTCAACATGGCTGGGGCCATAATCCGCAGGTCAGAGTCCTGGGGAAGAACTCATTACAGAGCAATCCTTCTCTCTGCTCAGTCTTTCTGTTCTCTGTCATTCCTGACTCAGAGCTGTGAGCTTGTTTCTATCTTTTTGGAGGAACAATAGTGGTCCCCTTTTGTTATACTTTTAAAAAAGGTTTATTTTTATTTTTACTTTTTTATTCATATCCAGGTGTGTGTGTGTCATATATGTGTGTTTGTGTATTTGTGCATGTATGCACTTGTGGGTATATGTACACCTGCTTTGAACTTGTGTGTAGAGCTAAATTGCTGAGGCCAGTGGGCAAGCCTTATTTAGTGCTTCACCTGTCTCTGCCTCCCCAGTGCTGAGATTACAGATGGCTGCCACCACTCTGACTCCACACGGTTGAATCTGACCTGAGATGCTCAGGCAGGCAGGCATGCAGGCAGGCAGGCAGGCAGGCATGCAGGCAGGCAGG
>NW_022196905.1:217675928-217678973 GCF_008632895.1 Mastomys coucha
CAGGTTGGGCAGGCAGGCAGGCAGGCAGGCAGGCTGAGCAGGCAGGTAGGCAGGCAGGCAGGCATTTAATGGCTGACTCTCATCTCCAGCCCTGGAGGCTTCTTCCCAGTCCATATTCACCTTCATTCCCATTCTTGTTTGCCTTGCTCTATCATTGCAGTCAGAGTGGAAAGTCCTGTGCGCCTGGAGTCAGGAGGTGAGGCTATGAGCCCACAAGCTTTCTGTTCTTCATGAAGACAAGCTCTCTGCTGGCCCTCAGATGTTAAAGGTGGAAATATTTGTGCCACAACCCAGCACTTAGTGAAATGTATCACTGTTTAGAGCCATAATCTTTTATGGACTGCTTTATTATTTATTGTAAATCTTTCTTTTTGCAGGCCTGTGCTGTTGACCCTGTAGCCTGTGCTATCTGAGGTCTGGCATTGGCCACTCTGGATGACAGAACTGCCACTTCTTATCCCAGCTCTTAGATTTGCTTCAGGGGAAAAAAATGACCACACACTTCAGCAACTGTCCCACTTTTATCCGGAAAGGAAACTCAAAGAGATAAAAAAAAAAAAAAAAAAAAAAGGAAGATATCTTTCCTAAGTAACAGAACACACAAGTAACAGGTGGTTTGGGCCCTATTGGACGTTCACTCCTGAATGTCAGTGCTGATTGTTTCTGGACTGTTGGACGAGTTAACCAGGTAGCCTGCCAACATGCAGGGTCAAAGAGAACACACTATGGTGGCTAGTGATGCTGTTAAATGAAAGTCCCTGGTGACCTCCAGTCCATTGCGTACCAGTTACAGCCACCTTCCTACCTTCCTGTCAACACAATCAAAGCTGCAATCTTTTTTCTTATTCCCCATAGATTTTTTTTCATTTATTTACTTGTTTGTTTTTACCTTCTTAAACTTAGTTTTTTGTGGGTGTGGGGATGCAAGATCTTATATTGCCCAGGCTAGCCTTGAACCCATTAGGTACCTAAAGATGATCTACAACTCACTCCTCCTGGTCCTCCTGCCTCCACATACCATGTGCCGAGACGACTAGGTGACCCGCCACACCTTCTGTCCATTGAGCCCCATAATTGCCTGTGATGGTTCTTATGATGGATCTAGGGGCTTAGTGTATGCTTAGCTATTGCTTTGCCAACTGGACCACACCTGCAGCCTCACTTAGCTCACCGGATGGTGGGCCTCTTTATAGTAAAAATTACAAAAGATTGCAGAACTGCAGAATAGGGGACAAGGGCCATGTGACACTCACAGAATGCCTCATTTTCTGGAATAATCTGTAGCCAGCCTAGATTTCCAACTCAAAGATTGCACAAAGTTCCTTCCCTGCCCATAATAAAGTCTGGTTTATTTCACTTCTGCTTTCTTCCCTGAAGAGAGGTAGCCGCAGGTACCTTTGGGACTTTCCCCTGCCATAACTGTCAACCTCGCCATCACTTGACTGTGATGCCTTTAGTACTATGGAGTCCAGCATCATTGACAGCTGCCATTGCCCTGTGCAGTAGATGCTACAGTTGTAGAGCTGGCCTTCAGCACACAGGCAAAAGTAAGATTACCTAGGCTTGGAAACCTGAGCCCTTATGGCTGGCGCTCTTCCTCTAGCGTGGTGAGGATGTGAAGATGGCGTGTGCAGCCATAGTGCCCTGGATAACTTACTACACTTCCTCTTCTGATTTGAGACAGGGTCTCGTTCTGTAGTGCAGCAAGCCTGGATCTCTGTAACTCAAGCTGGCCTGGGACTTGAGGTCCTCGTCTGTTGTTGGGATTGCAGGCATGAGCCATCACACCTTGCTTTTGCTTTCCTCTTCAGTGGGGCCTAGCTGAGATCAGCTTGCATTTAGAAGCAATGGGTACAAGCAGTGGACATGCCTTGGGGGGCTGCAGAAGCCTTAGAAAACTGGGGCACAGCTTAGCTTTTAGAGAGATGCAGTGGCTTGGGGCAATCTCACTTCCCTCTGATTCTGAGCTTATAGAACACAGCTTGCTCCTGCTCTCTGGGAACCTGCATACTGGGGTAGTCCCTCTCTGCCTCTCAACCTTCTGGTCCTTCCTTACACATATTCCAGAAGAGACCCATGGGTCTGTGTTGTTTAGTATTCTCTAGGGATTCAGGGACCTGGGGAAGTGAGATGGTAGTTCAGAACCATGTTCTCAGTGATGAAACTCAGGCTAGGGGATTATTTAACAAAGGTTGCTTCGTTAAGTGGCCAGTATGGATGCCCACCTACCTAGGCCTTTGTGAAACCAGTGTATTCCGTCCCCTCCCAGCACCAATGCAGACAACTGCAGTGGTCTAGCCTGGGACTAGACCTGTTAACCTATCTTTTCTTCATGGGTAAGACCTTTACAGCCTTGCCTTGTAGACGTTTCTGCACTGATCCTCTAACCCCGCACCCGTAGTACACAGATGCTCTTTTGGTGTATTTTTGGTGTTTGACATCACACTCTGCATTCTGTTGCTCCTGAGGAAATCTTTCTACGAAGGGTAAAGCAGGCATGCATTAGAACAGTAACCTTGACCTTCGATCACTTTCTCTTTGACTCAGTTCATCTAAGCTTCTCCACAGCAGTGGGTTGCATTCCGTCTGCTGGGATCTGCACTGAGGAAGACGGTGGCAAGATGCAGCGCATGCTCTGTACAGCTGCAAAACCTAGGAGGCTCTTTACCATGTGGAGCAGCCAGTGCCCACTTCTCCTAGGAACCTTGGGGTTGTTGTAAACAGCGCTGTGTCTTCACCTGCTCTCCTCTGTAATGCCTTCGCCCATCTGCATGGCCCTCTGCTGGCTTGCAGCACTGCCCACCAACACGTCCTTTTCCTGTATGTAGGACAGTCTTGGTCTTCTCAGGCCCCTCAGGCTGTCTGCTGCAGTCAGTGGTTGAAACCAAAGTCTTTCCCTGCCTCCCGCTTACTGGAGATACTGCAGTGTGTGTGTTGTCAGTCAAAGCCTTGCTCCCAGGACTCATCTCTCTCTGTGTGGCTTTCTTACAGCTCTACATGCTGACTGTTCCCAAGCTGTGTGTCTGTGCTCTCTCAGTGTGTGTG
>NW_022196905.1:217678983-217682495 GCF_008632895.1 Mastomys coucha
TGTTCTCTCTCTCTCTCTCTCTCTCTCTCTTTCTCTCTCTCTCTCTCTTCCTCTCCCTCTCTCTCTCTCTGTGTGTGTGTTCTCTCTCTCTCTCTCTCTCTTTCTCTCTCTCTCTCTCTCTGTGTGTGTGTATGTGTGTGTGTGTTGATAGGGATGGAGTTTAGAGAGTGTCATGCATGATAAACAATCTACCACTCCAGCCGAGCCTTGTCATCAAGAACCCTCATGCCTCATGTCAGAGCAGCAGTCTCTCTAATTCTTTTCATGTTCTTTGATCCTTAGTAGTCTTTATGCAAGCAAGGGCTGGGCATTAACCTAATCCCCACAGTTAACTAAGACTTCCAGATCAGAAATGGCTTTCCCTTTATTTGTTATGATGGCTTCTATATATACAAAGGGAACCTCCCTTTTTGTTAACATGTACGGAAAAGTTGGATCACTTATTCTCCTTTGGGCTACACATTTAAAAAAAAAACATAATTCCCATTTATTGAGCACTTGTTGTATGCACTGGAACTATGCAAAACACAGCCCATGGACTCCTTCAGCTCCTCCGTGCTGTGTGTATCCTGTTATCCCGCTATCCCAACTAGAGACAAGAAATGAAGGCCCAGAGAAGTTAAGACTTTGTGCAAGGTCACACCATGGCCAAGTAGTGTAGTCAGAGCTTGAGTTCCAGAGGACATGTGCTCAACCACCAAGTGGCTTGTGACCGGCAGCTTTTGTGGTGGTTGGTGTAAAGGTATAAAAGTTGAAACTGCCTTTCCTGTTTATCTGCTCCGAGTGGCCCACAGCTTGTGCAGTTTGAAAGCCCATGCACAGTGCTCACTGTTTACAATAGAAACACAAAGCATGCCAGTCAGAGTCATAGTCAGTGTAGCCAAGCAGCTTTGATAGACCTTCATTACCCAGTGATACGTATTTCCCTCTTAAAAAATGTTTCCTTCCACTTTTATCTTAATACCGTCTCTTTAATATTTATTTAATCATTGTAACTGTAGTCTAGGGCCAAGCTTAGATTGGGATTCTCAGGCTTCCATGCCCTGGGATGCTCTTTGCCCTGCCCCTTCAAGCTAGAGGGCCCCTGCCTTCAGGAAGATTTGGACAACCCCAGACCCTACTGGGAATCAGGTGTTGGGCCTAGGGAAAGCATCCCTTTTCTGGGCTTCTGCTACAGCTTCAGGTTTATCTGGCCTCCAACTTGCCTGAGGTAGCCTCAGCCCAGGGCCTGCATTGCTGGCTCCTTGTGTGTCTTCTTTGTCCCTCCAAACACAGGGGCGATAGCAGCTTGCTCCCCCTCCCATCTGGAGACCATATTACTGCCCATGGCCTCCACACTACCTTGGCAATTGGTTCTGCTGGTTGAATTGTCTGGGATGCACACAAGTAGGGCTGTCCATTCAGCAGCTTAGCTTCCCAGCTGCACCTCTTATGGAACTAACCCAGCTCCAGCTTGAGCTGCAGTTTCTGAGGCCAGCCAGTGTGGCCTGCAGAGCAGTGGCTCCAGGATCCAGTCTTGTGTGCCTCCTGTGTGTGCTATGGGTCTCTGAGAGGGTCAGGTGACAGATTATGGCACAAGCAGGTGGTTCCCTCTCCCTTCGAAGGTACAGAGACGGTCTTTCTGATTCTGAGCCAGCGGTTATCTTGATGCATACCCAGAATTCATGTGAGCAAGGGAAAATACATCCAGCCACTGGGCTGGCCCTACACTTGAGCTTTGCTGTGTTTCAAGTGTGTTTTAGGGCTGGAGAGAGGCTCAGTGGTTACGAAGGTTTGTCTTGCAGAGGACAAGTTTGGTTCTCAACACCCTTGTCAGATGGCTAATGGCCACCTGTAACTTCAGCTTCATTGCGTCTGACACTCTCTTCTGGCCTCCACATGCATGTGTGTGCACTCTAGCACACATACCACACACGCACATGCACGCACGCACACACACACACACACACACACACACACACACACACACACACGCTAAATCTATTTTTTAAGGTAATGTTTTATATGTGGACACTGAGTATAAAATTTATGCCCACCTGTGACAGCCTGCTTCTTCCTCCATTATAAGCATAGTATTATTTATATAGCTTAAACATAATTGAAAAAACACAACTAAATGTAGTAGAGAATGTGTATGTGCGTGCGTGTGTGTGTGTGTGTGTGTGTGTGTGTGTGTGTGTGTGTGTGCGTGTGTGCACACACATGGGTGTTTGGAGCCGGGTGCTATAGGTGTCTTAAGTAACTTTAATTTACTAACCATCGCCCCTCCTCCCCTACCCCAGCCCTTTCTTTTCAGAAGACACATTTAGACAATCACCATTCACCTCCAATTCAAAAGATCTGCTGCCTGGTGAATCTGCGCTACACGGAGTGTCTGCTCCAGGTAAGGACACATGGCTGACTTCGCTTCCGCCACTGAGTACTTGAGAACAGCTTTTCTGAAATGTGTGTTTTCAGATGCTCATGGCTTAGACACTGTAGCCATTCCTACGAGGGTGGGTTTTAGAGCCAAGGGAGAGATGCTGTTGAAACTGCCACAAAAGTGCATTACAATAAAATGCAGACGATGGTAACCCCTTTGTCTTTGTTTTAAGATCTGTTCATCCCTTCCATGCCAATATTTGTCCATGTAGTGAATTTCTTTTTCTTTAACAAAGAGAATAAGGGCAGGGAGATGGCTCAATCGATAAAGTTCTTAATGCACCCGCATGAGGACCTGAGTCGGATGCAGGCTCATGCATACATATTCTGAGCCACAGTGCTCACCTGTAGTCCCAGGGCTGCAAGACAAGACAAAGGACCCCTGGGGCTTGCTGAGCAGCCAAGCTACCCAAGACCAGCTTCAGGTCCATGAAAGACCCTGTGTCAAAAACTAAGGTGGTGAGGTGGAAAGTAGTTGAAGAAGACATTAAGGTGGAGAAGTAGTTGAAGTTGAATTCTGGCCTACACACACACATGTGTGTATACACACAGACACACACACACACACACACACACACTGGCAGAAGGTATAACCTGAAAATAATGTGTCTTATGTGTTGTCAGGAAGGCAGTGAGAGATGGGGAGGCTGGGTAAAAACCAGCTGCAGCCTGTGGCCTCCACAAACACCGCTGTGTCCATAGAAGGGACTTAGTACAGCCAGCAGACTCTGACTCCCAGATTCCATCTTTCTTCTTAGCCACAGCACTTACTACATCCAGCCACTGACCCTCCTGGAAGTCTCAGCCACCAACATGCACTCCCCCACCTGCCCATTTCTTCTCTTCTAGAGTAAAAGAGAAAGTATGTTGTCCTTTTATCATGGCACACCTGACCTCCTGAGGATGTGTGTGTGTGTAGTGTGTGTTCACAATTGTTATGGGGCATTTGAGAACCGATTACACGCTCTCCCATCCCACCACCATCCCTTCTCTTCTGGATGTTGACAGACACTCAAAAACACTCCATGGAACCCGTTCTCATGCATTTGAGCCTGAGAGCAGAATGGGAGACAGAGGCTCTGTGTGTGTGT
>NW_022196905.1:217682877-217685835 GCF_008632895.1 Mastomys coucha
GTGTGTGTGTGTAGGAAGGGTTTCAATCTGGGCTACTGGCCCTGTAACTCTTTCCAGGATCTAGTCTAAGTACCCTCCGCACCCCCAGGGGCTCTGTTTCACAGAATATTGAGAGCTGAGTAACTTGGAATGTTGAAAAAGTTCAGTGGCTTCTTTTGAAGTGCTGCTGTGGGCGTCACAGTGTGTGCCACGTAGAGTGGAAAGTCTGTCCTTCCTTAACCTAGAAGTGTTAGCCAGAGCCATTTCTTGTCTCCACATAGCCAAGCAGAGTCTAGCCATTTTCTTTGGCTCTGTGGGAGGGGCATTTCAATTGAGCCCCTGGAGAAAATATGGCCATGCAAGAAGACATGATGTAATGGTTGGTTCTAGAGACTGAGGAAATTCTGCCTAGGTTTCTATCTTCCTTCTCAGGCAGGGCCTCTTGGAGCTACTGCTTGCTTCCTACCATGTCATTTGAAGAGCTATTATTCTGGTCCCCAAAATTATTGCCCTGCTGTTAAGTTGATGGATTGTGACTTCCTAATGTCCAAATAACTGCCTAGGAGTTGCGTGCCAGAGTGCCATGACCCATACTGCCAGTATCCCATGATATATATATAAACCCTGTGTTGCTGGCGTCACATCTGACTTAGCTCTGTTTTAGAAAAGGTCTGATTGGAGGGGTTTGGAGGAGGCAAAGCAATGGATGTTTAAGTGTGCACTGCATTGGAGCTTTCCGTGGTGAGAGCTTTGTGTTACGTGTTAGATAAACTCACACTTTAAAGCTAGCTCTTATTTGGAGGGAAGTGGAGTGGACATCACTGGGTTTTTAAACCTGCAAATCGACCCTCATAAAGAGCAATCAACCTGCTGTTGAACAGAGAGCCCTCTCTAGGCAGCTAGAAACCAAAGTATCCTTACGTGTTCACAATTACCTAAGTAAATGAAGAAAAATGGACTTGTTTTTTTGGTGTGGAAGGTAAAAGTCCTCTGGAAATAGAGGTAAAATGAGAAGGCTGAAAACACCATGGACATGTGATCCTCAACTGAAGACAGAACTGCTAGGAAAGCCCCAGTGACCCTCTAACCAGAGAAGACCAAAGTTTGCAGTGTAGAGACTCTGAGGGCAGACACTCCCGCTTCATGTCTGGGCTGTGCACATGGTCACTACATCCTTGTACCTGTACATCCTGTGCATCCCTGGTCCCTTCAGATGGCTCTGAAGCACAGAAGCCTCACGGATCTCTTTGCTGTGACCAAACACCTGACAAAGAGCAGCATGCAGGAAGGTTTGGCTCATGGCTCAGATGGGACAGCTGTCATGGAGCAGAGAGTAGGAGCTAGGAGGTGCTTGGTCTGAAATGTCAGCTGTCCCCTTTCCTCGGGTCACCTGGGAGAGGCTGCACCTACGTTCACAGTGGGCATCACCTCCTCAGCTGATGTTCTGTAGAAAAGCATGACACACCCAAGGGCTACCTTACTAATGCCCAGTGTTCCCAAGTACCCTAGCACACATGAAGGTCAGAAGGTGGCCTGCAAGAGTCAGCTCTCTTTTCCAGCATTTGGGTTGCAAGGGTCAAACCAGGTTGGCAAGCTTGGCAGTGGGTCCCTTCCCCATGAACTCATCTCACTGCCTCTGAGGAGGGCTCTTAGTCCAGTCAGGTTGAAAATAGGAGATAGCAATCATAGCTACCAACTAGTGTTTTTGAAGGAACTATTTTAAATTATTATTTTAATTTTTATTTTATGTACATTGTGTTTTGCCTGCATGTATATCTGTGTGAGGGTATTGGATCCCTTGGAACTAGGATTACAGACAGTTGTGAAGTGTCATGTAGGTGCTGAGAATTGAACCAGGGTCCTCCAGAAGAGCAACCAACCAATGCTCTTAAATACTGAGACATCTCTCCAACCCCTTGAATGAAATATTTTTAAGTTGTCTCCCATTAGGTTTAATGAGAATCTAATTGTATATGACAAGGCAGGAGTTCATGTGGTTTGTAACTGAAATATTAGGTAATCAAGTCAGGCTCCTGTGCTGCTGCTGGATCCTACTTTACACAGTGGTGTGCACCATCTCACCATCTGGAAAGCAGAAAAGGTGCAAGTTTCAAGTCTCAAGATGCATCTGAACCAAGGGTATTGCATAGATATTCTCAATCCACACTTGGGCCCGTTAAATCCAATGCTAGGAACAAAGAGACTGACACTTCAGTTGAGGATCTTAATAGAACTAGAGTGAGTTGTGGGTGCCTCTAGAAAACCCTGGACAGCATTTGAGCAGCAGAATGCTGAATCACTGGGGAAGATGGGATTTCACAAAGATGCTTCACGGGGAGGGCTCTTGCAGTCCTAGGATGGCATCACTAGTGATAACTTAGATAGAGAAAAGGGAGGTGGGTCGAGAAAGTTCACTGATCCAGGAAAGTGGTCAGTTTTGCAATCAAAGGATGGTACAGAGATTGCAGGTAGCTGTGCAGAAATGAGGAGGCGGGGTGAGGATGGCTGATGAGGAGGCAGGGATGAGGATGTCTGATGGGGAGGTAGGGGTGAGGATGGCTGATGGAGAGGCAGCGTGAGGATATCTGATGGAGAGGCAGGGGTGATGATGGCTGATGGGGAGGCAGCGTGAGGATGTCTGATTGGGAGGCAGGGGTGAGGATGGCTGATGGGGAGGCAGGGGTAAGGATGTCTGATGGAGAGGCAGCATGAAGATGTCTGATGGGGAGGCAGGGGTGTTGATGGCTGATGGGGAGGCAGGGGTGAGGATGGCTGATGGGGAGGCAGGGGTGAGGATGGCTGATGGAGAGGCAGCGTGAGGATGTCTGATAGGGAGGCAGGGGTGAGGATGGCTGATGGAGAGGCAGCGTGAGGATGTCTGATTGGGAGGTAGGGGTGAGGATGCCTGATGGGGAGGCAGGGATGAGGATGTCTGATGGGGAGGCAGGGGTGAGGATGGCTGATGGAGAGGCAGCGTGA
>NW_022196905.1:217686184-217699572 GCF_008632895.1 Mastomys coucha
GGGGAAGCAGGGATGAGGATGGCTGATGGGGAGGCAGGGGTGAGGATGGCTGATGGAGAGGCAGCGTGAGGATGTCTGATGGGGAGGCAGGGGTGAGGATGTCTGATGGGGAGGCAGGGATGAGGATGTCTGATGGGGAGGCAGGGTGAGGATGGCTAATGGGGAGGCAGGGGTGAGGATGGCTGATGGGGAGGCAGGGGTGAGGATGGCTGATGGGGAGGCAGGGGTAAGGATGTCTGAGAGGGAGGCAGGGATGCAGATGGCTTTCCTTTTTATCTTTATTTTATGGATAGGTACAAAGTCACTTGTCAGAGTTATCACTTAAAGCTTTGATGTTCTTAGAAACCTCCTTCTAGGTCATTTGAATGCTACCCTTAAAATATTATTTCAACTGTTTATTTCCTTAGCAAACTTATTTCCAGAGGAAATGTAAGGTTATGCCAGCCCTTTGGATTTTCTTAGAGTCCCAATTGGTGAATGAGGCCCACTATGGCCAATGGCAATCTATCATATCCCTAGAACCTGCAGCAAACACAGCGATATTTCCATAGGAGACTGTGGTATATCAGTGTAAACTGCTATAGTTGGATCTGAAATGCCCTCAGTGGCCTGTGTGTGCAGAAGGCTTGGCTCTCGGCTTCACTGGGAGGAGGCAGAACTTAGCAGCTAAGGCCCAATGTTAGTGGAGAGCCGTGACAAGGAGACCCATGTCCAGTTCCATGTGTGTGACTTCACTGGGGGCCATGAGTGGGGGAGCAGAGTAGGTAAGACTGGTGGGAACTGTGGACTGTGGGGCGATCGAGAATAGCACAGTTAACTAGGCATCAGCAGATGGCATCTGCAGCTCACACAGCTGCCACCACCTCAGACACAGAGGAAGCGTAGAGCCTTCCAACGCCTTAGCCTTGGTCGTTGCCAGAATTTCTAAAGCGACTTTCCTGAGAACCAGACCCGATATACTCACTTGCTGTGAGCATCTTCGACTGAGGTAACATGAAGGATCCATGAAGGATCCTTAATGATCATGGGATAAAAGCCATTGTCACTTTCTGTCAGAGTGGCATGGGGACATGGGACCCTGAAAGCCATGTGTGGATGTACTATGGGTGGTAGGGCTTCTAGTGGTGTTTGTACAGAGGGGTAAAGGAGCTTTCCTATGAGGCGAGAGAGAAATCTCAGGTTGTGTAACAGTGTACTTTGTCTAATATCTAATGGCCTATAAGTTGTGCAAGGTATACATTAACATTAAAAAGGAAGACTGAAGCGAGGCGTCTTCGGGAGGACCCATCACAGTGGTACCTGCCTTTGTTTGTTTTCCGGCACCTTGCAGTGAGCAGGGGCCATTAAGGAAACACCTCCATACTGCCTGGAAACAATGTGGCGCTTCAATTCTGAGTTATTATGATTTTGAAATCGCAGCAGGATTTGCTCTGTATCAAGCCAAAACCCAGAAATACCGCCAGAGTGAGTGTGAAGGAAAATGTGGGTCTCTGTGGGACTCATCCGCAGCCTTGGAGTCTCTTGTGCTTCTGTTTGTTATTTCAGATGGAGCCTGGAGTCGGATGATGTAAAACATTTGTAAATTCCTCCCCCCATTCTCTCTCGCCGTAAAAAAAAAATGTTTTGTTGTTATTTGTACTATATCTGTAAGAAGGGAAGGAGTAAAGAGCATTAGCGCCCTTCCAAAAAGATGCTTTTCTGTGTCAGTTGTTGGGAAATCCAGTTTCCTCCTATCTTGGTGTGACAGGCAGAACTGGATGTTCAGTGAAAATATTATTTTAGAAATCGTCTCTTGACTTTGGGGAAATGACTGTCACTGATGTGCCTACACATGAGCCTGGACTTAAGTTCTGATCTTCAACACCCACATAAAAGCTGCGTGCAGTGGCGCAGGTCTATAACCCTGGTCCTGGTGCTGTGGAGCAGATCCCGAGGACTCACTGACCAGCCATTCTAATCAATCAGTGAGCTCTAGGCTCAGGGAAGACCATTGCCACATAGCTGCCACCACCACCTCAAATCAAACAAACAAGGTGGGGAGCAAGAGAGGAAAATACAGGATGCTAAGTTCTGACCTCCACATACACATGCACACATATGCCTGCATACACGTAGACACACACAGGACACCCACATGCTACACCACACAGAAACACGACATCACAGACAAATAAAAAGAGGGAGGGAGAGGTGAGGGGAAGAGAGAGAGATTGATCGATTGCCTATCCCCCATCCAATTCTGGATCGTTCTCTGCTCCCTGCCTGCCTGTCAATCCAAGTTAAGCGGTCTATAAGGTCATATATTTTTGTGCTTTGGCTCTTAGAAGCCCCCCAAAGCACCATGTGTTGAAGATTTAGTTTCCAGTTGATAGCACTCTTGGGGGGTGGTAAGAACTTCAGCAGCTGAAGTGACACCACAAGAAGGACATTAGACCACTGTAGGTAGCCTTGGAAAGGGTCAAATCCCTGCCCCAGTCTTCCCTGTCCCCTACCCCTATGAGGAGAGCAGCTGTATCTCACCATGATGCTCTGTCTAGCTCACTGTAGGACCAAAACAACAGCACCAATGAAACATGGACAAAATAAATCTCTCTTCTCTAGAACACGTTTCTCTTAGATACTTTGTCACAGTCTCAGGAAGCCGTTAACACTTTCTAAACTCTATGATATGTCATGTCACAGTACCATCTACAAGTCACCCTTGCCAAACCCGCTGCTGAAGGGGTTTGATCTGAAGGGTCCCTTAAGACAGTTGAAAAGATACATTTTAAGCTATGTGCCACTCCTCTGTGTTTTCAAATCTCATGTGATTCCAGGAGTTGGAGAGAGACAGAGGACAGACAGGAATGCAAGTCTGCCCTGGGCTCAGCCTTCTCAAAGGCAGTAGATTCTCTTTAGATTCGACCAAGTCATAGACAAATATTAGAACATGGGGTATTGACAAAACCTTCTTTTTTAAAGATAAGCAGATGAAACAGATTCTGTACAGAGAAAGAAACAAATGGATACCAAGGATCCCCTCTGCCAGTGGGTCTCCTCTCACCTTACTGTGGGAGCAGCTTGCTGAGATATGTAGGGATTATCTCCACGGTACCGGTAATTTATGGAGGTCCAGAGGCTGCCCTAGGTCATTCCAGTGATGGAGTTGCTGAGTCAGTGCAAGAGTCCAAAGCCAAATGTGTAGCCATGTGGGAGCCAGGAAACAGGACAGGCTGATATCAGCCCTGTCCCAATGCCAGTATCCTACGTGTGAAGGATGCCCTGCACCCAGGTAGAACTAAACGTAGAACTTTATTGAGATACTTTGAGGAACTAATGTGAGCTCTCACTGTTGTCAGTAGAATTCTAGTTTCATCCTCCTCCATCTCCATCTCCCCTCTTTGCTTTAAGTGCCGAGTAATTCCATAGTCATTTGCAATGTATCTTCCATTTGGGACTTAAGTAATTACTTTGTTACTGCTACTACTATTGCCACTACCACTACTGCTGGTACCACTACTATTATTATTTTCTGATAACCAGGGATTGAGCCTGGAGCCTCATGCATGCTAGGCAAGCCCTCTAGAATGAAACTCCAACTTCCACAAATTTGAATGCCTCTCTCTCCTGGTTTGAGGAAGTGGTTTTCTGATTGAAGTATGTATACAGAACCGTGGCAATCTGCTCAACAGGGCAAAAGGAAGTGCTCTAGGCCGGGGTTCAGGAAAACTAGAGTTATCCCCAGCCCAATTTCCAATAGGAAGAAGTTAGAAGGTCTCCAGGATCCTTCTAGATCTTGTTCAGCTCAGAGTTCTGTCATAATCAAGGGCACTGTGACAGTAGCTAACCCTGGTTTCTTTCTGTTCATTGGAGCTGATCTAGGGGGAATCAGAGTCTACTTACGGTGCAGGGTGGGCGGGGCTTTCTCCCCTCACTGATTACTGGAAGGAGGAGAGAAGTTATGGCCATTCTTCTTGAAAGTCACAAAGGTGGGTTGTGGTGTTGACCAGGAGGAGCAGAGAAGATCTTTTATTTAGGAAGCTTCAATGTTCCGTTTCTCATCAGGCTGCTTGTATGCACACAGAGTTCTGTAGGAATTCATGGGGCTTAAGACATCATGTCTGCCTCTGTTGGCCACTTGGCTCACTTAGATGTTGGTGCTATGTGCACATGGAGAGGCCATCGATGGAAGTGCACATTCACCTCAGACTTGACAGTGAGGAGGGACAGTGGCAGTAGATTTCAGCTTTACCACCTGTCCCTGTTGGTTTTCTCAACTTGACCCGAGCTACAGTCACCTGGGAAGAAGAACCTACACTGAGAAAATGCCTCCATCAGGCTGGATTGGAGGCAAGTCTGGGGGCATCGTTCCCTTGATTGTAGTTGATCCAGGAGTACCCAGCTCACTATGGGCAGTGCCCTCCCTGGGCATGTGGCTCAGGGTGGTATAAGAAAGTAAGTTAAGTTATCATGGATCACCACAGGGCTCCTCTGTGGCTCCTGCTTCAGTTTCTGTCCCAACTCCCCTGGATGATGGACTACAAGCTGTAAAGTGAAATGTACCCGAGTTGCTGTTGGTCATGGTCTTACTCACTGAAGCACAAAAGTAACAGAGACACGACCTACCACTGTCCAGGCCACTCCCGTTTGGAGCATGAGCTGCTGACTCTGAAGGGAGCACACATAGGTCAATAAATCCCTGTCCCCGCTGTGCCGCAAGTCTGGAAACGCCCACGCCACACGCAGCTTTTCTTTGGGTGCTTTCAAGATAGGCTACGGCTGGGAAGCTGCTTCTCAGAGGGGGAAAGTTTTACAGCCGTGGGTTGTCTTCGTCTACTGTTTCTAAGAGCAAAAGCTGTGCGCTCATGACTAGCCCAGCTGTGCCTTGCCAGCTGGTCTCGGTTAGTGCAGATGTATTCAGAAGAGAACCGTCAGCCGCATTCAGTACTATGCGCAGAGAAAGCTCTTTCATGAGTCTCTGTCAGGATGCTGTCTGACTTAGCCCTTCTCAGACTCATGAGTAATAAACGAGTTAAAGTGTTGGTCTCTGTAAGAGAACAGTGTGCATCCGCACTGGTAAGACAGGGCGTGGCTTGAGTCGTCCGATGCCATAGTTAGCCACTATGACACTCATGTCTGTACCTGGTAGAAGATAATCATATCCAGAAGCCCTCAGTACCCAGTGCACAGATGACCCTCTGAGGGATGTGCCCTGACACAGTGTGTCCTCGGAGCAGATCCAATACATACGGGCTCACACGCACTCTGTGGCTTCAGCAGGGCCTTCAGCTACATTTCTGCTTTAGCGAAGACTATTCAGATGCCTTGAGAATGAATAGAGCTATAAAAGCCAGATTCTTAAATCTGTGTAGTAGATAATGGAGAGGATTTGTTTGAAAATTGCAATGTGGTGACCCTGCCTGGCTAATTCAATCTACAAGGCCTTTTTTATATATACACTATGTCCTTCCAATTCCTTTGCTATCAAAAATACATAGTCTCATGTCACACAATTTCTTCTCTGTGTTTATTCCTTTTCAGGGCAGCAACTGCCCTCCAGTATCCAGGGCTGAAAATAAAGAGGGGGGACAGTCTACTCACAAACTAGATCATCTATTTCCAGTCAAACAAACCCATCCTGTTTTCCATTTGTAGGACGAATGACCGCCTCACTGTTGGAAAGACAACCCCCACCACATCACGGCCCTTTTCTAGATATAGCCATCAATGGAATGGTAGTCCAGGCTCTTCCCCTCTCCATACACTGGTTCTCTCTCTCATTTCCTGCTTTTCATATCAAGCTACTTAAAATTTCCGTTCTCAGT
Source organism: Mastomys coucha (assembly GCF_008632895.1). NCBI lineage: Eukaryota > Metazoa > Chordata > Mammalia > Rodentia > Muridae > Mastomys > Mastomys coucha. The sequence goes on from NW_022196905.1 coordinate 217,691,989, forward strand.
TTATCATTCAGAAAAGAAAGGTGTTAACCCAGCGTGCAGAAGGGTGGCCCTCCTTTGCTTTAAACTTTAGGTCCATTACAACATCCCTAGGTAGTTACTAGGGATATCCCTGATAAAGGTCCCTGGGACTCTTTAAATGTATCAGGTCCTAAATAAGCACACAGTTTCTCCCACTCTGTACTTTCTCCAGACCTCATTTCCAGAGAGAAGTGGGTGAAGAGGAAAGGGTAGGGCCTTCCTCCCCTACAACTCCTGTCTCAACAGCCACACTGTCACTACTCACTGAAATGCACCCTACGTTTAGAAACCATTAGTTTGGCTTTCCCTCAGAAGCAGATTTTGGACAAATATTTGTTTTCATATTTTAGAAGTAAAACCACGAAACTCTATTATGGGGACAGAGATGCCAGGCAAGGAGAAACAGAGTCAGTGACCCCAGCTTTATGAGACAGCCTACCAGTGTGGACAGCTAGAGATTAATGTCCCTGTTGCTATAGTTTGCATCTTAAATGCCTCCCCAAGGGCCCTTGTGTTGGAAGGCTTGGCCCTGCTCTCTGGTGCTATTAGGAGCAGGACTAGTGGAAGGAGGTTAGATCACTGGGGAAGTGACCTAGTAGGGGATGCTGGCTCCCAGGAGATCTCATCCTGTGCCTGCCTCTGCAGTCCTGGCCACCTTGAGTTGAGCGGCTCCATCTGCTCTGTGCACTCACTGTGGTGAACTGCCTTTGTACAGATCCAACAGCCAAGTCACCATGCACAGAACTCCTGAGGTCAGAAGAAACTTTTCCTTGTAAGTTGACTGCCTCAGCTATTTTGTCCTAGAGACAGAAAGCTGGCTGGGACACTAGGAAGCCATGTGGACAGATGCACATCAGTCTTCTACCCTACAGATGGGGATTTTCCTAGGGGTTTATCAGCTGGGGATTTTCCTAGGGGTTTATCGGTTGAAGGGGCCCGAAGAACATTATTTCCCCACACCATGGGCTAACACGTCAGTAGGCTAAGCAAGTGTCAGTAGAAAAAGCCGGAAAAGCCTTGGGAAATAAATGGAGGGCTGGGTATGAGAAGTCAGCTGAAAAGGCTGACACATGAAGGAATTGCAAACATCTAATAGCACACATTGAATCTAGGCTTCTGGCTTCTTTAAAGGTTCCTTGTTAGGCATAAAGGAGACTAGAGGCCATTGTCTCACCAGAACCTAGGGCCCATTGTAGCTGCTGAAGAGATCTTGGGTGAGAGGACAGTGCTGGGGAATACTGTGTTGGTGGTGTGGTGATTCAAGAGCTCAGGAGCCAGAGGTGGCAGGAGGGTGGCTCATAGTAAGTAACATAGTAAGACCCTGTCCCCAAACCAAGGGGTCTGGGAGAGCCTGGGTTCTGTTCCCAGCACTACCACCCCCAAAAGAAGAAAGAAAGGAAAAACCCTTATTATTGTACAGCTACAAGAGTATCAAATGTTTAAAAGAGGGTTCTCAATAAACCTTTCCTTACTTGGTTCAGATCTGTTTTGTTTGTTTATTCTGGATTTTGTTTCTTTGTTTCTTTGTTTTATCACAGGCTAAAATAGATCCCTTTACAGATAGGTGTGTGAGAAAGCTCATTATAGATGTAGTTGATTTCCATCTAAGGGTGTTGACGAGAACATGGAAGTGAAGGATTCCCTGGCTTCTGCGTGCATTTTCTCACCATAGATGCAGAGCTAACTGCCAACCAGCATGAAGCTGGAGGGAGATAGAAGTGCAAGATTTCAGGGTGAAACCATGGTGGTCTGCTTCAGCTACTGGAGAGGTTGAGGCAGGATCATGGCTTAAGCCCAAGAACTTTACGCCATCGTGGTCAACATAGTGAGAATTTGTCTCAAAAACAATTTGAAACAATAATCCACATTTTGATATGCCCCAAATTTATTATTTAGTATGATTATAAATTCCCCAGTCATAAGATTCTGTTATCGAGTCCCATATTACAAAGTTTAGAATTATTTCAAGTAAATAATTCAAGTAAAGTTCTCATCTTTGAGCTAACAGGAGGGTTTTTTTTTAACTTTTTTTATTCCATGAGGTTTTTAATGTAAAGCACTTTATTAAAGAACAGTTCTTGTGGTGTGAATAGCAGCTAATCATAGAGGAGCCTGTCAGAAACACTTACAGGAAAGTGTGTGAGACAGATTTGAATTCAGGGTGAATTTCTATAACATTTGGACAACCCATGAAATGGTGATTTCTTTTTTTTTTTTCATTTAAGTTATTAAAAAAAATCATTTGTGACATTTTCTTCTTGCTTTGGAAATATTTCCCATAGTGCATCTGACATTTTCCCAGTTGTCTGTTCCTCCTGAAGAGAGCGAGTCTCCTGAAGCTTCCAGGCTCTGTCTGCCAAGCTTATGGGTCTCTCTTTCCTTCTTCAATGTCTGAGTCCAGGGACAGGTGCGACTGAGGTCAGAGATGTTCACATGGGCTGGGCCATTTCTGCACTGTGTGTGCTTCTGCACGCTGACTTGCCTTTTTACCTTCCCCTTTCCTGTCTGGACCCACTCTGGGACTTAGGGAAGGCGAGGCTGCATGAGATACACTGATTGGAAATGAGAAGGAAAGGTGACAGATGCAGTGCTCCATGTAAGCCCGTGAACTTAGGGGCCAGAGTCCCACTCTGTGGCATCAAGCTACAAATAGGCTTGAGCAAGTAACTGATGTACAAGACCGGAAGGTGCTCACAGGACATGAAGAGCTGAGCAACCTGGGTGTCCAAAGGCTGGGAACCAGGGAATCAAAGCAGGGAGCTCAAAGGAGGACTCCAATCAGGGGCTTAAAGGAGGACTCCAAGCAGGAGCTTAAAGGAGGACTCCAAGCAGGAGCTTAAAGGAGGACTCCAAGCTGTTTCAAGAGAATGAGCAGCTATTGGAATTTATTGCAAAAGAAAACAAAAACTGGCTGCAAGCAGATTGTTCCACAAGCCTGTTGGTTGTTCTTGATGTTGTTTTTGTTTTTTAAAGAGAAAGTATCTTGGGTGCGTCCATCTGTTTGCATGTCTCTACAGATAGGTAAACTGAACAGAGACCACAAAGATGAGGCTCTTGAGTGAGAAGTGGTCTTGTTTAGTATATATTCACTGTTCCTCTTCTTGTGGTATTTGTTTATTTGAGAAATGGCTTTTACATATGTGATAGTGAATAATCTCAGATTAAATGAATCATTAAAATTTGATAAAACAATAATTCTGGAAAGTTGTTCCTCATTGAGCTCCCCAGCTGTAACTAGAAGTCAGAGTCATGGGAGTTTGTCTTCTGTTGATTCGGAATATAAAGCAAGGCTAGGGAGATGGCTTATTGGGTAAAGTGCCTGCTGGTCTCACACAAGGACTTGAGTTTGGATCCCGGGACCCACTTAGAAACTTGATGTGGTGTCACTGTTATCCCAGCATGAGAGGATGCGTATCTCGAAGCTTCCCCAGACAGCCAGTCTAGCCATAGCAAGGCATTCTGGGTTCAGTGACAGATCTTGTCACTGAAATAAGATCTTATCAAAAAAATAAGGCAGAGAACAATGTAGAAAGATCCTCAAAGTTGTCCCTTGGCCTCCACAAGTGGACACACAAGGCAGCACAACCACACACATGCGAAGCACACTCACGGGCCGCCTGACATCATCATCCATGAAAATGTGCTCATACAGAGAAAAACGCTGGCTTTGCCTCAGTGGCATTGAACTTGCAAGAACTTTTCACATTTTCTGGACTTACAGTTTTATGATAAATATATATTAGTCTTATAATTAGAAAATCTCAATATGTTGTTTTCTTTTTGAAACAAAGGGATATTTGTCTTAAATGTTCTCATACTGAATGCTTGCCACCAAACCTGGAAGTCTCTGTCACAAGATTATGCCTGGAGTGTTAGACAAGATCACCTTTGTTAAATATGACCCCAGGAGGCCAATAGACCCAAAATAGCACAATTTAATTAGCTAGACAGAATGAAAATATTGTTTTGTTTTATTTTGTTTTGTTTTGTTTAATATGTGCATAGGGAGTACTAGGAACACTGAATATTTTCATCTGGTGTTAAAATACTTCAGGCAAGAAGTATTGTAGTCTGTGTTCTGTACTGGTTGGTCTTCCTGCGGCCTCCAGAGCCTCCTGGGTCTCTGGGTACCTACCTTTCCCATCCTTGCCACTGGGGCTCCTCAGTCAGAATGACTCATCCCGTTTCAGAGTAGTATCCAGGAATGAGTCGCTCAGAGCGGGCGATGCTTCAGTAGAACTCGGCTTAGAGGCACGCAGGTCGAGGACTGGTGCGTGGCTGCTTCGTGCAGTAATCAGGGTGACTGTTGCATTAGAGAACGTGAAGGAGCCAGAAAATGATGTAAGGAGAGAGCAGCAGCAGCCTGCGGAGGGCACATGAAGAAAAAGACAAATCCAGCTCCTGGCTGCACATCTTTGCTGGAGTACAGTGGAGGGGACGACTGGCCGTGTGGTTTAAGTGACGGTTTTGGAGTAAGGTGACCTTAAGAAGGAAGATGACTCACACCAATTATTATTTTTGCATATACTATGTGGGTAGTTGCCAAGAGAAAAGTGGAGAAGTTTACTTTAAAAAGTAAAGAAATATAACTCTTATGAATGCTTTTAACGTGTAGACATGTTTTCAGTGTGTGAAGGTTATTTTTGACACTATTTTTGATCAAATTGGTTTTCATTTCTTTGAAAAATGTTAATTTTTAAAGCACGCCAGTCCATCTTCCAACTGTTACTTTCTATCACTGGAAAATGTGGTATTTTAAAAATACCATTCCTGTGTGAGTTAGATCGCCTTTGGTTCCATCCCTTCATAGTAATTACATTTTTTTTTTTTTTTTGAAGAAAAGCCATTTGGACATGAGGTACAGCAGAATGTTTGTTGCGGTTGTCTTTGGGTGGTGATGGTAGCTGCTGTGGACTTCTGTGGCCCTCACCCCACTCCACTTGCCCTTGAAATTCTATAATGATTATAAAACATTTTTAAAAAGAAAAGTAAATGTATTCCTGGGAATAAGAGATTGAAGAAGGAAGATGAGATTCATGCTGCTCCGATTTCTAGGCTGTGAGTGTAACAATGATTTTGGCCACAGACAGGGTGGGTCTTTCCTAGAGACCCCTAGATGCCTTGTGGAGCAATGAGCAAGTTTTGGCAAAGCTTTTAGACATCATTTCATCTCATAAGCTGTTTAAAAAGAGCTGTGAAGTACTCATGAACTACAACTATGACAAAAATCACATGGACCAGTTTGGAGATTTATCAAGCTCACCCAAGGAAAGATGCCAATTCGAGGGTGGTTACTTATTTTTAACCTTACAAGTTTAACCTTCCAAGATGGATTAATTAAATTTACTTCAGAGTACCAGCTATTATACAAGAGCCACACACCATCTCCACTAACTTGCTTGTCAAAAATAGTACGGTTAGTGCGTCCGTCTGTGGTGTTCTTGCGCTGGCCTGTTGGTCTCCTAAGTACCATTGATTCAGGTTTAATTAAAGGCTGGCTGCAGATGGAGAGTCTTTTCAGTAGTCACAGAAAGAAGTACCATGAGCATTCAGATCTCTGTTGCATCTATTTAATTTTCTACCCAAGAAGTCACTTAGAAAAACCACCTCAGTGGCTGCAGACCGGGCCCATTGACTGCTCCTCGGACTGTTTTCATGCTGTCAGGGGCAGAAGATAATGAGATGCTATAAAATGAATCAAATACAAAAGGATCTGAGCATCTTTGAATATTTAACGAGCACTATGAGAAGCTTTTGAGATGTGTGTGCACTGGGATGAGAAGAATATCCACTCACTCCTTCTACGTATACCTACATATCTGGACTGTCAGAGACAACAGGGAAGCAAAGCCCCTGTCTTTATGCCTCAGAAGGGAACACAGAATAAGGATCATATAAATATACATCTATCATATGCTACCATTGTCTTCCTTCATTTCCTGTTACTGTAATGAAATACTTGAACGTGAGTAGTTTATGAAGAATAGAATTTGTTTGAGTCATGATCCTGGAGTCTGGGAACTTTACAGCACGGTAGCAGCATCTGCTTGCTGGACACCTGGTGAGGGCTTCTCGTTGCATCAGGACCTGACAACGAGCATCACATGCCAAGACAGCAGAGTGTCGTCTTGTTCTTTTTTGTTTTTAGTTGAAAATAGATTCTTCTCTCATACAATATATCCCAACAGTTTCCCCTCTCTCCACTTCTCCCAGTTCCCTACCACCTCCCTTCTCTCCTACATCCACTCCCCATCCATTTCGCTTCAGAAAAGAGCAGCCTCCAAGAGACAACAACCAAACAGGACAAAACAAGATTCAGTAAGACAAGGCAAAAGCACTTCTATCGAGTATCCAGGCCGGGCAAGGCAACACCCTAGGAGGAAAGGGGTCTAGAGCAGGCAAAAGAGTCAGAGATACCACTAATGAATGTTCAGGATTCCTATGATAACTCTATTTTCACCGTTAATGTTTGTGCAAATAAAATACAACAACAACAACAACAACAACAACAACAACAACAATAATAATAATAATAATAATAATAATAATAATAATAATGAAAAGAGTCAGTGATATGCCTGATCCCACTGTTAGGAGTCCCAGAAAAACACCACAGCACACATGCAGAGGACCTGGTGCAGCCCCAGGAAGGCTCCATGCTTGCCATTCCCATTTCTGAGTCTGTGTGAGCCCTGCTTAATCGATTCAATGGGCCATGTTCTTCCCAAGCTCTGAGGAGAAGGACTTGATGGAGACCTCAAGTAGGACTCTCTCTACACAATGTCTGGCTGTGTGTTTCTGTACCTGCTCCTATCTGTTGCCATAGGAAGCCTCTCTGATGAGGACCGGACTAGGTGTGGATCTACGAGTGTAGAGAATAGCATTAGGAACTACTTCATTGGTTTTTGGATTTTGTCTTTTTCTTTTGCCTGTTGTGTTCAGTCCTACCCCAGGTCTCTGGGATATCCTGGATATCTCTGGTTTCTGGCCCTCACGGCAGTGCCAAGCATGGGCTCGCTCTCATGGTGTGGGCCTCAGGTTAAACCAGACATTGGTTGGCCACTCCCACAACTTCTGCTGCACCATTGCCCCAGCACCTCTTGCAGGCAGGACAGATTGTAGGTCAAAGGTTTTGTAGATGGGTTGGTGTCCAGGTGTCTCTTTCAGTAGCCTGCACAGTACTTTCTTGCATCAAAAAGACTAGAATGTAGGGTTGATGGCCCCATGTAGACTCAAGTTCGCCCCCTCTACAGGGCCCTCACCCTGATCCTAACTAGCCCTCTCCCCAGAGACCCACCTTCAAATATTAACACATGAATTGGAGGGACCAGTCCTTAGTCTAGAAGATATCTTGAAAAGCAAAACAAGGAAGGGGTAGGTGTCCCTCAAGGAGGTGTCATCCAGCAGCCAGGTGACGCTCGGACCCGCCTTGTGGGAAAGTGTTGTAGTGAAACAATCTGTGAAGCATTGGGAAGTGAGACTGGAGGGGAAGAGTGGAAGACAGCTTTCTGTGCAGGTGTGCAGAGACAGCTTTCTGTGCAGGTGTGCAGAGACAGCTTTCTGTGC
>NW_022196905.1:217699934-217763899 GCF_008632895.1 Mastomys coucha
GACAGCTTTCTGTGCAGGTGTGCAGAGCCAGCTTTCTGTGCAGGTGTGCAGAGACAGCTTTCTGTGCAAGTGTGCAGAGCCCATTGGAATGTTCCAGCAATAGACTGACTTGATCTCACTCCACTCCCCTTTTTTTCTAACTGTCTTTGATTAATCGTTAAAGTCCACATAAAGTTTCCTGAAAGAGAACAGACAGAGGCTTGCCCATACAAAGATCAGTCAGGCTTGAAAAGTGTGCTGAGCCATTTTCCTGTAGAGAATGCAGTCTATGTATATTTCTTCTTAGTTACAGTTTCTGTTGAATCACCATGACCACCAGTCAAGTGGAAGAGGAAAGGGTTTATTCAGCTCACACTTCCACGTTGCTGTTTATCACCAAAGGAAGTCAGACCAGGAGCCCGGAGGCAGGAGCTGATGCAGAGGCCATAGAGGGTGCTGCTCACTCGCTTCCCATGGCTTGCTCAGCCTGCTTTCTTATAGAACCCAGGACCACCTGCCCAGGAGTGGCATGAGCCCTCCCCCTGGATCACTAATTGTGCATCTTACAGCTGGATCTCATGGAGGCATTTCCTCAACTGAGGCTCCTTCATCCATGATGGCTGCAGCTTGTGTCAAGTTGACACAAAGCCAGCCAATACCACCCCTTTAGTAATTAGGTAATTATAGATAAAGAGTTCTGCCTGATATTTATGTTATTCAACCTTATTACTAAATTATAAAGGGGGTTTTCTGCTTTATTAAGGTTGGCTATGGTTTGAATGTTTTCCCCTTTAATCTGTGTAAGACCTGAATACCTATCAGGGAGAAATGTATGCATAGCTCATTCTGTTAACATTAAAGGGTTCAGAAAATTATAAGACTTAGATTTCAGGAGAAGAGGAAGCCATTGTTTAGAGTTTCTGCACAGGGGAGATGAACTTAGCTTCACGCAGAATTCATTGGATTACCTCTACACAGTTATTGTTGGGAAGGTCTGACTTGGCCAATAAACCTATGAATTTCTGTTAACTAGCGCTTTCAGAACATTCCTAGAGGTAATTTTGTGCATGTATTTAACAGAACTGCCACGGAAGGGGTATATTCCATACCCAAACCCCTAATGGTGGCATTTTCTAGATGTTACACCAAATTATAATGTGCAAGACATCATCTGGGTATTTACAGTGAGCTTTTCCTAGTGTCTGTTGTCTGTCTGTGGCGGACAGATTGTCCGAAGCCCTCCTGTGTGAGTATACATCTTCTGTAATGAGGGGTTTGCCTGTGCCCAGTTCATGGAAGAAGTACTTAGTAAGGAGTTGCTTTGCTTGTCAAGCTTCAAAAACTACCAAGGACCAAACTATTAAACCCTGGCCTGTGAGGATGTTTACCATGCGTCCTGAAGGGCTCGGGTCAGGATACATTCCCAGCTAAGCACCTTCCTCCATAGTCCTTGGATCCCAAAATCACCCTTAGCATCTTACACTGGGGACTGGAGATGAGGCTTGCCTAGCATACAAGAGGCTTTACATTCAAGCTCCATCATTGCGTAACTGCTTAAGCCGGATGTGGTGGTACATACCTATAACCTAATTCTAGAAGGGTGGAGGCAGGAGAATCAGAAAATCAGAGTCACCATCAGTGATATTTGGAGTTAAGGCCAGCTTGAGTTACATGAGACCCTGTCTCAAAACTAAATTAAGAATTTTATGACACTTAGAGTAGCTGAGAAGTGAGTTCTTCATAGGCTTTTCAAGACTTGCTTAATGCATTATTTGGTTAAGTGATTTAAATGTGCTTCAGCCAACAGGGCAGAGCAGGTAACTGGCTAAACTAGGCAGACACTCAAAGGCAGTGTGCTGGGATGCATGGGAGAGCAAGAAGAAGTTTCCATGATGCACCAGGAGGCTCCCTCCATCCTGACCTGCTCCCTCCATCCTGACCTGCTCCCTCCATGCTGACCTGCTCCCTCCATCCTGACCTGTTCCCTCCATGCTGACCTGCTCCCTCCATCCTGACCTGCTCCCTCCATCCTGACCTGCTCCCTCCATGCTGACCTGCTCCCTCAATGCTGACTTGCTCCCTCCAGGTTGACTTGGTAGGGCTTTGGCATTGTCTCAACCCTTGTGTGTGAATTAGTTTCCTCCCAGGGTGATGCAAAATTCACAATTCCCAAGACAGAGGCAGACAGTGAAGAAAGGAGAAACACATCCATTTTCACTATTCCATGTGTGTGCTATAATGCGTGTGCATCCATTTCCTTTAACACACTGGTCAGGATCTCTAAAAGAGCTTTGCTACTTTAAATAGAATTTGCTGGGGCAGCAAGATGACTCACTCAGTGGGTAAAGGTGCTTGGGATGCATGCCTGGCCATTTGAGTCTGATCCTTAGAACCTATGTCAAAGAACCAAGTCCACAATTTATCCTTTGACTGCCTCGTGGAAATACACACACCGCCACCACCACCACCACCACCATCATAAAAATAAGTGTATTACATAAAATTTCCTATTGAATATACTTTAAATCTGAAAAAAGGAAGAGAGAAAGAAGGGGAGGAGGGAAAAAGAGGGGAGAGGGAAGAAGGTGGAGAGGGAAGGAGGGGTAAGGGAGAGAGGAAAAAGAAAGAAAGAAAGAAAGAAAGAAAGAAAGAAAGAAAGAAAGAGAGAAAGAGAGAAAGAGAGAAAGAGAGAAAGAGAGAAAGAGAGAGAGAGAGAGAGAGAGACAGAGAGACAGAGAGAGACAGAGAGAGAGGGAGGGAGGGAGGGAAGGCATTCTTGACTAAAATGAGCAGATTTCTAGGCAGGGAAGGAGACCCATCTTCAGAGATGCACAAACATATGCTAGAACTAAAACTTAAGAGAAATGAAGCTAAGGAGGAAGGCATTCACTTTGACAAACCTATTGGTTTTGTATGTGGCTAAACAACAACCTCAATGTTGGTGTTTGCCACACACTGACTACATTTAAGTCTTTTGTTTTTTTTTTTTTTGATTCGGAATCAAGACAAGATTGCCAGCAGACTTTTGGAAATCCTCACTGGCTCAAGTCAGATGACATCACTGCTAGCTCTTTTCAGTTCTTGGATTCCTCGGGCCTCAGACACATTGATTCTGGAATCTTTTCAGAGAAACTCCTTTTTGTTTAGAAAGGAGGTAGAGAAGGTATTGCCTGGTTGGAGCAAGCGACTAATGTTCCTGAAATGATGGCTTCAGCTCTGTGCCTCTCAGGCTGAATCTGTAACGTCCTCTGAGCCCCTCTGGATAGCAGTCCCTCCATGATTTTGAGTTGTTTTTCATGGCTGATGGGCTCAGCATGATACTGCATCCCTGGACTCTCTTATTTTCCTCTTTATCTTGGAGACTCAGTACATTTATTTCATGACGTGCCAGTGAGTCAGCCCCAGGTACCCACTGAACATCCCTGGGATAACCAGTAAGGAAGCCTGAAGTCTCCACCTGTCAGTTCCCATCCAGGAATCGGAGTCAGCTGATCCAAGCCGGACTAGCACACTCTGCTGGCTTCTGACTTCATCCCACTGACATGTCTGAGTGGTTCCTGAACCAGCTGTTCCCAGCTATGTCTATAGCAAACACACACTCAACAAAAGGAAGGAGACCCTTCTCCAGATGTAGCCCCATGAGTATTCTGCTTCTTGCCTTAGTTGCAATGGAAAAATGATAGTGTTTCACATCTTAAGGAATTTCACTGAAGAGCAGTCAGTGCCTTGGAATTGCTTTTCAAACCTTAGGTAACGGTAACATGAACTTACGTTGGAAGGTGGGGAGGAAATGTTTCACGTTGTGTGTGTGTGTTTTATTTTATTTTGTTTTATTTAGCCATTAACAGAACTCTCAGATTTCTCAGTACCTGAAGTTTTCTTTGGCTGAGCCTCTCCTTCAGTGTGGGTGACTCTGATGGTATGCAGTCTATTCTTATCCAGAACATTAGATAAGCCACAGATGACCTGGTGTGTTGCCTCTGACTTCCGTTCTTCAAGATGTCCTCTTTCTATGAATAGCAGGTCCCCTCTCTGTACTTTCCCCTCCTCACTAGGGATCGTTAGGATGCTTAGACTGAAACAATAAGGTTGGGACTGGCTGGAAATAATGGGCTGTATCGATTAGCTAAGCCTTTTAAAACTTGTGAATTGAAAGGGAAGAGACATCGGACTTGAATCTCCCCAATCCAGAAATCAGGAGAGTTTTCTCAATTAAAACACTAGAATTTCTATCCTACCCCGCGAGCATTACTTCTGGTATATTGATGGAATTAACATCAAATTGATTGACAGTCATTTGATTGGCAGTCATTTGTAAGGGTAGGGACTTGAAAGGCATTCGGGTTGACAGAGGCACCCCACCACCACCACCACCATTTGCTCTGGAGTCTCGTCTCAGGACAGGTGACAGGGCCTGATTGGTCCTTTTGCAGTAGGCTTCTTCCCAAGTCTCTAACAAGGAACAGATTTGCCTTGAGTTAGCTGATCTCCTGGAACGTGGGCATGCTCCCGTTCATTAAAACAGATTTGAGGCTAAGTCTTCCGGGATTGTCAAGCTACAAAAACTTGACTGGTGGCCTTAAAAGCTTAACCTGTTTAAGTATCTGCAAATGAGGTTATGATTCATTCATAATACCTAAACACCTGCAGATGGATGCCATTCTGTTCACAGCAGACATAAATGCGAAAGGGCATTTAGTAAGAAAAAGGTCTCAATTCTGGAAGGGCCGAGTTCTCCACTGTCAGTGCCGTTTCCATAGAAGAATCCTGTTCCTATGTTCTGGCTAAGTGTGCTTGGAATTATGCCTGTGACTTCTTTGCCACCCTGTGAATTTCCTTAGGAAAAGCTCAGTGAACTTCTTAATTAAAAAAAAAAAGATGAGAATCCGCTCATGCTTCTTGCGTCTGGTCACCAGGGCACCACTGTCGCTGAAAGTGCATTAAGGACCCACCTGTTCACCTCCATTGAAATCACTGAAATTTCAATGGTCACTGTGTCAGCCTTCTCAAACCCCGCAACCTATCAGACACTCCGTGGACAGTCTGCCTCTGGGAGTGAGTTCGCCCCTATAGGATGTTTGGTGACTGGGGTCCCTTTTGGTCATCTTCACTGCAGAGCAGGCATTACTGGCATCTTGTAGGTAGACACTGGGAATAGCAGCAAGCATCCAATAGCCAGGCATGGGGCACCTACAACACTAACTACTCCAGGTGAGGCAGCAAGATCCGAAATTTGTTGCCGGTCTGGACTACCACAGCAAGAGACTGCCTCAAAAAAAAGTATAAGAGGGGCAGGGATGTAGCTCAGAGGTGGAGTGCTTGCAGAGCTTAATGAGGTTGGAGATGCAGACAGGAGGGAGGTGGGGAGGGCTCAGTGGGTAAGAGCATTTGCCAGGAGAGCGAGGCATGGCGTGTGTATGCCTCTAACCTCAGTACTGGGGGACAGGGACAGGCAGGTCCTAGGAACTCATATAATCTAAACTGCAACTGATGGTGTTGAGAGAATTTGCATTAAACATTGGCAAATATACATACAGGGAACACTGAAAAACCAAAGCTCATGACAAGATAGAAACACTACTAATTAGGTGACAGTACGTGTTGTAGGTGCCCTAGGCCTGGCTAATACATCTATAAACATGTACTTTTGTGAGATACTTACATGTCTAACCTGTGGTTTGATTGTGTTAAAGCTCTGCTCACAATTGTCTACTTTGTTTAAAACAGCTGAGCAGGGGCTGCAGCTGCGGTTTGGTAGAGTGATTGCCAAGTATGTAGAAAGTCCTGTGTGTAACTTTGAGCATGACATAAACCAGGTATGTTGGCACATGACTATAATCTCAGTATCTGCAAGAATCACATGACTATAATCTCAGTATCAGCTATTGTATCAAGTTCAAGACCAGCCTGGGCTACGTAAGACTCTGTCTCAGACTGACAGGCCAGCTGGCGGGTGGACAGGTAGATGGGTAGATGGATAGATAAAAGCACAAATAAAAAATCAGGCAATTTTGGTACTATTTAGTGTGACAGTGACCCAAACAGCATCACATAGGACAATGTCTTGCTCATAGAACCCCAAGAAGCAGAGACTGCTTGTCTCAGCACAGGGCATCCTGCTCCCCAGGAACTGCCTAACTGAACATGCTTTAAAGGGTTAAAGTGCTGACTGTATGAGTCATGGTGAAGATTCAACGGCTATTAAAAATGCCACAATAGCTTAAATAAGGTGTAGGGCCCCAGGCCGATGTGGGGGATCCTGGGTACCCCAGCTCCTCCTCTCCCGGGTACTCCAGCATCCGTGATCTGTATGTCAGGGTGGGGTGCCGTTGCTCCAGCTCCCACCATCAAGTCACATCTTAAACACAAAAAAGGAAAAGAAGAAGTTGAGGGCATAACCTTCCTTTTAAAGGCGTGATTTGGAGCAGGGCCTTTTACATTTTTCCACTCATGAGATACCTTCGGCCTAAGGAATTTTTACATGACCTCCAGTATATGAGTGCATAATAAATCAAATGCTCACTGATAATAATCATGGAGAAGTTATCGTGAAGCAATTCACTGGCACACACATACTTTTAACACCGAAGGATGAAAGCAAATGTGCATACTAACGAGGTGGATGTGTTTGTCTCATAGAGTGTAATACAGTGGTACACTAATGTCGTACTTACATACTAAGGAACAATCTAGGGAAATATTTTAAAATCCATATTTTGTGGAATTAAACTATTATGCTTCTGTAGGAACAGGAAAGTGTACATGAGGGGGGCAACAAACAAACACACCGTTTGCCTGGAGTGTGTGGAGGCGTTGTGTTTCATGGCATTTCATGGTATGATGTAACCTACACCAGAAAGTGTGAATGTTGTCAGTTCAGAACCTGGGCGCGGTAAAGTCCCATGGCACACACCGCATGAGGGACAGCTATAAGGAGCACCTCAGATTCACCATTTGGTATGGGTGTGAATTTGAATGAATTTTTGCTTTGTTGTGTGTCCAGAAACCTTTTCTTGTTGCCAGATCGTTTGCAGCCCCCATCATTCAGCTACCCTACCCCACAACAGGGCATGACCCGGTTTAAGAAGCTTTGACCCACACCTTGCACATAAAACTTCCGGCAGTCCAGTTGCCTAGAACTTGGTTACTTGGCCGTGACTGGCTCTTAGAGATGCTGACAGGCGGTGGGCTGAACTGAAACTCAAGGGCTCCTTTACTAGAAAAGCCTGGGTGTCGGAGGGCCTCTAGCTCTACCTCAGGAGGAAATGGCTTGTTTGGATTAATTCAAGGTCAGGAACTCAAAGCCTGATTAATAATTCCAGCTGGCCTCCGGCCAGGGTAGAGTTCACAGGCTGTGACAGTGTCTACACGGGCTTGTTATTTCACTGTTGAGTTAACCTGAGCAGCAGACCCTGCCTGGACCCTCAAGTGTGTACATTTCTACTAATGATAAAGCCAGGGGGTTGTGAGCATTAGTGAGATAACTCAGGATGCACTCCAGCAGTGCCTACCGTAGTGAGCTGGACCAAGTACAGTCAGACATACTGTGGGTGATTTATGTCCCCTGGCTAGTGCATTTTATGTCAGCATTAGCATACTAGGCACATGATTGCCTATTGATTTCATTTGGTTTGGTTTGGTTTGGTTTTTAAGTCTCAAGTATGCATTGTTGATTTGGATTACTTCTGAGTGGTGGCGGCTACCACCCGTCCAACTTCCAATAAAGTCCGGAAACTGGAGATCCGATCTGAACTAAAGCTAACCCTGAATCGTACTGGGTGGGGACTTGTGCTAGTTACACATCCTGTGGATGCCAGCTTCTTACCTCAGAACCACATGGGGAGACATGAAGGAACTTACTGAGAATGGTGACAGCTGCTGTGACAACTTCAAATGGCTGACCTCATATTTGTCTGTTTCTGTTACTGGCCTGATCTAGCAAAGTTCTTTAGACCCGATTGATGCCTTTCTCTTGTCTCTGTCTCTCTTCTTCTCTCTCTAGATTTACTTCTTTATTTTGGGGAGCAGTGCATTCGTGCCACAGCATGCATGTGGAGGTCAAAGGGCATTGTAACAGTTCTTCCTTCCATCGTGGGGATCAAACTCAGACTGTCAGGCTTGGCAGCAAGCACTGTTACCCCCTGACACATCTCACCAGCCAAGGTCATTCTCTCTCCGTTCCTTAGTGAAGGCATTGAAAAATTCCTAGAGGGGGGAAAAAGATGCTATCTTGAAGATGTACAAATGGTAGTCAGAATCTTAGTTCCCATGGTGTGTTGTGGCTTTGATGAGAATGTCTCCCATAAGCTGATAGAGGTTTCCATTTGGTGGCAATGTTTGGGGAGGTTGAGGGTGCAGCCTCACTAGAAGGGGTGTGTCGCTGGGGATGGGCTTCGACGTTAAAGCCTCCTGTTCATGCCACTTCCATCTTGTTCTCTGTCTTGGGCTTGTAATAAAGGATGTGACTGCAGTCCTCTTCCCAGTGCCATGTCTGTGCCCACTGCCCTACCTGCCCACCACGAATGATTCTTATCCCTCAGGAACCATAAACCCGAATAAACTCTTGCTTCTCTAAGTTGCCTCGGCCATGGTGTTTTGTCACAGCAACAGAAAACCAGCATTTGGCATTTCAGATATAAACAGAATGTACCAGACACCTACCCTGTCAAGAATCCGGGCTCCTCAGCTCTCATGAGCAACTGATTAGGTGCAGCGGGTCTTTAAAGTGGCAAACCCATATGCCTATATAGCATGTAAAGGAAAAACCCATGTTGATGATACAAGATGGTTAAGCTCCTGAAATGTGTTCTTTTCTTACTTTTCACTGCTGTAAATCTGTATGTTGCCTGCAAAACACACAGGATAACTGGGGCAGGATATATTTCCTATGAATATATGAGCATTCTATGTTGTGGATATGAGCTTCCTGTGGACAATCATGCCTCAGTCCACAAACCTTGTCTTGAATTTCTTCTCACGGCAGGTCCAAAACTAATGCAGTATTCTCTAAATTACTGTGAGAGGTTGCCAACCCCTCCCCCTCATCACGGTTAGGTCTTAAAATTTCATCCCACCTTCTCCACAATTGCCCAGTGTCTCTTGGTATTCACAACATAAAAATTAGTAGGATGAATCTGTATCCATTTAACCTCAAACCCAATGAGGAAGAACCACGAAATGGTTCCCTGTTGAGAGTAGTCCCTGTTGGTTTTCTTTCTTTCTTTTTTTTCTTTCTTCATTTGGGTTTTTCAGGACAGGATTTCTCTTCTGGATGTTCTAAAACTTACTCTGTAGACCAGGCTGGCCTCAAACTCAGAGATCTGACAGTCTCTGCCAACATTATTGTAGACATGTGAATAGACTTGGATCAAAATCTAGGCTAGCCCAAATGGTGAGCATTTTGTGGCAGAGTGTGGGTCCTAACAAGTTAGAGACCTCACAGTTTCACTTCCTCCAAGCAGAAGAAAAACTCCAGCTTTATCCTTTCCTTTTGAGCTAATGATGCAGGAAAGACACAGGTGTAGAATCCCACACAGGTGGGATTAAGGATCAGTCACTTAGTCCTTTGGGCAAGAAACAGTGACTTAAAAGGACCTTTCTGTTTGTATCTTGGTGCCTTAGGGGTGGAGTTGTGTGCATAGAAGCCAGTGGGAGGAGGGAGGAAGCAGCCCTGGTCACTCTTCGTGGGCAGCTGACTGTAAGGTCACCCTCCTCAGGCAGCACACGTGGTTAGCAGACGTAGTCTGAGTCCCATCTCTTGCCTTTTCAATTAAACCTGCACTTTGGAAAAAGTCACCTCTGCAAACTTGCTGTGTAACCCGTGGTTACTTGGCTTCTCGCCAGACCCAGGCTAGCGTTTGGGATATGATGTCATTCAGTGTACTATTCTGCTGTGCATGTGATTGCTTTAACAACTCCATGGATCGGAGGCCTGGGGAGACAGCTCAGTTGGTAAAGTGCCTGCTGTGCCAGTGTGAGGACCCGAGTTCAGATCCCCAGAACAGAGATAGATCGGAAGGTACCCAGAGCTTGTGAGACACGCAGTCCAGAGACTCTGTTGTCTTCAAAAAAGAAGATGTGCAGGAGGGAGGGCTGAGTATAACCAAAATACATAGGATGAAATACTCAAGGGATTAATAAGAGCAGTATTTAAAAATAAGTTGCAGTGGGATTAAGGAAGACACATGACATCAACCTCTGTTCTACATCCATGCATGCACATGCAACCACATGAACACATATACACCCCACACACATACACATAGGTCCCCAAGTATTGGAGACTGATGAGTCACAAAACCCTTTCACTGGCCTTTATAGGTGCTGACTATAAGTAGCCTTTAAAAATATGAAACGAGATAGGATATCTGTAGGAAGTTAACTTGACAACTGTCTCCTGTAAAGATTAGGATGTTCACATTTTCAACCCAGGAGACACCAACAGGACCTAAAAACAAGTGCATCTGTTGCAAAAGCAGCCACGCATTCCCACTGAAATTAGAACATGGCAGTGATCCAATTCCAAAAGTATTCATGAGTTTGTGTATTAATATTAGATGCAAAAATCTGTGTTCAAGTGCCATTAAGGTTACAAATGTGCACATGCTTAAACTGGAAAATAAGATTCCCATAGTGATACCTGTCCCGTTAGTCCATGACCCCTAGTACAGTGAACAGTTTGAAGACTGATTTGTCATGCAAAGCTCTTGCTATGTGGTGTGATTAATCTGAACTTCAGCCTCTTGAGAAGCAGGGGTTGGGTGATGAGAGGTTCCAGATAAGCTGGGTTTCACCCATGTGACTTCAGTTAGGAATTTAACTTCTACATCCCATAAATTGCCTGTGAACTAGAGAATAATGTTCTTTTTCCAAGTGTTCCCTAGTCCATAGAAGATGAGACAGGTTCTATTGAGAGAGAGTCTCCAAAGGATGCTGAACCTTTGTTACCAAGGGTAAAGCACTTCTGTTTCGGTGCAGAAAGTTACCCACTTCTCAGCTCAGCTGTAGAAAAATTACTTATGTTCATTTCCATATTATGAATCAATGAATTGTTCTCTCTTGCCTGCAACTAGAAAAGTTGTTGTCAAATCACAAATGTTTATTGTTCTCTAGGATCTATATAAGAGAAGAAAGGATAGAGATAAAAAGTAGTTACAATATGTAAGAATAATGCATGCAGAGTGCCTAGCTAGTGTGTATTCATCTGGGAGGTGAGGTGATAGTGTGCTTGCCAAGCATGCATGAAGCCCTGACTTCCATCCCCAGCACCACGAACCAGGTGTAATGGTGTATGCCTTTAACCCAGTACTTAGGAGGTAGAAGGATCAGAAGCTCAAGGGTGTCCTCTGTTTCATAGCAAGTTCAGAACCATGATGGGCTATATAAAAACCCTGTCAAAAAATAATACATCGTATTTCCCTCATAGAGAGAAATCATCCATATTTCCAATTATTTGATTTTTCTAATGTCTTATTTGGTTAACAAACTACTGGTTGCATTGAATTTTTTTGTGTGTAAAGAGAAGCCCAGACTGAACTTACAGTATTCCAGCCCCAGGTCTGTGGAAATGCATATACCTGTGCACAGGTATATGTATGGATGTCAAAGGTTGGTGCTGGGTATCTTCAGTCACTCTCTACTTACTGAGGTCTCTTGTGAGCCCAGCGCTGTCTGACTCTGGGTAGCTGTCCCAAGGATTACACGCCTCCACCTCCTCAGCATAAGGGTCACAGGCAGCTACCATACCCCATACCCGCTAATTGTTATCAGCATTCATTCCCACACTCAACTGCATCAAAGCCTTTTTGCGATTTTATTTGGTTTCCTTTTCAATTTGAGAATTGAAATTGGAAGATGATGCTTTTCAAAAAAGATATGCACTTCTTATTTTGCTTAGCAGCTTTGGACTTGAACTGTAGATTATGTGTTACTTAAAAATATCCCAGGCTGTTGGGTATTTACGTTTCTGGCACATGAGCCAAAAATCTACTTCTCACTCTTGCCCACTCCCAAGATGATTAAAAGGAGACGGCTCTGATTTTTCATTCATTTGTATTGATCATGGCAGAACCCTGACAGGCATTTCTGTCAGGAGAACCAAAACTCCTTGCTAATAAGGTATGCGTTTAGAATACAGTAACATTTACACCAGAGCTTCCTGTTCTAACTGCACCCCCATCCCTCAACAGGGCATCTGTCCTGCAATGTCCAAGGCTCCCAGAAGTTGTGTTTTGAGCCAAGGCTACGGAATACAGTGGCCCTTGCCACCTAGGACAGAGGAAAACTAAGCATGTGGCATTGATCAGCCTAGATGAATCTTCAGACCAGCATGAGCGGCCTGACTCTATCTGACAGATACTAAATGTCTTTTCTGAGAGGAGTAACACACCCACATTCTGGACAAGCTGCAGAATATGTATTTTTTCTAGTGGAGCATCCCAGGTTCAAAACCTACCTCTACCTCCTACCAACATATGGGAACATGCTAACTCATTCATCGTCCTGAGCCATTACTTTTCTCATCTACAGAATGGAACTAATAATGATTCCAATCTTTCTGTGCTATTATGAAGATTAAATAAAGCCCAAGATAGAACTCTTTGCCTTAGTGTGATACTGGGAAGAAAATAAATGCTCAATAAGTTGTAACTGTTCATCCTGTTTCACCTACATCCA
Organism: Mastomys coucha; assembly: GCF_008632895.1. Classification (NCBI taxonomy): domain Eukaryota; kingdom Metazoa; phylum Chordata; class Mammalia; order Rodentia; family Muridae; genus Mastomys; species Mastomys coucha. Next base: position 217,712,589 of record NW_022196905.1, read on the forward strand.
TGCCCACAGCTTTCCTCATTACAGAAGTGTATGGGATGGGGGGGATGGTGGGGGGCTGTGAGATGGCTAAGTGGGTAAAGGTGCTTACAGCCAAGCCAGGCATCCTGAGCTCAGATCCTGGGACCCTAAAGTGGAAGAAGAAAACCAACTCCTGCAAGTTGTCCTCTGCGTATGCTCTCTCTCTCTCTCTCTCTCACACACACACACACACATCACATTAGTGTAACAAAGCATATAAATAGATAGACATGAATTATACAGATTACCTTCTATTCTTGGTCAAAGAGGTGTTACGTTCACAGGAAATTGCTCGCAGCCTCTTCCCTCACCTCCTGCCTAGCAATGCACTGTGCCCCAGACTCCTACACTGAAATTTTCCTCCCCAGGTTGGCAGTTAGATGGTGGGGTCTTGGGAGTGGTTGTTGGTGGGATGGGGCATGCATGATCGAGATTAGTGCCTTCCTCACAGAAGGAGATCATCTGAGCTTTCCACTGCCTTCTCTGGTGCTTCCCGCCCCCAAAGCTGGGGGATCCATTTTGTTACCTCTAAGTCATCAGTCTGTGCCCAAAGGATCAAGCAGAACTGTCAGCCCTGTGTCTGGGATTCCCTACATGGGGAGTAATTAAATAAGCCAGCGAACAGAAATCCTTACCATATGAAAACAATTCTGCTTAATCAAATAGTATTTCAGAATCAAGATTTTAAAAATTGTGGTTAGGGTTTTTTTTTTTTTTTTAAGTGATAAAAGGACAGATTTTTGTTGTATAATACTTTTCCAAAGTAAAAAAAAAAAAAAAAAAAAAAGAAGAAGAAGAAGAAGAAAAAAAAAGACAAATTACTTTTAGGGAAAAATATACTAAATATTTCTTGGATAAAGAGAAGTCTCTAGCCTGGTGATGGTAATGCACACCTTTAATCCCAGCACTCAGAAGGCAGAAACACTATGGATCTCTGAGTTTGAGGCCAGCCTGATTAACAGAGGGAATTCCAGAACAGCCAGGGCTCTGGGGGTAGGGGGGGTTCAGGGGAGGAGGAGGCTCCTTTTCCTCTGAGATTGCTTTTTATAATGGTTTACAAATGGGAAAGCACAGCTCTGTGATAATGCAGAGACACAGTTGTCCATGGGCCCTTAGAGCAGCAGCTCTCAGCCTGTGGCTCTCAAACCTCTTCAGGAGCAGCCTGTCAAATATCCTGTACATCAGATGTCTACATTATAGTTCATGACAGATATCTACATTACAGCAAGATTACAGTTAGGAAGTGGCAATGAAAATAATCTTATGGTTTGCTGTCACCACAGCCTGGGGAACTGTATTAAAGGGTCGCAGCATTAGGAAGGTTGAGAACTACTGGCTTAGAGGATATGCCAAGACATACACACACACACACACACACACACACACACACACACACACACACACACACGTTTTGTGCTCAGTTTGCCTTTGAACGCTGAATCTCCTATAAGCTAATAGGAATGTTACACATGCCAAAACCCACAGCCAAATGAAAGGCCAATCAGCATGGTTGTGTTTTCTGTCACGTCAGAAGTCAGTAGTAAAAGCAGCAGGATAGACCTCTCTGTGACTACACAGGGATCCCAGGAGTGCAGAGCTGAAAGGCCTTGGACACCTTTGATGGAACCCTTGGTAGGACCAACCCCTCCTCTCTTTCTTTCTTCTTTTGTGTTGTCAGAAAGGGTCTCACTGCATAGCCCAGGCTGGTCTTGAACTCATGGCACTCCTTCTGTCTAGTATCCTTAATACCAGCCTTGCAGGCATGAGCTACCTGGTTAGAACCTTCTTGTGGCTAGTACTCACAGGAAACTTTAAAATGAAACAAATTAGATTGCAGCAGCAGATTTTTCTGGTGAAATAAAGTGAAATTGTTAAATTTTCTTCTTTGGTCTTACAGTATGAGGCAATGGTCTTTTCAGTGAGACAGATAGGCAACCACTTACTATCTATGTGACCTCAACTCAGCCACCCCAAGCCAGTTGATACTTTTCCTTTCCATTGGTAAATCTATCACTACTGTCTAAGGCATAGTGTTTTGTAAGGTTAAATGCAATGTGCATAATGTGTGGCCTAGGACAATGAAGACTCCTGCATGAATGTAAGCCATTGTTTCAACCACATTGTCTCCATGATGCACTGTTAACTAACAAACCCTGGTGTTAATCAGTGACCAAACATCCTTAGAACTTTGTTCAGCTTAACTGCAGAGGCTCATTGAAGGTGGTTCTATCTTGTCTAATAAGAAGAAAGTCAGAGACAGACAGCGCACAGCACAGCGAGTTCTCAAGCGTCTGCTCTTCGGTTCTTCTGTCATCAGTTGTTGTTATCTTCATGGCTGAAGGACACCATTCCACCTGCAGGCATCTGAGGGAGATGCCCAGGGTCAAAGTTTATTTGATGGTCTTTGAGGATCGTGGGTAGTGAGTCAAACACTCTCAGCAAGTACTTCCACCCTCCCCAGCCAGAACCGGGTTTTATACCGGCTTCTCACAGGACACGGAGTTGAGAAGGAAGGTGCGTATTTATGACTGGGAATAATGCTGCCATCCAAAAAAAAAAAAAAAAGAAGGTTCAAACTCCCTTCAAAAAGAAATGGCACAGTGGGCAAGCTTGGTGATTTAAATATCCTCAATGTTGACACATGCTGACAGCATTTACTAAGAATTTAAATCCTGCTACCATACTTAGGAAGAGTAACAATACCCAAGGTCCGGTCGACATGCTGTGAGAACTGACCCAACAGGTGGCTTGCTGCCACATTACAGTGTACAGTTAGGTTTCTACTTAACACAACAGACATGAAGGCGGTGATGTTATTCAATGGACATTTATTGAGGACTGTCAATATACGGAAGGACATAAAGAATCAATATCAACCTTTCATTCTTAGATTTCTTTCTTTAAAGTTAAGTTATATAAAAGCAGCAGGCATCAGTTGGCCTGGATTCTGGCAGTGACTCTGGCTAGACATTAGAGAAGTTGGCCCATATAGCGGTCAAACTCCACGTGGCTAAGCTTCCTTGGAATTAGGAGTTCTTGGTCACAGGCATTTTCTGTTAGTCAAAGAATCAAGCTTGCGTTTTCTTCCATTGCTTCAAAGTGATTATATAGAGGGCCAGGTGTAGAAAACACAAACTTCTTCCCCAGTTTAATGGATTATAGCCAATTAGTGAGTATCTGTTGAATGTAACTGATGGCCCAGCACTAAACAACCAAGCCCATCTAAACTGGGTGTGGTGGCTCGTGTTTGTATTCCCAGCACTTAGGAAGCTAAGCCGTTTGGGGTCAGTCTGGGCTACATAGTAAGTTCGAGTTCTCCTCCATGGTTAAATATCCTGGATATCTGTGGAGACTTGCTTTGCTGGGTTTCAACTTTTCTAGAAACAGTACATGTATCTTCCAGAAGGAGTTAAACACAATTATATTTTTTAAAGCACGTTAAGCACTTGTGTTTTCCCAAAGACTCAGAGAAGACCCAGACAGTAAACTCTGCCGTGCTCTAGAATCTTCATCCAATGTTTTCAGTGGGTCACACGTTGACAAACCATTGCTAAATTCTGCTATCCTAAATGTCTGTTGAATGGATGTGTTGACCATCAGATAGACACATAAATAAGACTTTTGAGAGAGTATTTGAAATGGTTCCACAGGAGAATTTGGTCATGTGGAGAGCCACAGTGAGTCAGTCATAGGGAACCTAATAGGTCAGTTAGAGACAGCAAGGCGCAATAGCTGTGAGGTCTTGCTCAGAGACATCATCAGTGTTTCATGGCATAGTGACACAGGATATGAACGCCAGACAGATACTTGCATTGTGGCTTCTGACCTTGTATAGTCCTGAGACTCCAACATTAGTCCTCTGAGCTAAAGGAGCAGACACTGTTTGCTCTAAGATGAAAAGACTCTCTCAGATTGTTTTCCAGTATAGAGAAGGCCTTCCAGGACCTGCTTGGTGATAATCAGCCCCAAGAGGTGCAAACTTCCCTGGCAGAGGTGGAAGCTTGATTTAAGCAGAAGCCAGAGGATCAAGACAGACCAGTAAGGCATAGCCAGAAGTGACATGGCCTTCCTAGAAGGCCACCTGACTGATAGGTTTCCATCTACCTAAGGGTCCAAAGAAGCCTGGAATTCCACTTTTTCAGTTACAACTCAGAACTTTTCGGCCACCCTGAGGACAGGGAGAACTGATCAGGACTCCAAGTGTCAGGATGTAAGACACAGGTGCCCCCAGACCTTGTTCTCCAGTGCTGAGCCAGACTGGCTGGCTGTGGTTGATGTGAGCAGTTATTTATGTGTTGAACTCATGTTACCCAGCTTTAACCAAATAAAGCCTCCTTCTCTCTGAATTTCTCATGCCTAAAGCAGGTGGAGTGATGCTTTAGGGAGGATCCATCCATCAGAGAGCATAGCTGCTCTCTCCCAGGGAAACACCCACAAATGTAATGTGCACCACACAGAAGGCCAAGGAGCTTAATGAGGCAAACTCCAACCCGCCTTATATTTAAGAGTGATGTCTTAAGTATGTTGGTGTTTATTACCGGTCTCCCTACATAGCAACAAAAAGCCTAAGGGACTCTTCAGTATGGCATATTTGACGTCAAAGAGAAGGCTTGACTTTTAGGATGCACCCATCTGACTGTCATGTTCACCTTCCTTGGTACTGATTTTGGGCTTAATGTGGGCTCTAACCTCTCTGTCTGGAATATCCTAGTCTAGCCCTTTCAGGAAAAGAGGTAGAAGAAATCCTAGTGTTTGAACTGTAGCCAATTTGGGATGCGTCCACTTGTAACCAAGAATATTATATGTACAACCAAGGAACAAGGGGAGGAGAAAATCCCTTTGTTGCAGATTTTGGTGTTGATTTCCTGTGGGTCGGAGGAGCAAGGATGAGATTTGAGGGAGTCCAGTTCTCTTCCACCACTAACGAGATGGCCGGGGAAGTCACTTCATGTCTTGGCACCTTGTTTTTCTTTATTCTAAGAAAAGAGACTTAAACAAGGTGAAAATTCAGGTTCCTTCTTAAATGTTTGGAGTAAGGTGGAGACTTGCTAACCATGGAAATACTTCTAGGCCTATACAACTTGCATTGTACCTTGGATTGGGAGAGATCTTGGAATTAATGATTCACTTGGTTCTCTTGTAAACAGAGGAGTTGGGTTTAAGGCTCTGTAGGTCCTCTGCTCGATCTATATTCTGTGACCCTATCTACTATATGAGTTTATCTCCTGGACAGTTTTAAAGACACAATAGTTGAGCCTGGTCATCTCATGCCCATGACCTAAGAGATAAGACATATCTCTTTGGGTCAGTGGCTCTTCAGAAGCAGTTTGCGATACTGCTTCTTGCATAATGAGGCCTCGTCATCATGAATAGGGGACCTCAAATCACTGTGTAGGAAGAGGTGGGGGTGCCTCACTGACACTGCATAGCCACAGCCACACCACAGGGACAAAAGAACGTACCTGTGGCTGTGCACGTTTGTATCACTGCAAATAAAAACCTATCCAGGGGTGCAGCCTCGTGGTAGAACATATGGTTGGCACGTATGAGGGCCTGCATTCCGCCCTCGGTTCCACACAAAACAAAACAGAAACCTTAATTAAGGACACAGAAAAGCCCTCATTGATGTTCAAGGCAAAACTCTAGGTGGGCAGTTAGAGAGGAAGGACTCGGGCTGCATTGTACCAGGAATCTGTGGAGCAATTTGAGGATAAATAAATGTTTTGCTGGAGATGAAATTCTATGAGACCGGTAAGAAGGAATTTTGCTCTAAAAGAGAGGAAAAAGATGGTAAGCGTGCAGCAAACACCAGGGGACATGGGAGTAGAGGGGGAGATTTTACAGACGCTTTTACAGAATGCCCATAAGTTCAACTGTCTGGAGAGTTTGAAACTAAGTGAGATGCAATTACTGGTATGTGTCCTTTGCCATTTGGGATATATATTATGCTTCAGAAAAACTAAATCAAACTCCTTACTAATCTTTTACAAAAAAAGGCTTATAAGGTTTTTTTAAGCAGAACCAAAGATAATTAAGATGGGAATGTGTTCATCCAGCTTCACACTTGCCACTGTGGAGTGTGAAGATAGAGTGGCCATCAGGGGTGCTACAGACGGGCAGTGAGCACGGGAAAGAGGTTCAGTTAAGAATGGCATGAGTAATTAAAAGAGGAGGATGGGGAGTGCAGGGGGGGAGGGAGAGTGCAGGGGGAGGATGGGGAGTGCAGGGGGAGGAGGGAGAGTGCAGGGGGAGGATGGGGAGTGCAGGGGGAGGAGGGAGAGTGCAGGGGGAGGATGGGGAGTGCACAGGGAGGAGGGAGAAGAGTATGAAGAGGAGAGCCAGTGTCTTATTTTCTTCACCCAAAAAGAAATCCAATGGTAGATGGCTCCTGGCATTCACTTGGCCACTGAGCAATGCCCACAAAGACCCTGATTTTCCCCATCATTCATTTCTCCATCTTTGAAAGTTGGCTTGCATCTTCATACTTCATGTTCACAAAATATCCACCACCACCAAGGTTATCTCTATTATCAAGGCATGAAAAAGAGAAAGCCAACACTCAGGCGCATCTCTCTTTTCATCAGGACAATAGCCTTTCCATTGGTCAGCACCTTTTAACTTAAGACCTATAGCAGTTGCCTCCATATCAGGAGGGGCAGGGCGGGGAGGATGACTGTTGGGTTAGCAGTAATCTGTGTCTGCCAGAGAGATCGCCCCAACCAGATTCCACCTGGGATTTGGTGTTGTAGGAGGCTATAAAATCTTGGGAGTCTGATTTAGGACTGCAAGCATTTCTCCTGAGACTCATACAAGCACATCTCTTAAGTTGAGTTAAAACATTGTTCTAATTTGTTTTGTATCGCTGCGATAAACACCAGTACCAAAAACAATCTGGGGAGTTGGAGTGTTTATTTAGTTTACAGGTTACAATCCATCATCAAGGGGAGCAAAGGCAAGGAATTTGAGGAAGGAGCTTCAGGCAGAAGCCATTAGACAAGCAGTGCTAACCAGCTTGCTCTCGGTGTTTGGCTAGCTTCCTTATATAGCCCAAGCCCATATGCCTAGAGATTGTGTCATGTAGGGTGGGCTGGGGCCCCCTGTGTCAATTAGTAATCAAGAAAATGCCTCACAGACATGGCCACCAGCCAATCTGATGTAGCCAGCTCTTCTGTTGAAGCCCACCCCCACCTTTCCTGTGTGTCCAGTTGACAACCAAGATTAGCCTTCCAGGCACATACTTCCAGACATAGGCCTTTCTTTCACACTAGATTGCCAGTTGACCTTAATAGTTATGCTGTTACGTTAATTGTGCTAATCAATACGTTAATCCCCGTCTCACCATAATCTCTGATTTCCTCACTGTGGATGCTGTGTGAATGCCGAGGATACACAGATCCGTGGACAGGAAGGATGAAGGGACTAGAAAGGGTGGGCAAAAGTCTTGCAAGAATCATAGTGAAATCCGATTACTTGGTTAAGATAGTCAGTAGGGTTCTGGAAAGGTCTTTAAAGTAAGATTGGCTTTTGATGGCTATCAGTGTGTTAACAGGTGGAATGGGGAGGACACTAGAAATTGAGTTCTCTTGTGGCATTTGAGTGACAGTGATAGTAAGTTGCATGGAAGAATGTGTGGTCTCTGGAGAGTGCATTTTTGATTTGTGAGCAGAGGCTCAGGACTTCCTGCCTCTTCCTCTTCCTCTTCCTTTTCCTCTTCTTCCCCTTCATGCAACCTAGCCCCAGCCAGAGGCCTCGGCAGTGTCCTGCTCTGGACTAAGGTTCCTATGGCTTGGGATTGCCTGGATCCCATGTGGGAAAGGAGAACAAAGCTGTACCATACATGTAAACCCCGAGGGCTCCGGAGCTGTGCCCAGACAGGGCTTGGGTCTGGGCTCAGGGTCGGGCTACTGCATGTTGTATGCCTTGTGCATGTGCCTGTGTGGTGCTTTCTCTGCACAGTAGTCCAGTCTTCAAAGCTGTCATGACCTTCTAAGGCTGTGGAAGAAGCTGAATTCTTTATGATGCTTCAGCCTCTCAAGTACATGACTAATACTCAAAAGAATTATTAAGAGACATCTTCATTTTTAATTGCACCTACGTGCTGGGTCTGTGGCACAGTTAATTCATTTATTGTGACTGTATTAGAAGATTGTGCACCATCCTGACCTCCATCTGTTATTACCATTCTTCTGAAAGCGCTGTGTGATTACACACTTGGAAGGAACTACTTAAAATACCATCTCTCGTCTCTGCGGGGCTGAAATACCCACACTTGGGCTTGAGGACAGTCACCCAAGAGTGGTCGCTGACCTGTACCTCCCTCTTCACCTTCCCATCGTTCCTTCCCAGCAGTTCCACCCCTTGCTTTAGACAGCCTTAGTCGAGCATTTCTACTTGACACAAGCTAGATTTTTCTCCCTGAGGCCTCAAGAGATACATTTTAACAAACACAGATCAATCGATCAATGTGTTCATGGGTGTTGGGATTGCTGGCAGGCAGGGCCCAGCAACTGCCATCTCTGTTTCCTCCCAGCTCCTCCCTGCTTCCCCTCTAAGTCTGCATTATTTGTTTCTTCTTTCCTCGGATTACATTGCTGAGCAAATCTTCATTCAAATGTGCGTTGATCCAACTAACTTGTCCAAATACAGGTGGAAGCTCCTATCTGGAAAATGGCTTTAGCCTAATTGTGTGAAATCAAGCACTTTGTTCTGCAGGGGTTCTGCGCTCAGAGCACTTTCTTCTGCTTGGATCTTATAAAGAGTTACTGGTGATACTTAATTTTTTCCAAATGAAATTCCATTCTGTAATATAGCACCGTGCTTCAGGAAGACTCACAGCACCTCAGTCATGTCAAGGACAAATACTGACTGTAGTGTCTTATTCTTCAGAGTGAGGCCCAAACAAGCTGTCCCTTGGAAGTGTCCATTCCCCTCTTCTGGGTGTCCCCTCTGTCACCTGTCTTCTTACACGGCTGCAGAAGAGATGTTTGTATAGTCCACTGTGGATCACTGAGAAGAGGCAGGGGCCAGAAAATAAAAGGAAATGCTATAGACAATTATGAAGAATGAAGGTTTTCTAAGCTACAAAGGGGGGTCCCGAAGTGTGCTTACTCCATCCAAGGATGCATATAGATTGCTTGTGGAGTATCCATTTTCCCAGATGCAACAAGATATGTAGAACACAGTCCGTAATGTTGTGCAAGGAGCAGTGTGTGGTGGGCTTTATATGAGCTCCTGGTTAAACACTGTACAACCCAGAATTCGGGAGCAAAGCTTTCCTTCATAAGGAGCGGTGGAATATTTTCTTTCCAGGCATGGGACCATTTATTTCCTTAGTGGGATCTGGATTTCCAGTGTTTTGTTTACTGTTTAAAGCAAACATCTACATTTCCAGAAAGTTAATGTGCACCTGTTCTTCACTCTCCTCAGTATTTATTGAGCACCTCCTATATAGTGAGCAGAGTGCTGTCAAGCCTCTGTCTAACCTATCTGTCTGTCTGTCTGTCTGTCCACCCATCTACCTAATCTATCTATGTGTGTGTAAATGCACGTGCATGCGTGCACATACACTCACTAGCCTTTAGCAGTGAGAGGAACAGCTGAAGACCCAGGGGCTGCTGGGTTCCTAGGCTCCTGGGCTCCCTTTGCTGTGAGGCCCCACCAGTGCTCTTCATCAGTGATCCTGAGGATCCTGAGGATGGTCCCTGGTTCTTGTTAGCAGTCTCTAGCCCCATTGCTTGGGAGGAGTGGAGAGGGGAGAGATGCCCCGATGAAATCTTCAAGGTTGGCTAAAGGCCATGAATTCCTGTTGCCCTGTCTTCCTCACATCACCTTTTTCTCTTGGCCCAGAGACAGAGAAGATCGTCCTTGAGGCAGGAAACGGACTGCCATCCTGGAAGTTCAATGACCAGCTCTTCCCTTGCGATGTGTGTGGGAAAGTGTTTGGCCGACAGCAGACGTTGTCTCGGCACCTCTCTTTGCACACAGGTAAGTAGGTGTCCTAGCTCCCCAGCCTTCCTCAGGCCCTTCCAAACCTCCCTACTAGCAAGAAGTTGAGTTTCTCTAAGTTAATTGCAACAGGAAGTGGTGGGAACTTAACTGATCCTGACCTTTACAGGCCTTGCTGCCTGGCACATGTAAATGAGACCCTGGAAAAGCTTTTCTATATTGAAAAGCCTCATTGAATTCCTAGAGGAACTAATGAGAAGCGATCTGCGCTTAAGTACCTCCAGGTCAACTCCTGAACTCTGTAAAGAATGGATTCAGATCCTTTGAAAGGTTCCAAGGCTACACCCCACCTTCTTAGTATCAACTTGTTTTTTATTAAGGAAAGATTTTAATTTAGATTTCAGTGCAAATGCTATGTGTGAGATAGGCTTATATAAACAACAGCCAAGCTGCATGAAGATCTTAAGAGACACTCCTCTGGTTTCATCTCACACTGGTAGGGGCAGTGGGGTGGGGGAGAACCGTAGTAGTGGAGAGATAGTCTCTGTTTTTGCTTACATGTACCAATGCGCAACAGATGGTCTGTTCCAAGGGGCAGAACTAGGAGGGGGGTGAAGTTAACAAGAAGCCAAGAGAAGGCAGTGACAATCAGCAGAAGTAAGTGAAGCCGGAAGAGGTCAAGGAAGCTGCAGATGCAGGTGACAACAGACCCAGGTTGGAGTCGCTCAGAGGCAGAGCACATGTGAGGCCAGGGTTCAGGCTCCAGCACCAAAGAAAATACAGTCAACTGTTTTGAAAGTCTAACATTGAAAGTCAGACCTTAAAAATATCCACATATACCAATATGCTATAAGCCAGGTATACTGAACCATGCATGTAATATCAGCATTTAGGAGACTGAGGCAGGAGGATCACTAATTTGAGCACAGCATGGAGTGCATAGGGACACCCTGGTCCAAAAAAAGAAAAGTATAAAAATTCAAAGTTAAGGGTTTTGTACAATTATGCAAAAATAAAAGCACAGAATATTAATAGGACAAGATTAATTTTGACCTTTTTATCTTTTTACCTCCACTAAATTCAAATTTCCACCATACATTAGACAGGTAGCATGTTTTTAAGAAGTGGGGATGTTAAGGCCTCATTCTTTAAGCATACTTAAATGCATTTCAAGTAACCAAGTAACAGAGGATGAATAAAGTTCCCTACTCAATTAGGGTCAATTTAAAAAGGGAAGAAGAAGAAAATACAAGTGTCAGATATCTAAAGGCATGAAAACATTTTACACCTATACCGAAGACAGCTGCAGCTCAAGTCAGCACAGAAGGAGTAGAGAATATGATGGGTTATGTCACCTTAAGGAGTCAGGAAGGAGCACCTGAGTCTAGATGGCTTCTCCTGGGCTGCATTAAGACAGGGAAGCTGATACGCTCTGAGCTGGGAAAGTACAGCAAAGCTAATCCCAGGTGACACTGGAGAACCATTGGAGGCAGGCATGGTGGCGCATGCCTTCAATCCCAGCTCTTGGGAGGCAGAGGCAGGCAGATCCCCGGGTGTGAGGACAGCCGGGGCTACATAGTAAGACCATGTTTTCAGAAAGACGGAGGGAAATTTTGGGAAAAAAAAGGACTCATGATTTTTCTTTGGCACAGAAGTTAGCTGATAAGATAACTAAGCAAAATTACCAAAATAACACTGGGTCAAGAACTTGAAAAAATGTACTACAAAGGAGAACTTGGAAAGCCAATGAAGGAAATATTGTTAATAAGGATATTAGGCAGATTCTCCCAGAAGGTTCTTAACCTTCTAAGAAGAGGAAATCCCAGAGTGATTGGAGCTTCACAGGTGACAGAAAGAAGGACCATTCGTGAGATAGAAAGAGGGGCCACTCCCCACTGGTGGAGGCGGAACCTTGGTGCTGAAACCCAGATCCTTATCTCCCAGTGCAGAGAGAGGAACTCTAAGCATGGTCCCTACTCCAGGCCCAGCCTTGAACCTGCAACTAGCAGGTGGGAGGGGGTGCCATAAAATGACCTGGTGTCTCCTGTTGTGTGGAAACACTCTACCCTGGTGAGGAAAGTGAGACACTATCTTCAAGCCAAGCCCAGAAATCAGCATAGGTGAGGCTGAGCTTGCTGCTCCTGCCGCCTTCGTGTGTAGAGAAGCAGGGTTGCCCCTTAGTCAGCTGTACAGTCTGTCTGATTAGTCAAATGAATTCAGAACGCCACTCTGGAAGTGCTCCTAAAACCTTAGTCAGCTTTATGAGCCAATTCCCATTACAAATTAATTGAGATTTTTAAAGTTTATTTATGTGAAGTGAAAATTTCCAATTAAATTATTTTATACAAGTCATTTTCCCCCTTTAATTTCATTAGTTTTTCTTCCTTGGCTGGCCCAGCCCTGGAGCTGAGAGAGAACGATGGAGCTTCTTAGGCTCCAGTTTTATCAGTGTTTGCCTCCTTTGCTCAGTGCCTACCCAAGAACGACACACAGGTCACCCTCATGAGCACATTCGTGCACCAAACGCATCTTGTCAAGAAGCCACGTGCACACTCACACAGCAAATACACCTTGTCCTGAAGGATGCAGTGTGGCCCATGGAGGCACACTCATGTGCACACTCACAAAGCACACACTGACACCGGTCCTTTTAGCCCTGTGGACCTCGCCCTGTCATGATGAGGGATGAAGGGTGAGGAGGCATCCAAGAAGAAAAACAAATCCAAGAACCCTGAGGAAACCACTCAAAAAGCTGCCCTCTGGCCCAGGTTGGGCTGCCACCACAGCCTCGGCTGCAATGTTGCTTTGGGCTTTCTTATCCTACAGTGCTTCAGCCTTGAGATCTTGTCCTCGATGCCTCGAGAGGACTTTAAAAACAAAATCTCTGTGTGTTGAGTATTGATACAGGAGCAAGCTGCTAGGGATCTGCATAGATACAATTTCAAGGCATGAGCTCCCACATAAAGGGAGACTTGGACCGACCTTCCTTGGTTCCCGTAAGTGAGCTCTTGAATTTTTTTTTTCTTTTTTGAGAGCAGTTTTGGTTTCTCCCCCAGAGGAAAGAAAGTACAAATGCCACTTGTGCCCCTATGCTGCTAAGTGCCGTGCGAACCTGAACCAGCACCTGACCGTGCACTCTGTGAAGCTGGTGAGCACCGACACTGAGGACATAGTCAGTGCTGTCACTTCTGAAGGCAGTGACGGGAAGAAACACCCTTATTACTACAGGTGGGTCACACTTGCAGCAGCCAACCCAAGTTTCTCAGACCCCTCATCTTGACACTCCCCCTCTGCCTGCCTGAGTTCTGGGCACAGGGCTCTTCCCTCAGCCATGCTCTAACTTCATTTTAATAGGCTCTTTGCTTACACTAAACCCTGAATTGGCACAGATGCCCCCCTAGCTCAGGCAGCCCTTATGGAGTTAACTGAAAGAGAAATGGTTGGGAGGTATTCTGCAGGGCGGGCTCCAGAAAAAGCACAGGGCTCTGCGGATGGCTGACTGTTAAGATGCTCAGCTCTGTGGCTGAGCACCTTGTGGTTTAAGAAGAATGATCTGAGATCAGTTGCTCAGTAGGCCCTGCATGCCGCCCCTTGGTTGTCCGTTAGGACACACTACATCCTGCTCTGTAGTCAGTCTTCGGTCTCTGTGAAACTCTGCTGAATCATGTCTGAATGATATTGGTGACAAGTTGCCCTTGTAAGGTGGCTGAGTGGCTTCTCCTAGGAGGTGTCACAGTTGTGCCTGCCTCTTGCTCAGAGTGCCACAGAACAGTCTGTGTGCTCTCCTCATGGCACCCAAGGGTTCCTGGGACCTGGGGGAGTCTGAGGTGTGCAGCACCATCTGATTTGTCGGTGGGCAACCACTTGGCAACACTGCCTGAATCTCAGTGCCCAAAGGATCTGCTAGGCCCATGTGCGGCATCTGGAATCTGTAGCTTTTAATTAACTTTATGATTATTTAGCATCATTATAGCATGTATGAGATTGTTATATTATGCTGGCATCCAATCTGTTTGGCACCGTGACCGCTCTGGAGGCATCCCAGCAGGCAGAAGATTTTCCTGATGCCGTACCTTTCAATAGAGAGAATACACAGGAAACTAATGTTCTCACGCCCACTGTGTACCTGAGCAACACACATTTAGAGGCCTGTCTCACTCTTCTCTCCCCCTTCCCTTCCCCGCTTTAGTTGCCACGTATGTGGATTTGAAACCGAGCTCAACGTTCAGTTTGTAAGCCACATGTCTCTCCATGTGGACAAGGAGCAGTGGATGTTTTCCATCTGCTGCACGGCCTGCGACTTTGTCACCATGGAGGAAGCAGAGATGAAGACCCACATTGGCACCAAGCACACAGGTAACCTCGCTGGTCCCTTCCATCCCCTGTGCCCCACAGAGGCGAGCACTTGGGTGTGGTCTCATGGCTGCACAGACCTGGAATTTGCTGCAGAGCCTAGATACTGTTTGGGACACACTGAGCTACACGCCTGGCCCTCCCCTGGTCCTGGTTGTCATCACCACATGTGATGGTCACTAAGCTCTTCTGCCCAGTCTGGGGCTTCGCCCACTCACCTCAGCCAGCAGGAGGCCTCTAATGTGAGTTTTGCTAATATCACAATGTAGAGAGAAGCTGAGGGACGGGTTGTTCCACACAGATCAGTGAGTGGGGTGTGCATTCAGACCCTCAGCCCTGACCAGGTTTGCTCTACCTCCTGTTGTCTATCTCCTTGTTGTTCTGACAGGCCTGCAGGATACTTGGTATGGCCTTGGACCTTTTCTCTTTTGCTGTACCAAGGCACTGAACCCCTAAACTGTAGGTTCTTGGGTGCTCTAAAATGACACACATGGTATGTCTGCCGTCTCTGTCTGAAACCAGCCTAACTAGGCTTGGCAAGTGCTTGCCTTTCATTTAAAGCCTCTTGCCACTCTGGCTAACTTCTTCCATTTAATGATGTTAAATTAACACTTTGACTTCTCCGTGTAATTATACCCTCAGAAGGGATGGTAGGAATGACGGTAGCACAGAGTCATTAAGCAAGACTCAGAGGGGCTGCCCCCTCCCATTTGTGGGGCTTACAAACTAAAAGCCGATGTCGCTTACTGCCAGTCCTGGGCATGGATGGGGTCAGCCCCGTCGCATCGGTGGCTCTGGAGGGACCCAGGAAGGGGACTCGCTGACAGTCATGCTGAGAATGTGCATGGCCAAGAAGGATCCTGCTTCTCTGACCACTTTGGCTCGCTGGTGCCGACAGCAATAAAAGTTCAGTTTTGTCAGTAAGTTCAGCAGCTATGACTTGGAGGTCCGCAGAGAGTCATTATGCGGAGTGAGAAGGTGCCATTTTTACAGTCGGTTGTCTGACTGTAACCACATTAGCACTGTGGGAAGTAGGTGAGCTGGGAGGCCCATATGGAAGACAAATTAAATTCGGCATTTCTGGAATGGCTAACGGAGGGAAAGGCCAGCCTCTTTCCGGTTCCCACTCGGTTTTGCAGTACTCTTTCTTTCGTCCTGTCTGTTAAACACTGACGTGTGAAAACTCACCCCAGTGTGTCCCTGAACGTCTCTCTACCCTACCCTACAGTCCTCCCCACCACTCACCTCAGGACGACCTTAGCTTGGCATCACCTGTCCTTGGTGGAAACTTCACGTTCACAATTAAGCAAGGCAAACACATCTCAGTACCACAGGATGCACAGGGTAGACCATGCCCCCTCTGAACCGACAGAGCTTCCAGACTAGCTGAGAGGACAGAAGCCACAGTGAAACACATTAAAGAAGTTTCCGTCTAATAGATTAGAAGTTACTCAGGCAGCGGCTGCTATGGGAAAGAGACAGTGTTTGTAAGTCTAGGTGCTGCAAGCCAGAGTTCCCGTACATCCAGGACGTAAATGCTTCAGGCCTTCCCATTTCTGTCCTTTGTATTATATTTAATGAATTCTTAGAGAACTCAGTGGATTTGATCATATTCACCCCACCAAACCCTTCCAGATCTACCTTTCCCCTCCCCTACCCGCCTACCTTTGTGTCCTTATTTTGACACAGCTCGGCCATCTACCGGAACTGAAAGTCCTGGATGCTAATACACAGGTGAACAGTCATGTTTCAGTAAAGCTGATTTACAAGAGCAGGAAGCTAGTATGAGTCTATGGGCTCTCATTCGCTGACCCCTATTAGAAGTTGACAGTCTGACCCTGAGAGTTTCCTGTTCACTACTGTTTTTAGAGGTTTGGCCACACTTCTACTAACCTAAATCTGTGCATTCAGTTGAATTGCTGTGAAGGTATTTAAGCCAGCATGTATGCTACATGGTGTAGCCCAGTATCTACCCTCCCGAGCATGCTTCTTTCCAGCGATTGCCAGCGAAAGCCCGCAATGGCACACTCCCACCTCCCCTCCTGGCCTCTGTGGTGGCTTTGGACTTCTCACAGAGTGGCTCTAAGCACCAGTACTTTGATTATCCTGGAGAGACGTTAAAATAAGAAGACATGACTTTCTCTGCGCTCACCCACTGTCTCCAGGTCCTCTTGCTGCACTGGCTCCCGTTGGCATCGGCTGCGTTTTCCTGGTTCCAGACTTTAACTTGTCCTAGGTTCAAGGCTGTAGGTGATGGTTTCCACCATCGTTTTCCGTGTCAGCTTTGCTTGTCCGTCCTTTGGTTTTATGATATCTTTTCACCAGGTCTGAAGGCTGACAGTCTTTTGTTTCTCTGAAGACGCTGCTCTGTGTCGTTCCGACAGATCGCTCCTGTGGAAGCTTATTCCACAGAGTGTGACCTCTTTGCTTGTGACCGGCTGCTCCTGGGAATTTTCTCTTTTCTTTTTTCCTTTGTCCTTTTCTTCTTTCTTCTATTTTACTTTATTTTAGACAGTAAATTACTATGGGGATCAAGCTGACCTCAATCTCTCTGTCCTCCTGACTCAGCCCGTTGAATTTCTGAGACATCACACTAGGCTCTAGGTTTTTGGGATTTGATGTGTTTTGTTTTTTCTTTCTTTGCCTGTTTTAGGCAATTTAATGATGATGTCCCTGTGTCTCTTGAGAGGGGTGTCTTCTTTTTTAGACGTCTCACTGTCTAGCCCAAACTGACTCTGAGCTCACAGTCCTGCCTCAGTTTCTGAGTAGTGGGGTGATGGTTAGACATTCTTCATGTTTCTTGTGCTTAGCGTTCATTGAGCATCTCAGATTCTGGGCTGTATGGTGTTCCACAAGTGAGAAACATCTTGATTATCTCAGAAAAACTGTCAGCCAGTGATGACACTAGTGGTGGTGTAGCACTGGGGAGCCAGGGGCAGGTGGATCTCTGTGAGTTCAAGGCCAGCCTGGTCTACAGAGCTAGTTCCAAGACAGTCTGAACCACACTGGGAAACTATGTGTTGAAAAACCAAAAGAAAAAAATTGTCCTTAGCTGGGCATGGTGGCACATGCCTTTAATCTTAACACTGTGAATGCAGAAGCAGGCAGAGTTAAAGTAAGAGGCGAGCCCGAGGTACATAGTGAGTTCCAGGATAGCCAGGGTTACATACAGAGACCCTGTCTCAAGGAAACAAGCAAAGGACAAGTTCTGCCTTGGCCAACTTATCAGGACCTCAAGTTGGTCTCATAAAGTTGCCTGGAGCACCTCACTGGAGCACCTCACTGGAGCACCTCACTGGAGCACCTCACTGGAGCAGCTTCCAACTCACTGAGGCTCTTTTCATCTGGGAGGGTTCTCTGCTCTGCTCCATTCCAGACCTTTCCTGTAGCTTTTACTTTAGGTTGACTCATTGTCTTAGTTACGGTTTCTGTTGCTGCAACAGAAATACCACAACCGAAAAGCAAGCTGGGGAAGAAGGAGTTTATTTGGCTCACTCTTCCAGATCGCCGTTCATCATCAAAGGAAGTCAGGACGGGAAGTAAAGCAGAGCAGGAACATGGAGGCAGGACCTGAGGCAGTAAGCAGGGGACTGCTCACTGGCTTGTTCCCTGTGGCTTGCTCATCCTGCTTTCTTATGGAACCCACTCTCGAGTACTGACCTACAGCCTCAGTCCATGCTAAGTCCACTCTCGAGTACTGACCTACAGCCTCAGACCTAAGAAATCTGGGAGAACAAACTATGAGACAAGCACCTAAAGTGTTAACAGACCCTGGGCGGAGCTCAGGGACATGTGCTGTCCACCTAAGACCTTAATAAATGCCCACAGATATCTGGGCTCAACACACTACACATGCCCTCGCCAGGGCTGTACTAGAATCAGGCTCCCAGCCATTGGGTACTCTGGGGAAGCAGAAAGTGCTGAAGCCACCAGGTGCTGCTGACACCTCACCTGCCATCATCCTAAGGGCTTCTCTCCTAAATAACACACCTGCCTTGTTTTCGTTTCCCAGGGGATGATAGGAAGACCCCCAGTGAATCAAACAGCCCCTCCTCATCCTCGCTGTCAACTCTGAGTGATTCAGCCAATGGCAAAGATGACTCAGACAGCTCCCAGAAAAACAAGGGCGGGAACAACTTGCTGGTCATCTCTGTGGTGCCCGGGAACCAGCCCTCACTGAACAACGAGGAAAAGCCAGAGAAAGGTGAGAGGGGTAGACGTGGCCTGCTCACCCCGGCCACTCTAGGTGTCCTAGTCTGGAAAATAAACACTCATGAGGAAAATAAACTGCAGTGTGGTGCTCACTACTGGAAAGGAGCCCTTTACTTTGGCTTAATTTGTGCTCAAATATGGGATGGGAGACGGGAGGGGGACATGGACTCTGAAGCTGAAGGCTGAGCCTTTTTAGTACAGTGCTTTAGGGATGGTGCCTAGACAGTGGTATGTGTTACAAGATGCAGGGTTGGAAGGAAGGGGAGTCCAGCCCCGTGCCTGCCTGCCTGCTGTCCTTCCCCACACACTCCTACACCCAGCTTCGGTCCTTTCAGGGTTCGAATGCGTTTTTTGCAACTTTGTCTGCAAGACGAAGAATATGTTTGAGCGCCATCTGCAAATCCACCTCATCACCCGGATGTTTGAGTGTGATGTGTGCCACAAGTTCATGAAGACCCCCGAACAGCTGCTGGAGCATAAGAAATGCCACACTGTCCCCACCGGTGGGCTCAAGTAAGGAAAGCAAGTACAGAATCTTTTATTGAGTTGTTATTAAGCACCCCCTTCCCCTGCCCTACCCAACCCCCCCATGAAGGTTTTGGGGGTCACAGAATGGGAGAGCATAGTATGAGGGGAGTTAGTCAGAAAGATCTAATGCCTCTGGCTGAATGGGATTCCAGCTGTCCTCAAGGGAGTCAACAGATATTAGCAGGCAAAGCCACTTCACAAGTACCCCAGGCTCATAGCAAGGAAGAGCACAAAGTGCCGGCCCAGCATAGAAGAGTAGACTCCTACTGCAGTGGATTTGAATTTAATGGATGCCAGGCTAGCATCCCCATGCATCGAGCATTCCACAGTTGTCACCGCAAGTTACTGTGTTTGTTTTTTAGATGGCCTGACATATATTTAGCTCTTGAGTATTATAGGCACCCGGCCCCCAAAGTAGGACCTTGGTGGTTTGATCAGACAAGAGGCAACGGTGTTCATGCAACAACAAGTGCTTCTCGTCTTTCTGCAGACATGCTGATGTCTTCCCAAAAGATCTATACAAGGATCATCATCCTTACGCAGTATTTGCAGCAAGGCCCCTGGCCTAGTGAGATCCATAAGTTATTACCAAGCATACCATGCAACTAGCCTGACCATAGATGCTAAAGGACTCATGAAGAATAAAATATCATTTCCACCTTAAGAAATCTATGTCCCAGAACTACCAGAATTTAATCTTCCAGTGATTCTGGAAGCAGAGTCCCTGTCACAAGACATTTTGGATCTAGTAAAGAAACAGAAGCATCAAATAGTTGGGTACAGAAAGACACAATTGTCAAAGTGTTTGGTTTTGGTTTTTTTGTTTTTTGTTTTTTGTTTTTTTAATCTAAAATCACAATGTAGTTAAAAGAATCAGGGACACTTTTTCTTTCATTTTCTTAATATAAGCAGAGGAGGGGTCATCCATTTTAAAATATTTTTATCCTCGAGACTCACAATGCCTCCTGAGTGGGTAAGAGCTGGAGAGCCCAGAGGGACCTGGAGCAGAGTATTGGGGGCAGAGTGGGGCAGGCTGGTCATGGCATCCTCTGAAAACAAAGACCAAAAAGACTGGAAGGGTTGAGGAATGGCCTTATCCATCCCATTTGGATCTACTCTTGGGGATGCATAGGTGGGCGGGTCATAGACAAATGGATGATTGTATAAGTCATTCAACCAGTAGATGGGAAATGCCTAACAGAAGCTTATCAGGGGCTTTGAGTCTAAACCCTCCGCCTCTTTACCGAAGTTTGTATATTCTTTATTAAAAAGAAGAAGCCTGTCTCCTGGATGGAGTTGCGTCATTGCCTTGTGGTAGCTCAGTCATACCCACGCCACTTGTGGCCTTGCTGTTCACCTTTTGGAACCCTAAGCAGGCCTGACCTCTGATGCACCAGGAAGACCTCAAGATGACCTCAGCGCTTTCCCTGGGTCAGACGCTGCCTGATGGTGCTAACCATTCCCTGTATGATAGTTTATGTTCTAGGACAACCAAACAGAAGAACAATTTGAAAAAAAAATATTGATAATGCCTTCTGGCTATACAGTGAGTTTTGTTTTGTTTGTTTGGCAATATCAGAGAATTAATTTTCCTGCAAAAGTGTCTATTAAGATAAATAATGGGAGCATGGAAAAGCCCGAGTGCTTTGCCCGAGCAGTGAAATAACAGACTGAGCTGAGGGTCCCAGAAACATACTTAACGTGAGGCAGACCGCCGATGTCTAAATGCTTTTCTGTGATGGGACTGCTTGTACTCTATATCCTGTTCATAATGCAGATCAAATAAGATTATACTATTATTTTTCTTTTGCCGTAGCTCAGGACAGTGGTGAGTGTCAGACTCCTCTAGGTAAGGCCCAGCTTGGCGTAGGGGTTGTGTGTGCACTTGACCTGGGAATGGGCTTTATATCTCTGTGCACTCTTTTGTGAGCTGAGGTTCAAGGGCTAACGGCGAGCTTGGTGCTAAGGAGCCAGTGCACGGTGCACCTGATTGTGTTGGGCTCTGCTGGACATCTCTCCAACCCTCTGAGGACAGTCCCCTCCGAGCCCTGCCTTGCAGGAGCTGAGACCGAGCTGAGGCAGCCACTCAGGCATCTGCATTCTTTTTGGAAAGAGCACACATGCTACAGTGATCCTATAAGCCACAAACTCAAACCTGGCAGCTTCCCTTGAAGCCCGGCAGATCTGTGAACATACCCACCCCACTCCCCACTGCCTCCCTGACAGCGACAGGGCTGGTGACAGTGTAATCCATGGTGGAAAGAGTGGAGAACTCAAGCCAGAGATACCCAGACCTTGCGCTAGAGGAAACACTGGACCCCAGTCAGGTGCCCGAGCTGGGACTCAGCCTACCTCAGTTACCTGTAAAGATGCTCAGACCATGACTCAGTATGTCCTGAGTGCTCTTCTGAGCACTCTAGAGAATGAAAAGAAACCTCAAAAAGTCCTACCCTCAGAGAATTCATGTTCCAGTTGGATCACTGGTATCTCTGTGACATGACTATGTCCTAAGAATGTCTGCAGACGCTGGAAAGCAGTCCCCCTCCTCCTCATTCTTCATGAGCAGAGGGGCCATTGTGTGGGCTTCCTTCTCCCAGGCCTCTACCTTGGTCCTTACTTCCCATTCCTGATGAAGAACTGGTACTGTAGGAGACAGCATTCTGAGAGTCCACATGATGTTGGTGCGTGCGCATACACCCACACACACACACACACACACAAACACACTCCACTGGCACACAGAGGGACACGCACAGGCCTTTTCATCCTAACACCCCTTTAATAAGCACGACTCTTGACTCCCGTGACTTTCTGTTTGCTGGAGGTAGCTCTCCCTATAAGCTGTTCTTTAAAACCTCTCAGCCTCTCTGCGTGTGCTTGGTGTGGTGCATGAAAAGTCGATTCTTTGTGTTGCTCCCATCTAGAGGGGAGGCCAGGAAACCCAGTCCACTGCCATGTCCACTGGGGGAGGGGGTGGAGAGGGCCCCAGGGTTTGGGTGGGGGCAGGAGGGGAGTACCAGCTTTATCTGCTCCCCGAATCCTCTGCTCCTTTGAGAGGACTGGCCTCGGCTGTTGCAGCCTGGAGCCCCAAAACCAGCTAAGTGGACCTCCCAGAGCTCCCTGTTAACCTGGACTGCACTGTCAGCAGTGAAGCCAAGCAGGGCCATCTGAGAGGTGGCAGGGCCAAGCAGGGGACCCAAGCCTTGGGGACCCAAGGGCTGACCCAGGGCAGGCTGGCAAGGAGGGGAGATGCAGGGTTCCCCGTGGACCATCCTTGCTAAAGCTCCCTTTCATCACTTCCCCTGGCAGGTGCCCATTCTGCATTTATTCCACCAACCGCCCTGCTGCCATGGAGTGCCACCTCAAGACCCACTACAAGATGGAGTACAAGTGCCGGATCTGCCAGACAGTGAAGGCCAACCAGCTGGAGCTGGAGACGCACACCCGCGAGCATCGCCTGGGCAACCACTACAAGTGTGAGCAGTGCGGCTACCTGTCTAAGACGGCCAACAAGCTCATCGAGCACGTGCGAGTGCACACCGGGGAGCGGCCCTTCCACTGTGACCAGTGCAGCTACAGCTGCAAGCGCAAGGACAATCTCAATCTGCACAAGAAGCTGAAGCATGCCCCCCGCCAGACCTTCAGCTGCGGAGAGTGCCTGTTCAAGACCACACACCCTTTTGTCTTCAGCCGCCATGTGAAGAAGCACCAGAGTGGAGACGGCCCCGAGGAGGACAAGAAAGGCCTGAGTCCAGCCTCCAGAGAGCCAGCTGGCCCTGGAGCGCCACTCCTGGTTGTGGGGGGTGGCCGGAGTCTCTTGTCCCCACTGTCAGTCATGTCTGCCTCTCAGGCTCTGCAGACCGTGGCCCTGTCAGCAGCCCATAGCAGCAGCTCAGAGCCCAACCTGGCACTCAAGGCCTTGGCCTTCAGTGGCTCCCCGCTGCATCTTGACAAATACCGGAACTCAGATGTTGCCCATCTCATTCCCTTAACAATGTTGTATCCCAGAAACCACCTGGATTTCACATTCCACCCTCCCCGACCTCAGACTGCGCCTCCCAGCATCCCTTCACCCAAACACTCCTTCCTTGCCTATCTTGGACTAAGAGAAAGAGCAGAGACTGTCTGAGGACAGCCACGTTCTGTACCAAAAACCAAGAGACAGAGACAGGAAAAGACAAAAACCCACAAAACTTAAAACACAACCCCAGCAGGTGTATGTTGCTGCAAAACCTTCAGGCCCCAGGGGTCTGGACCATGTGTACTGTATATCTTTAGTAAGGAATAGAAAATTGGCTCTGTATGTATACCTATTGCATTGACCTAAAAGCTGCTTTATCCAATCTTCAGAGAGGTGATCTGCTGCCTACGTCTACCTTCAGAGGCATGCCTCCCCAGCCATCACTCCCACTTCAGCTCTCCTCCGTACTTCTCTCTGAAAGGAATTTGTCATGTTACACCCTAAAGAGAGTGTCCTTAATAGCAATGAGCACTCAGAAGCTTCTCTACTGGTACATTGGGTTTTCTGTTGGATGAGTGGGGTCTTGTGGGCATTTGTGGATTGGGAAAGAAAAAGTGTGTGTGTGTGTGTGTGTGTGTGGTGTGGTATGGTGTGTGTGGTGTGGTGTGGTATGGTGTGTGTGTGTGTGTGTGTGTGTGTGTGTGTGTGTGTGGTATGGTGTGCGTATGTGTGTGTGTGTGTGTGTGTGTGTGTGTGTGTGTGTGCCATGACATTTCTATTGCACATTCTTTTTATACTGGCCTCTTTGACAGTGATGAACAGTCTCGACTTCCCATCCAGATTGTTCATCAACTACTTTCTCCCCACATCCACCACTGCCTTTCCTTCTCTATTTTATGGCTACAGAGTGGTAGGGCCTGGTGCTCAGTGGATGAAGATATGCAGGGTGCCAGGATATTTCCAATAGAGTGCTCAAAGCCCGGACTTCAGATCTCTACTTACGAAGATGGATAGAGTCAGGTGACAGATCTCTTAAGAAATGCCTCAAAACTCCATAGCTGACATCACAAAACCTGTGTGTTCTGTGTGTGTGCCCACGTGGATCACACACAACACACACACACACATACTCACACACACAAAGGAGTACATCCTCTTTAAAGGGCAGAACATGTGTGTGCGTGATATATTGATTCAGTTGTTATCGTTGTTTGCAGGAAAAAATTGTATGAGTGGAAATGTTTATGATTGATAAATCCAGCCAAGGAGATTAAAGGGGTTTGGATCGATTCTGGGCGTAAATGCTCAGACTAAAAAGAAACGGCAGCTTTGCACAGTGCGCTGGCCTTGCACTAGTTTGTTTCTCATTGGGGGAAAAGGAATAAGTAAAAGAAAAGGAAGGAAATGTACCTTCTTTATGGAATGAGTAGACTGTATGTTTGACATTTTAGCTGCGACCTCTTTGACGTACAAGGAAGGACAGAACAAAAAGGTGCTGCTTAGTCCTGTGCCTCAGACGATGCCCCAGGATGCCCCAGTGTGCAGAGCCTCTGGCTAGAGTGTACCCTCCATGTATTAGTAACCCCGTATTCCATTTTGTTAACGCCTAGCAGATATAACCTGCTAGGAGCTGACTTTATACTTATTTAAAGCTCTTATTTTATGGTCATTAAAATGGCAGTTTCTGTGCAGCACTTTATTGCGGCAGGAGAAGGTATGATTCAGTTGTGTAGCCCTTTGCTCATCTTTAAAACGTAATGGATGGTTTAAAAAGGAAAAGAAAATCTTTGGCTGAATATGTTCACTGCTTGGATTTGTAAAACAGCAGAATTTCCAGTATGCAACAGGCTGGAGGAGCGGGAAGAAATGTACTTTGTATAAAAATGGGAAGTTTGGAATATGAAAGGTTCTATTTTATTTATCAGCGGAAGAACTGGTGTCCAGGAGGAATGCTGTTTTCCCACACAATACAATCCTCGATAATACCCACCTTTCTTATTGTTACTTAAACCAGGGGGAAATAAAAGCATCCCCGGTGTTCTTCCTCTAGTCGCTCACGATTGCTTCCCTGAGTGAATGCAGTCAGACTGGAAGCCAGAACCTGAACAGTCCACATCATTCACTCCTTACACCCCCTCAGCCTCCCTCTCCAAACCTAGCAGGTCCCTGCTTCCCTCCCCACCCGCCATCCAACCGAGGATGAGGAGCCTGGCTAGGGCCCTGGCAAACAAGTTTACACTACAGAGATGTCCACAAAGCAGGGAGACCAATCGGCTAAGCCGGAAAGTCCCCACAGCCTCATTTTCCAGCAGAGACCTTTGATCTTGGCCTTGTTTAACCCGATGTCCAACTCATGTCAATATCTCAGTAGAAGACACTATAGACACTTCCGGACAATGTGCCCCAAGGTCACTGGGTTTGTGGGTGGGTTTGTTGTTTTTTATTTGCTTTTGCTTTTTTGTTTCAAAGTTATGTCTTTATCCCCATTTAATGGAGAATGTGCCACTTGGCTAATAATGTGTTTTCAAAACTGCAGGTTCAGTGATAAGGGAGAGGGGATCATAGTGATACCCCGCCCCCCCAAGAGGTTGGCAGAAAGGTGACTCACAGAAGCACCAGCAGGTTAAGAACCTGAATGGGTGTCCCTGATCACGAGGACCCTGGGTTTTACAGCATGTCACTTGTGCAATAAGAGGTCTTCGGGTGGGAACGTGAGAGAATGAGGGAGCTGGGCGGAGACGTTTACTGCTCAAATGCCATGCATTTCACTGCTTGCCACTGAACCTGTATTTGAATGACTTAGTAATGCTTAATGTAATTGGGCAACTTTTTTAGCACTTTGGAAAAGAGTCATCAATCTTTCTGGTAAATTATAAAAAGTTTTCTGAGTGAGAAAACGTGTGTTTGCAGTTTGTTTGACTTTTTATATTATTGTTGTTGTTATTAATAAAAAAGAAAATCTACAGCATTTTTCAGAGTCCACCTAGATGAAATGTGCCCCCTAGTCAGTTTGCGGTTTGATGCTCGGGGAAGGGTGTGTCCTGTAGATCTTCTTCCCATGGAAACACTAACACCTTTGAGAAAGTCGCCTAGCAACTTTGGGTTCTCACTATGCGTTCTCCAGGGAGAGCTGGCTTGGTTTTCCATTTAGTGATGCAGGTAGGGTTCTGAGCACTTTCTCTCTCCTGTCCTTTCTTTTCTTTCTTCCTTTTTTTTTTAACTCCTCATATTATGTTCAGATGATCACACTGTCAAGGTTTGTGTACATTACTGAAAATTTGTATTGTAAAAAGCTTTTGCATTACAAGGCTGTACAGGGTCATTTTGACAGTAACTGGTATTTTCCTCTGCATCTTACGTTGCATTGCCAATTTCTAGTGTATCAAGTTTGGAAGTATAATATACTCTAATTAAAAGAAAAAAAAAGGTTGGCTATACTCTGGCTTCTTTTTCTTTCTTGGTTGCCATCCTTGCCTACTTATGGGCTCAGCGTTTCATTCATCTTTCCTTGTTCTGTTGTGGTCTTTCCGCTGTATCCCATGTTCTCTGAATCCAGGGTCCAGTGCCAGCGATAACTGTTGCAGAGTGCAAGTCCTGAACAGCTGAGGCGCTTATGCATACGGCTACTATGCAAGTCGCACATGTCTATTAAAGCTGAGAGCATAATATGCTTTGCAGGACCGTGGCAGCTGGCTCCTGCCTGAGCTTATTTAGGAACGTTTCAAAGTGTTCAGCAACCTTACCCTTTCCTGCCCGACACCGTTTTATTGACCTCATAGCCAAAGGGAGTGAAAATACAGATGAATCCATTTGTCTTAATGAAGTTCAGCAACTAGGAGATTTTAATGAGGGGGAATAGTATATTCTGAAAGCTAAATATAGCCTATACAAGTGCAGGGAGCCATGGTTTGTCAGTCAAGGGAAAGTACCTGAGAAATTACCTGAAACCAAAATTGGGAAGTGAAGATCTACTAAAAATAATTTTTTTTAAAAAAATCATCTTAAAGTTCCATCTCAGACCTTCCTGTGAATCCAGAGCAATTGATAAAACATATAAAACAGCAGATGAGAATTTTTGGTCTGGCTCACAACTTGCATGCTTATAAATATAATGTCCTTTGCTTATTTCAAAAAAAAAAAATTGTGAGCCACTTTAGTCTAACATTTAAAGTGATCCAATATATGCTTTAATTGTAATTCCACAGAAGA
Source organism: Mastomys coucha (assembly GCF_008632895.1). Classification (NCBI taxonomy): domain Eukaryota; kingdom Metazoa; phylum Chordata; class Mammalia; order Rodentia; family Muridae; genus Mastomys; species Mastomys coucha. The sequence goes on from NW_022196905.1 coordinate 217,739,815, forward strand.
AGCCATTGTGTAAGCAAATCGTTAACTAATCACTATTTCCATCTTCACTTTTACTCAATACCTATTTATAGGTGCGGACATCCCTTTAGTGACCCACTTACCAGGTTTGTTTAGGGATGTGTAAGCCTTTCTGGAAAACAGTAAAGTAACTGCGCTCTGTGCTCAGCATTCCCAGCACAGGTGCCTTCCCACTTGCTGCACGCATTTTTGTTTTGGTTTGTTTTTCCTAGACACAATAGTTGCCTCATATCTTCCCTGTAATTGAGAACACCCTGCAATGTACAGAAAACACACATCAATTTGGAAATCATTTCCCATGAAATGGGCTTCCAGTGAATTTAAGGAGTGGTCTAAGAGCAGAGTGTTCAGGACAGAAGGCATCTTCATGTACAGACTGGCCGCCTCCAAGCCAGCCACTCTTCTGTTAAACATACACAGGTATGTTGTGCAATAAATAAGCCTGACCCCATGGTCATAAATTCTGTAACATATCTATGTTCAATGGCTTGCTTCATGCCTACCACCAAAGTATACCTGACCATTAATCAGAGGCCCTGGTTACTGGGGAGTGAATTGGAGCAGGGTGGGGTGGCGATGCTTAGGCTTGATGAATACTTGCCACAGTTCTGAGCGGAGGTGGATAATGTGATCAGCTGGAAGGAGAAGGAGCACCCTGGTGGGCCCCTCGGTGCTCTCAGTCCACAGTGAGGAAGGACATCCAAGAGGAGCTCAGGGCACACAGGAGAGGCTGGCTAATGAGGGACTTCAGCTATACTCCCAGCCGACAGAGACTGTCAAATTAAACCCTTCCCAAGGGCTGCTCGGAACCTATGAGTGAGATCCCAAGGTGAAGTAGTACACCCATAGTGCCGCAGGCTCCTCTCGAAGAAGCATCAATTGCAAGCATTTCAGACGCCACCTAACAACTACATGAAGTCCCCTCAGAATAAAAGAGGCCTCCACACAAATGGGCTTCATTTTGTGAAGCATCACAATTAGCCTGGGTCTAGGGATATGTGATGATCCTCTCCCCACCCCTCCTCACAGCCTGAGTGATCACACATTATCCACCAAGACCTCAGCTACTTCTTTTTGAAGTTGGAGGTCTTCCATTTCTAACCCACAGAGAGTTGGGTTTGCAAACTGGACAGCACATCAGGTGTTCGTGTTTATAGAAAGCACAGCAGCACTGGCTCTGTCCCCTAGGAATCCTTTTTTGAGAGGATTATGGATTAATTAGTTCTCAATTTTCAATGGAAGGAGAGCAGAGAATCTAATTTAATTCACATTTCAAAATGAATCCCCTGACGTCAGATGGATTCCCGCCCTGTTTATTAGGAACGATCTGATTATATATGGCTTCCAACCAGGAGAGACAGTGCCGTGGAGCTGAGTCTGGATCAGCCAAAAAGATGCGATTATTACATACTTAGTAACCATCTTGAAAACAGAGGTTGAAGCTGAGGCTATGGTTCTTGGGTAAAGTGTTTGCCAGGCAAGTGTGAGGACCTGGGTTCAAATTTCCTGAGCTTAAAGTGGATGTGGTAATACATGTCTGTGATCTCTTCTCCCACAGAAGCTCAGGAGCTAGCTCGACTGGCCTGGGCAGTGAATAAGAGGCCTTATCTCAAAACAGAAACCAGTGCCCTTGGTGATCCTCTGACTACATACCCCCCCACCCCCCGCAAAGCAAAAGAAGTTGAACTAGTTGCTTAGCTGTTCTCTAAGACTCTGCCCCAACTATAGTTGTTCTCTAAGATTGCATATAATAAAACATTTTCTGAACAAGAAAAGACCATTGCAAGACAGAATTCTTACAAGACAACCAGGGGGAAAAAAGCACCTCTGTTTTTCAAGACATGATGGGTTCAGGGATGAAAAATGGACTAAAAAATATTTTCCTAACCACACCAGAGTTTGAGATGCCTGATGTTGTTCTCTCTGGGTCTTGACTTCCTGAGTCACCATGGGAATGGCTTAGACAGCTTAACCAACCTGTACTTACTTCATCTGACTAAATAAGTTAGAAGTAAGATCCTTGGGGATGTCAGGTCCTTGCCGTCCCCCCTCCTCCCTCTCACTCTGCACCCCACCTCACTTCCCACCACTCTGCTGCTCCAGCTCCTGCTGGTGACTAATGGCACAGCTGAGCTCTCTACTAAAAGTGGTCATATGCTTTCTGCAAAAGAATGTCTTAGCAGGTGCCATGAAGTTATTTTAATTTCAGCTCGATGAATTGTTAAATATTATGACCCACCTACTTACTCAAGACTCTCAATCCACGAACATTAGGTACATTAGGAAAACTAGGTACATCCCATGTGCTCACAGGGAAGTGACATCCCATATGTTCACAGGGAAGTGATACCAGAATGTATGCATACACCAAGAACAAGTCTCTTAGGCTCTTTCCAAACCATCCCAGAAAGATGTTTCTTTAGAGCCAAAGGAATTCTAGAGAAATATCAGATATCATCTCACTTCCATCTTTTAACTATGTTTATTCCAACGGCAATTCTTAGTTAAAAATCCATAGTTATTGCAATGCATGCTATATACAGCCAGGAAGCCACTCCTCTCCTTACCTCTCACCACAAAGCAGAATTTCTGCTAGAATGTTCTTCATGTCCAGAATGCATGCACAGCAAATTATCTATTGTCCACTTACTTATTAGCCCACTCCTTAGCTGTGTTCCCTCTAGGTCTACCTATCTAGCTACATCTGTTATCTATTGATCTAGACATATTTATTATCCTTTCTCTACCCACCTTCTCATGTCTCTATTACCTATCTGTAATCTAGCTTTATACAACTATATTTTCTGGGTTCTAATTTTTTTATTAAAAATGCTGTAGACACCTAGAATACAAGCCTTCTGGTGACCCTTACAAGATTCCTAAGAGTTTCCAGCCTCGGGGAGAGAAGAACAGAGAGTATTCACTCCTTTTGCTTATGGTCTGCCTATGACAAGGGATGGCTGAGTGGGCCTCTGGGGCTGCCCTAGAGTCAAGGTGCATCACAGTCAGCTATTGCCTGGCTACCTCTGGTTGCTACAGTAAAGGGTTCAATAAGGTGAGGTTGTAGAGTAGAGAACAAGAGATGGCCAACAGAATAATTATTCTTGTCCCAAGTGCTGCCAGCTCTAGAAAGATGTTGGCTCCTCACCCAACTGGCTGTGTTAACTCCAAGTTCCTCCCTCTTCTTCCCACTCATGATGGAGCTGTTAGTCAAGGGCAGTGTGGGGTCATGATGCTAAGGATAGAAAAGCCCTCTGTTCATGGGTAGGCCTCTAGAACCTCTTTTTTATCTGGCATTGTGTTTGTTTACTTGCTTGCCTGATTTGGGGTTTTCTGTCTGACTGTCTGTCTTTTGTGCAATACTTACAGGGGAATTCAGGGTCTCCCATGAGGTAGGCAAGGGCTTTACCACTGATCTAGGATTCTTATTATGGAGTCCATTTTTTATTTGTTCCATAGATGAGAATGTCCTAGAGAATTCCTTTTAAAAAAACTACTTGCCAAGGATGTAATCTGCTTCTCGCTTGGGTAGCTTCAGGGAGGCCTGACAAGGGCTCAGGGGAAGACACACTCACAGTCACCTGGGACTAGCATCAAACTCAAGCAAAAACACCCTGGTGGCTCTCACAGGTCCCATAACACTGTGAAGGGAGTTCTGCAATGCAATCGGGAGGTAAAAATCCCAGTTTGGAGTGAAAATATTATCCCCCCCAGTCATTTTCTCCAAGCATATAATTCCCTCCAAAAAATCTGAGTTGGGCAGAGAATCTCTACTTTCACAGAAAACAGCTAATCAAAAATTCAAATACTAGCCGGGCAGTGGTGGCGCATGCCTTTAATCCCAGCACTTGGGAGACAGAGGCAGGTGGATTTCTGAGTTCGAGGCCAGCTTGGTCTACAGAGTGAGTTCCAGCCAAGGCTACACAGAGAAACCCTGTCTCGAATAAAAACAAAAACAAACAAACAAAAAAATTCAAATACTCCAGAGATAATTAGCAGTCCTCTTACCAAAAGCAAATCAGAGAAACATGAACTGATGGATGGTCAAATAGAGGTCATGGACCATGTATAGAAAGAATGCATAGAGGATGTGCAAAGCATTAGAGAGAGACACAAATTAGCACGTCTGTGAGTGAGCATCCAAAAGGAAGGCGAGTGATTCCACTGTTCCAGGTCTCATATGAGAGGACAGGAGAGGGGTTTTGTTTTTTTCCATTTTTCCCCTGTGGTGTTGAAAATAAAAGCAGATTGATGAAAGAGACTAAGGTATGAAAAGAATAATTAAGAGTCAAAGAAATCTCATTAATCACAAGACACCCCCTTTTCTGTCTTCCCTACAATGAAGCAGACAGGCACAGCACTAGGTCACCACTGTGCTATCAGTCAAGGCCCCATCTCTTTATGGGCACCAGACAATAGGTATACAGTAGCACAGCTAAATGTGCAGAAGTCTCTGTTACACGAAGAGACTGTGTATCTTCTTCAATGAGCAGAATGACAATTTCCTGCTGATGAAGGACTTAACAGTTTGGCTTCTTTTCCTGTGCATAAGAGGCTAAATATGCACGTGTGATTTTGTGTTAGAGAATTCTATGTATAGAATTCAAAGTTCCTATCCCAGTTGACCACATTCCAAAGAGAGGCCAAATCTACCCTAACAACCACTTCTCTCCTGTTCCTTCTTCTATTTTTCACTTGTTATTTCATGAACAACAAATATGTGTAAAGTTGTGTGCTGAAAACCCAGAAAGAAGTGGAGATCATTAAGATACATTTTCTATCTTAAAGAATTGCCAACCGATCAAAAATGTGCATACTTGAAAAACTACATTCAACACCAAGAAAAAGACACAAAAGATGCTAAGAAAATATTGAACAGATAGCAGTGAATTCTTATCTATGTACAGATGTGAGTCTGTATTATACATTCTAAAGTGCAGGGACAAGAACTTTGGGGTTGAAGGTCAGGGGTGGGTAATGATGGAGACAATGAACTCTGGGTAGTGGTGGGTCTCATCCTGACATAGAATCCACAGAAGTGTGCATGTTCATGGGAGGCAGGAGGGTCTCTAAGGATTGAGTAAAATGCAAACTGAAGAATAAAGAGACATTTCCTGAGCAGGAAACAAGAGAAGAATGTTCCAGATTGAAAGAACAGCTTGAGCCAAGGCAAGGTGAAATCTGCCTCGTGGAGTCTGTTGTTCTGGGAAAACCACAATGAGACCAAACAAAGGCAGCTTGTGAGGGGCTCCAGTTCCCACAGTAAGGGAATGAACTCTACTCCCTTTCTGCTGAAACCTCTCTAGTCAGTGTAGATAACAAAAGGTGGTAAGAACACTGGGACTGAGCACAGATTCCTTAACTACAATAGGGATGTTCCTATCCTCCGAGACACTCGAGGCACAGAGCTTCATTCCCTTTGCCCCTCTTGCCTCCCCTCCCTCTCCCTCCCTCCATCTCTTTGGACAGCAAATCTGTAGAAATTATGTCTGGCACTTTTTTGCAGCCCCATGCTCTCAGAAATAAGACTCCAACTCGAAATATATTTACAAATACATTGGCCATGTTGCTAGGCTCTTCTCTGACTAGATCATAACTTAAATTATCCCATTTGTTTTAATGCACATTCTGCCATGTGGCTGGTTCCCTGTGCTCAGGTGCCATGTGTCTGTATCATCACATCTTCTCCTGGGCAAATCTCCTGCACATGCCTGGTTCTATCCCAGAATTCCCTCTGCCTCCTGGATATCCCATCTTCTATTCTAACCTTTCCTATAGACCATAAGTTTTTTTAACTAACAGGTGATACATCCATACAATGCATAAGATATTCTCTCTAGAAAATCTGTTACAGAGCCCTAATGATTTTATTTGTCATTATTTGTCATATTTGCTTCACTTTATCCAAGTCTTTCCCACTCATTTTAAGGTTGTTTTTAGATATTTTATTTTATGTGCATGAGGTTTTTGTCTGCATGTACGTATGTGTACCACATGTGTGCCTGGTGCCTGTAGAGGTCAGAAAGGGTTAGCTCTCTGGAACTGGAGTTATAGATGGTTGTGAGCTGTCATGTGGACTGGGACTTGAACCTGAGTCCTCTGCAAGAGCAGCCAGGGCTCTTAACCACCAAGCTATTCCCCCAGGCAAATCTTTTCCACTCTTAGCATCCTAGAGGTCCTCTGTATCCTCCCTAGGTATATCACAATAGATTCTTCTCTCTATGGGACATTCTAGAAAAAAAAATTTACTCCAGTGTTTATCAATAAGTTCACAACCAGGCCTGTAGATTCAAAGATGATATGTGAAGACAGTATAATTGATAACTGTAGCAAATGCCATGACAACAAAGGACTCTAAGGCAGAGCCTTTGAAGATGCCAACTCCAGGCAAGCAGCAACACTGGAGAATGAGAAGAAACAAGCAGAAAAGCCATACTCAAACACAGAGACCCAAGACAGAGGATTCTGGGCCACTCTGCTAAGGGATGAGAACTGGGAAGTTGAGTCCTGTGCCCTTTACCATGACGATACACCTTGGTGACCTATGTGGGCCTCATTTCAGCCGCAGACCAGGAACAGATGCCAGATTCTCTTCACTTAAAGAACAAGCTGGAGGTAAGAAGGCAGTGTTTAGAAGAAAACTCAGCCTTACGTTAAATTTGATGGTGAGAGAACCCAGCCTCATGCATATCCGGCTCTTCCTCAAATCCCGACCTCTCCCTCCCCTTACCTTTTCCTACTCCCTTGATCCAGGAGGAAAAACGTCAAGTGCTGGCCTTAGAATCTCCAGCCACGCTCTACGCCAGTTTTTCACATCTCTTTGGACTAAACTCATCTTTGAAGGGCAGGAAGCATTTTCTGAACCAACCCAGCATGTACTGTTTGGCAGGACCAGTGTTCATAGGCCAAAGACATCTCAAGAAACAGAGCAGGCTGCATGACCAGAGCTCAGTACCGTTTCTCCTCCATGCAAAAACCAGAGGAGGACAAAACATAAACCAAAGGAGAGGAAGTCCCCTCCTGCCATGGCTACAATTAGAAGAGTTCCAGGCTGAGAAAGTGGAGGCTTCACCCGGAAGGTGATCGTTTTCTGCAAGCAGGATGAATACAGCCAGAGAGTCCAGACACAGTCTCTGCACCCAGAATATTAGCTAGAAGGAAAGTCTAGGAGTTAAAAGGATGTCCACGTTGGCTCCCTGGCCTCTTGCCACACTCGTTGAGGCTAACACAGCCTTCATGTAGAGAGATGAATCTCAAATCATTCTTGGCTACGTGCCACTCTGGCTGAAGAGAAAGGCCCTCATCCTCCGGAGAGCCCACACTAGCTGTCCCTTCACCTACAGGAGACAAATGACCTTCACCAGACAGAACGGGAAGGTACTGTATTTCGTGAGACAGAAATGAAATAATCTGGTTTTTATTAAATATTACAAGAGTATTAATTCATGCCAGAAACACAAATATAAACATTATCATGTGGAACACATTTATTCTGAAGGGACCATCTGGCAGAGCCTTGAAGACCATGCTTCGAGAGGCTGAGCGTATGTGCGTCACCTTAAAGTACCGAATTGAGAGCAAGTCACACTTACAGGAGCCTGAAGGAAATACTTCACAGTAATGACGTTGGGTAGGTACTTGTCACAGTATTCTAGAGGTGAAACTGCTTTTCTAAATGCTATTTTATGAAAATTTAAAATTTTAACACAAGGGGTGATTATTGTTTCAGAATCTACCTCTCTCTCAAAAAAAAGACCCCCTTCTTTGGGCACCTAACCCTAGAGGTATTCAGTCCCCAATACCGCATGAAGTGGATATGGCAGAGCAGTCCTATCATCTCAGCACTAGGAAGGTAGAGGCAGGGCACTAATAAATCATCCTTGGCCACAAAGTGACACGGAGGCCACGCCTGTCTCAAAAGAGAAGGGACGTGTCAGAATCCGGAGAGTGAGCAACTACAATTAATAAAATCTTAACAAAGAATAGAAATTAACACCTGCGATTATCAAGGAAATACATGGTTCTTGTCTGTCAATACATAGCTTTAAACCCCTCATAGAAAGGCCTGCCTGCCAACTGCTATGCTGCCAAGGCGGGCCCAGAACACCCAGAGGCCTGCCACCACAGGGTTAGGGCGGAAACACCACTACAGTGAAGCACTCTGTAGTGGAGAGATGGCAGGGAAGGAGAAGCAGGATAGTTTGAGCATTATGAAGAAAGGCAGAACTGGAGGCTTGAGAGTGAAGAGGAACAGCTTGCTGTGAGTGGCCTGCCCAGGCACCTGAGGCCAGCCTGAAGTCCTGGCCTCTACTGCTACCCAGCACCATGTCTGAGTCCATGGCCCAGTAGTTTCAGGGTTCTGTGAAGATGTCTGTGGGCCACGTTACCACCAAAGGCCCTATGGACATCTCAGGTAAATGCCTGGGCTTTGTGTGCTCACTGGCTAAGGTACTCAGGAGAGCTGATCCCACTCCTCACCCAGGCAGCACAATAGATCTGGTGCTGGTGAGGGGAGGGTGAAGGTGCGGCAGGGGAGAGCTGCCCCTGGGGACATGAGCATGGGAGAGCTGGCTGGCCATGCAGTGGCAGGGGAGTAGAAGAGATGACCCCACTGCCTTTGCTGCCCCTGAGGCAGGCAGGAGAGCTAGCTGCATCCCTTGTCACACTGGCTACAGCACTTGGGAGAAAGGCCCCACACTGCCTAGGAAGCTCAGTAGAGCCGGCCCCAAGGATGTGAGAACAGGAGAACAGGCCCCTTCCCCTGTGGCTGCGCACTCATCTGAGTTATCCACTCCCCTCACTGGGGCAGTGTTAGAGAGCTTGTCCCGATGACATGAGTGGGGAAGAACTAGAGGACTGACCAACTCAGTCACCACCCAGGCCCAGATCCAGGGCTTTAAGTTGGCCCACCCCAACACCTACTCCACCTATGAACTGCTGGAGCATGTGAAGCTGCAGGATGTCCATGACACAGGGCATCAACAGGATATCTGAGAGGAACCCTGCCTGGTAAGGAACTGGTATTGATAGTGCAGCAGAAGCCAGAGGCCAATGGCTCATTGCAAGGAACATTTGCAAGGAATGCTGTTTGGGCAAAAGGGTGTACTGTGGGACCCATGGACACACGGTGACATACTGCAGCGTCCATGACAAGAATTTTTTTTTATTTATGTACATTTTCTTGGTGGGGGAGGTTGCAAGGGTGGAGGGCAGATATGGAGGAAAGGGGAGATGAGTGGGACTGGGGTGCATGATGTGAAAAATCAAGAATCCATAAAAAGTTAAAAAATAAAACCAACCCAACCCTCATACTCAGGCCAGCCAAGATGGCTCAGCCAAGTAAAAGGACTTGTTGCCAAGCCTGACCACCTTAGTTCAGTTCCAGAATCTCATGGTGGAAGGTAGAACAACTCCCACAAGTTGTCCTCTGACCTCCACACAAGCACCACGGCTCCCGTGTAATCACCCACACATAATTAAAAATCTAAAAATATTAAAAACTTTACAGTGTCACATTTTCTTTTCAGAAACAAGCAACGGGTTAGAACACATTTCTCTGGGTAGAAGGGGAAGAACCCTTATATTCTAGAAAGGAAATGCTGAGAGAGGTTTGATGGCACCACCTCAGCCCCATAAGATCCAGGTGATCCATGTCACCTGCTGCTCCGTCAGTGTCTCGGGACCACTGAGCATCATCAGACCTGAAGCTCCAGATTCCATGGGCTTGGAGATCTGTTGTTGGCTGAACATGCACAGCTCACTTTCTAAAAGACCCCCGCCATGAAGTTACACTCACTCATCCTTTGCAATGGAGAGAATTGGAGTCAGAATTTGGTTTCTTTATTTCTGGGCAGTGGTGGCACACGCCTTTAATCCCAGCACTTCGGAGGCAGAGGTAGGCGGATTTCTGAGTTCAAGGCCAGCCTGGTCTACAGAATGAGTTCCAGGACAGCCAGGGCTACACAGAAAAAACATGTCTCGAAAAACCAAACCAAACCAAACCAAACCAAACCAAACCAAACCCAGTTATGTTCTGTGGCTATGTTTTTGTTTTATTCCCAGGTGGGGGTAAGAGGCTGCTTCACTGCAGGTGACTATGATCATCTCATGCACTGGCAGGAGCATCATCTTTGCCAGCTGCTGACAGTTTAATTCTGGGGACTCTGGAGAGGGTATACATGCCAGAGCCCAGAGGGCCTATGGTGGCTGCTGCTCTCCTTGTTGCTGGTTCCTGCTGGTTCCTACTGGGTCCTCCTGCTGCGTTGACTGTTGTGTTTGCTGGCTTGCGGGGTTGCTAGACTGCTGAAGTTTATATTTATTTGTCCCTGGGTTCTCGATGCCCCTAATCAGCAGAAGTAGCCTAAAGAGGTCTATACCACCTTTCCACACTAACCTTCTTTCTCTTCTACCTAATGTTGGGGAAGTCAGATGGGATTGGGGTGGAATAAGGGCTGGAAGGGTGGTAGATAAGGGAACCCAATAAAATAACTTAAAAAAAAAAACCCGCCAACAGGGACCTGGATGATCTACTGAACAAATTCCTCCTTGTAGAAGAGTAGGCATCCAAGAAGTCAACAGAGCTTGACCTTGATTCACAGCAAGTCCAGTCCTTAAAATTTTATTTCTGCTTTGGCCCATAAAGACTAGAACACACACACACACACACACACACACACACACACACACACACACACAAGTTCTACCACTGTATATGGAGTCATCTAGGCAGGACTGCACTAAACAGCACTAAATACTAACCAGGCTACAGTGGGACCTTAAAAGACCCAATTCCATTTCCTCATTGTACTTGATCTTAGAAGAATCAAGAGCTCCAGAGCAGCCTGGGTTATAGAGTGAGATTCAAAAGTAGCCTGGATTTGGAGGGGAAAGTAAAATAAGAGAGACAAATCATGAGAAAGAGGTTTACTTAATAGTAAAACCAGTAACAATTATTTGTACAACTCACATTCACCCAAAGCACTCCTAGAGATCAGTCTCAACATTAAACCACAAAACAGGAGCAGACCTTGGGCGCAACCTCTGCAGTCAGTCTCACAACACCCAGAGGAAGCTCCACTCCCAGGTGCTCTAACATGCCCAGGATCAGAGGTGAGGAGAACACAACATCTGTCCCAATACAAGGAGTAACTGGGACCAGCTGGACCAGGCACACAGGAACTCTGCCAGCCCAGTGGCTCAGGTTCCTTCCGGTCTGTCTGGGCTGGTGCCCTGAGCAGACCTTGGGCTCAAACTCTGCAGCCAGTCCAAATCAACCAAAGGAAGCTCCACTCCCAGGTGCTCTTAACAAACCCAGGATCACAGGATCCCAGAATCACAGGATCAGAGAGACAGCTTGACTCTGAGGAGTTCTGACACAACCAGGATCACAGGAAGGACAGGCTCCAGACAGATTTAGCAAGGGCAAGTAGAATTAGAGATAACCAAATGGCAGGAGGCAAGCGTAAGAATATAAGCAATACAAACCAAGGTTACTTGGAATCATCAGAAACCAATACTCCCACCATAGCAAGTCCTGATCACACCATTACACCAGAAAAGCAAGATTCAGATCTAACTCATTTCTCATGATGATGATACAGAACTTGAAGAAAGATATAAATAATACCCTCAAAGAAATACAGGAGAACACAGGTAAACAGCTAGAAGCCCTTCAAGAGGAAACACAAAAATCCCTTAAAGAACTATAAGAAAACACAATCAAACAGGTGAAGGAAATGAGCAAAACCATTCAGAATCTAAAAATGGAAATAGAAACAATAAAGAAATCAGAAAGAGATACAACCCTGGAGATACAAAACCTAGGAAAGAAATCAGGGGTCCTAGATGCAAGCATCACCAACAGAATACAAGAGATAGAAGAGAGAGTCTCAGGGGCAGACGACACCATAGAAAACATTGACACAACAGTCAAAGAAAATGCAAAAAGCAAAAAGCTCCTAACCCAAAACATCCAGGAAATCCAGGACACAATGAGAAGACCAAACCTAAGGATAATAGGTATAGAAGAGAGTGAAGACTCCCAAGGTAATGGGCCAGTAAATATCTTCAACAAAATTATAGAAGAAAACTTCCCTAACCTAAAGAAAGAGATGCCCATGAACATACAAGAAGCCTACAGAACTCCAAATAGACTGGACCAGAAAAGAAATTCCTCCTGTCACATAATAATCAAAACACCAAATGCATTAAACAAAGAAAGAATTTTAAAAGCGGTAAAGGAAAAAGTTCAAGCAACATATAAAGGCAGGCCTATCAGAATTGCACCAGACTTCTCACAAGAGACTATGAAAGCTAGAAGATCCTGGGCAGATGTCATTCAGACCCTACAAGAACACAAATGCCAGCCCAGGCTACTATACCCAGCAAAACTCTCAATTACCATAGATGGAGAAAACAAGATATTCCATGACAAAACAAAATTTACACAATATCTTCCCACAAATCCAGCCCTACAAAGGATAATAGATGGAAAACATCAACATAAGGAGCAAAACTACACCCTAGAGCAAGAAAGTAATCTTTCAACAAACCCACACAAACCTAATTCCACCTCTTACAACAAAAACAATAGGAAGTAACAATTACTTTTTAAATATCTTAATATGAAAATTAATATTACCAACATATCAAAATCGATTGAAATCCAAAAATATGAGGAATTAGAAATTTGTTGACTGACATCCAATGGTCTCTCTAATTTAATAATTGGAGAAATAGGTCCAATATTGTACAATCCATATACACTTTCTGCGTGTTTGTACGTGACAGTGTCTTGCTGTGTACCACATAATGGTCTTGAAATCTTGCTTCTCCTGTCTCAGCCTCTCTACTAGTAGTATTGTTTATTTCATGTTTTTATACTATACTCCGTTTTTCAGAACAGCTTACATATTTCAAAAGTATTTATACAGACAAAAGAAATGTAGACAATCAACTTGGGAGGTGGCTTGTAAGAGAACAACAAAGAGTAAGACTGAATGTTTTGCTTGAGGTTTGTAACTATTTTATCAAGTCTGAAGAAGAGGACTTTATAAGTTACTCTTTCTCTGAGATAAATGCTTTTCCAAATTATCACAGCCAATGAACCAGATTCTTACCCTCACCTAATGTCTGTGCCACCCTCCAAGAAGAACCATTGTTCATTGAAACAGTTGGTGACTGACTTTATGGATAGACCATCTTAATACACACACCATTTCTTAAATGAAAGTAACCTGCTCTCTGTGGGCTAAGAATAAAGTCACTCAGTCAAGTCAAATAGCTTTGACCATAGCAAGAAGTCTGTATCCAAAATCGTGTCCACAATTCATTCCTTGGCGCAGCAGAACTATCAACTCTCAGTTTAGCTATGATGGAGGTAATATCCTTTGGTGATGTGAGAGTCATTGAAGTACAGCCTTATTACAATGAAATACAGTGTCTAAAAAATTGTTATTTTGTGCTTGTACCACAGTAAGAGCCAAGATTTTAAGCTCTACTAAATACAAAACAAACAAACAAACAAAAAGACTATATATTTTTGTTCATTTAAAAAATACTAGTAGTGATGTATTATTTTAAAATATACAGTTAATAATATGTTTGGAGTTATTTAAAATTTATATTGAGAAAAACATGTATTTTCAGTATTGCTGTAGACAAGCATCTATAAGACTATTAAATTGATTGTTGTTTTATATCAAACAACTTTTATAATACTCATTTTTATTGTTGTAATATTTTATAAATTTTAAGGAATATGACAAAAAAGGTATATTAGGTATTGAAGGGGGGTCTCTAGGAGGAGTTGGGAAACAAAAGGGAACCAAGATAACTTTTCTCATCATAATGCAATAAAACTTAAAAAAAAAACACCAAGCAACCATTCACATGTACATTATACATCATATATAGTATGTATCTCATCATGAACTTTTACATGACCAATTCAAGTCTTTGTCCTCCGTGAAATACCAAAGGAAAGAAGAAATTTTAATGTGCATTCAAAGATTGTTTTCAATATTGACAGAGTGCTGGAGACACTCAGTGGGTAAGAGCACTTGATGCTCTTGCAGATGACTAGAGTTCTGTCCCCAGAACCCCACATCATGGTGGACCACAACTCCTTGAAACTCCAGTGCAGAAGGATTTGATGCCTTCTGAACACTGTGAGCAAACCACAGACACTCGTATATACATGTAAAAATTAAAAATCTTCTTTAGCTTTTTTTTCTTATAAAACTAACAAAAATCCTTCCCAAGACTTATTTTTCTCCTTTTTTCTACAACAACTTAAAATGTTCTCCTACACCCAAGTCCACAGTCCCTCCGCTCTGCTCTGTACTTTATGACATAGATCAGTACTTTACAACATAGATCAATGTAACTTTCTGGTTTCTTCCTCCTTATTCAACATCCACACCAAAGACAAGCCCAAGCCCTCACCTTAAAGAGCCTGTTAGTCTCCCGGGAAAAAAACTTTCGGAATGAACAGACACACATCATTCTCATGGAACTCCAGAACACCAGAGACAGACACAGTCCTTCAAGGTGCAGCAGGATTCCCAGAGACGCTTTACAAAGGGTGGGATTCTAATCAGGAGGAGACTGTTTATTAACCACAGAAGTTTCCAGAAAACAACCAGAAATGGGGTAGAAATACTCAGAAAAAAATAAATTCAAATGAACTGATTATCCTCTCTCCACTGGACGAGAGAACTTACTCCAGCAAGAAGATAAACCAAACTCGCAGCATGGTGTGCACGAAGAGCAGGGAACAGTCATATTTTTATTTTATTTTTATAATTAGAAAACAATCTTTTCCCCAAGGGCGGGGAGAAGAGAAGGTAAGAAAATACAATTTAATTTTCTACTTTTATTTCTTTCCATTTTTGCTTTGTACAATATGACATTACTACTTATAAAATGCTTTCAGATCGAATGTCGGTAGCCAGAATGACAGAATCCACAAAAAATGTGTTTTAAGGGGGAGCCATATTTGGAAAAAAATTTTCCCCGTTAAGACTTAGAAATGCAGTCCCTGATTCTGACCATATGCTTCTTGGTGGAAATTGTCTGCCTTCTATCAGCCATCATGACAATGTCAGTGAGTCTGGGGAAAGCCAGCTGTAGAATATCAGTTTTTTTTTTTTTCTCCCAACAACTTGGACTAGATTCTGGATTGATTGGCAAAGGTAAAAATAAGAATAAAAAAAAATATTTCAGACCATCTGATATGCTAAAAAGAGACTGTAGATGTCTGTGAAGTCGGTGGTCCTGAGGACTGTCTCCCACGCCCAGGTGTGGATGTCTGTCTGTGAAGTCGGTGGTCCTGAGGACTGTCTCCCATGCCCAGGTGTGGATGTCTGTCTGTCTGTGAAGTCGGTGGTCCTGAGGACTGTCTCCCCCATCCAGGTGTGGCAGTGAAGCTTCAGCTCTGCCCAGGAGCTGTTTATGGAAGGCCTCAGGCTGCACTAGGTTTCTGTTGAGAAACTCTCAGTGCAAATGCCTATGTCATATGCCATGAATTTAAGGCTTGGAATCTCTCACTTGAGCCTTTTTACACCATCCCTCGTGCGTGCCAGAAAAAGAACAGCTGCCAAAAAGCAGGCATTTTCCTGTCTCTAAAAATAAAACTCTGGCAATGCTTTATGCCCCCTGTGCCAAGACCTGGTCCTACCCAGGATAAACAATAGATGACCAAGCCGACAGGAGGCAAATACTGGCCCTAAAGTAGGCCTATGACTGGCAGGAAATGCTTAGGCCAGAGCGTTTGTAGCTGTAGACCAGAGGGCCAGTATCTCCCAGATGGTGGACAGCTGCTAGTCCCGACCCAGGCCAGGTATAGCCAAAAGGGAAGGCCTCCAATTATACCAGAGGTTTTGTCTCAACTGAGGTCACAAAGTCCTCACCAAATACTGCCCTCAGAGCTCTGGAACTGAGTGTTGGTATGGGGCAGAGGGGGCTCCTGAGAGGAGACGATTCCCTATGAACCTACCTGCTTTAGCCACTTACCTGTCAATGCACTCTAGGTCCAGCCGAGGCCCTCGCCTGTGACAGCTGGCCCAACAAAACACCTTATGGAAAGAATATTATACTAACAACTGGTTTTCTCATTTTAATTCTGTCAGTTCTTCAAATGCCCCTGTAGTGCACATTCATTGCTGTGCCTTATCATTACTGTTCAAGTCTCCCCTACATCACTAACTTGGTTTTTTGCTTCTTTGGGGATTTAGGAGGGCTGAGAGGAGAGGAGCAGACCTAAATATAGCAAATATTCAGAGGCATAATCACTCCATAAACATGCTTCAGAGAGACGGAGTACAGGGCTGGTCCAGATGACAGATGTCACTCACCGAAGTGTCACATCTTAAAGAAAGCTGAATGGGCCCATTCTCCAACAGGACTGGAGTGGTGCCTGTTCACACTATACATATTTATGAAGTCATCATTCTTAGACTGTAGTTTTTCCAGGTAGGTTGCCTTTGATGACAAAGTTAAGCAGAGATTCCCCTGAAATTATGGAATAGTCAGCAGAGCTTGTTTGGTGGATGTTTCAGAGACTGGGAAAGAGGAAATGAGCCTCCAGTTCATGCAGCACCTACATGTGGAAACCTCATTTATGTCAGTCAGAGTTCATCCTCACTCAAAACGTGACAGCCTTCTCTGGAGTGAGGGACACCAGAAGGAGCTCAGTCCAGTTGCTTCTGCTCATGCAAAGGTAATGAGGAGAGCCCAGGCTGACCCTTGCCATCCCATTTCAGCCCCCACTACCACCCTGCTAGGAGAAACCTCCTTCTTAGCACTCTTAGCCTGTCTCTTAGTAACAGAAAAAAAGTGCACCTCACTCCATCACTGCTCATTTCAAAAGAATTCTCAGGATGTGTGGATGTCTCCCTGGGTATTTATGCACAACTCTTCTCATGAGCTTGTTGCCCGACTGGAGTGGCACCTAGAACCCCCACTCCATCATCAGCAAGCTTCTCCACTTTCTGCTCCCAGGAGCAGCCTTACACCTCACACCCCTGTATTCAAGGCACCTCAGCCATCCTAGAGACTTAGAACTCCCAAGCCACAGAGAGAGGGAGAGAAAGAGAGAGAGAGAAGGAGAGAGAGAGAGAGAGAGGGAAAGGGAGAGGGAGAGGGAGAGGGAGAGAGAGAGAAGGGAGGAGAGAGAGAAGAGAGAGAGAAGAGAGAGAAAAGAGAGAGAGGAGAAAGAAGAAAGAAGAGAGGAGAGAGAGAAGAGGAGAGAGAGGGAAGAGAGAGAGAAGAGAGAGGAGAGAGAGAAAAGAGAGAGAAGAGAGAGGAGAGAAAGGAGAGAGAGGAGAGAAAGGAGAGAGAAGAGGAGAGAGAGGGAAGAGAGAAGAGAGTGAGAAGAGAGAGAAGAGAGAGAAAAGAGAGAAGAGAGAAAAGAGAGAGAAGAGAGAAGAGAGGAGAGAAGAGAGAGGAGAGAGAGGGGAGAGGGAAGAGAGAGAAGAGAAAGAGAGAGGAGAGAGAAGAGAGAGGAGAGAAAGAAGAGGGAGAAAAGAGAGAAGAGAGAGAAGAGAGAGGAGAGAGAGGAGAGAAAGAGGAGAGAGGAGAGAGAGGAGAGAGAGGGAAGAGGGGAGAGATGAGAGAGAGGAGAGAGAGAAGAGAGGAGAAAGGAGAAGAGAGGAGAGAGAAAGGAGGGGAGAGAGAGAGAGAGACAGAGACAGAGACAGAGAGAGAGACAGAGGGAGGGAGGGAGGGAGGGAGGGAGGGAGTTCTTGTCACTTTAAAGCCCGCAGGTTGTTAATCTCCTAAAGGCACCAGTCCGCTGAGGCAGAGTCTGCTAAGCCTGCCTCTTCCTGGATGCCTATGGTGCCCTCTCCAAGCCTCAGGGCAGCCCTGGCCCCCATCACGTGGATCTGCCCCTCAGGGAAACATTGCCGATCCTTTGGCTCCAGCCTGGGAAGTCTTTTTCCAAAATGATCCGTTTTACAAAGTGAGTCACAGGCTATGTTGACCACCCTATCAGGGGAGGCCAGGGCTGCCATGTATGGTCTGTGCTTTGGTGCCACCCACCTCTCATGTCACTCTTACATTTTTTTGCCAGGACAACCTGAGTCATAAAACTCAGCACATTCCTTAGGCCTTGGATCCTCTTTCCTTGTTACTACTTTGCCTTTGTTACGGAGCACCTGGTTTCATTTTAAAATCCCAAATAAAATCACCCGGCCAGGGTGGGGGTGGGGAGAGAACAGAAAGAAAGAAAGCAAAGAAAAAAAGGGAGGGAGGGAAACCTAGGCTGGTGGTGGAGATGGAGGAAAAGGAGGACCCTGGGAAAAACAGGACAGGACGCCACAAGTGAATTCCTTCTGACCAGAGTCCCTTTCACTGCCTGGAAGTGCCTGTGGCTGATCTTCTGCCACTGCTTGCCAAGCCCCTCCCTTTTCCAGTCTCCTCAATAAACGGACTAATCTTTGATAAACCAGAAGGAGCTTTCCAAATACAGCGCATTATGAGTCCTTAAATCGGTCTGTCTCCTTTATCTTGTACTATAAACCCTAATTCACTGTGTGAGTCAGTATTTTTCCATAAGCTAACTTTTTTTTTTCTGTTCTGTTTTTTCCTATGGGGGTAGGGGGAGTCAGGGAAGAAGGAAGTCTGTGTAGAAGGCAGACTCAGCCCTCCTGGTGTGCTGGTCACACTGAGTTTCTGTGGCCAGGTTATTTCTGTAAATTTGTCTGTAAAGCTGTTGACATTGATTTTTTAGAATGGAAACAGAATTCTAACAAACTCTGGCTTGCATGTGGCAAAAACTGAACACTGGGGCACTAAGAAAACCTTGCCATGGGTAAGTGCATTCTCAGGAGTGGCGATGCTCAGTCACTGGGACATGGTCCTTGGGTGCCAGCCTGGACGTCTGCCCAGAGGTCCCGTCGCTCTGCTAGGGCAGGGCAGACTGTTGGAGGCTCCGGAGTGGCCCAGGGCTGCATTTTCAATGCACGGTTCTGGCGAGTTTAATGGAAACCACATGAAGGGTTCCCGGGAAGCAGGCCAGATGGCTCCCAGCGAATGTATTTAGCCCAACCTGGGGCTAAAGGGGAAAAAAAAATAATAATAACAAGGGCTGGGTCGTGATGGGCGTGGCTAGGGGTTAGAGTGCGACGTTTGTGTTTTCTGTACAACAGGAGCTTTGGGTCGGGGTGCAGGCTGGATCAGGGGCACCGAAGCTCCAGGTGGCAGAGGAATGGCTGCCAGCGGGAGGGGACTATTCCGTGGCCTTGCTCCTTCTTTGCCAGGCAGGCCCCTTGGCGGCTCGGCAGGGCAACCACAGGGCTGGCTGTGAGGGAACCCCGCCGGGGCAGACACGGCGGCGGGGAAGAGGGAGGCGCAGGCCAGTGGGCGCCGCTGAAGGCGGAGCCAGCAGCAAAGCCAGTTTTCCCTGAGTGGAGGGAAACCCTGCTGGCCGGCCGGCCGAGGAGGGCCTTCTCTTCTGGGGCAAACAGTAAAGACTTTCTCTGAGGTAGAGGACAGGCTGCATAACTCTGGAGCCCACCAAGGTGGAGGTCATGCTATCATTCGTGAGGTTCTTACAGCAGAATGTGAGCCTGGGCCCTTTTTGTAAAGGAACATTAATCATGTTTGTGATAAACCCCCTCCCCACCACACACACACACACACACACACACACACACACACACACACACACACACACAAGAACGAGGGAGGAAACCCAGGGAAGTTTCAGCGAGATCTTCCCTATGTGCACACCCCACCAAAGCCTCCTTAGGACGCCCGTCTCAATGGCTTAACACAGAAACTAGGTAGGGCTCTAGGTCTATGCCTCTTTCTTGAAATCACTTGAATTTGCGCCCTAAGCTTCCACTGGTATTGGAGGAGAATCGATCCATCTCTGAGTCCTTCGAGGAGCCCAACTTGCTTTCATAATCCCATTGTCGCTGAAGCTGGAGGGGGAAAATGGTTCGATTGTCAACACTCGCTCATCCACAAAGGTCACTGTTCCTACAAAAATAGGAATTAAATTGCCTCTTTCAAACCAGACATCATTCATGAGCAGGGGCTGGCATCACTTCTCCATTTTCTTCCATCTTAAAAAAAAGTAATATAAACCCTTTCTGTTTCATATATTGCACCTCAGTCAGGAAGGACAGATCGATAAGCAAGATGGATTTAGAAAAGCAAGAATTCTAAGAAACGCTGAAGACTCCGTCTCTTGTCTACAGCCCTTTCACCATGCTCCACTGATAGGAACCTTGGCTAAGCTTTCCCACTTCCAAACAGTCAGGCAATCCCCGGTGAGTTCTCTGCTTTTCAGTCCTATATTACGACCCTCTTCAAGTTCAGATCCCAAGAACATGAAGAATTCAAGGAGAGTTTCCAACAGAGCTGGTCACCAAGCAAATGTTTTTAAACCTAAGAATTTTGGCAGCCTGGCAGGAACTGGACAATTCTGAACCTGGTGGCTTTCACACCTTCCCCTAAAATATCAGTACCTATTTTAAAATGTTTTAAATGTGGGAGGTGGAGGGACAATTGCTCTTCCAGAGGACCCAGGTTCGATTCCCAGCACCTACACAGTGACTCATATCCATCTGTAACTGGTATGTGCATGTATTCTTGCAGGGGACTGGAGCCTTCTAGCCTGGGAAGGCATCAGGTATGCACATAGTGTACAGACGTACTTGCACATATAAAAAATGAAAATATTAAATTTTGCTTTATTCATAAAAGCCATGGTATGGTTTTGGTCAGGATCCTGGCTCAACATTACTGAAAAAACTGCCCCATATTTATCAAATGTGGCAGGGAAAGAGGCGGGGTCATGGGAATGGTTCTGGACTGTTAGTATATCACAATAGAATGTTTGAAAATGGATTTAGGGGAGGGGTCAGGAGAGGAAGACAAGCATCCCTCAGCAAAGCTCTGACACTGATTGGCAACGAAATTGCCTGGCACCCGTGCAACTCCACAAAGCAAGAACGAATTATTTAATTGTAGTTAATCATTCCCTCAGACAACTCCCAGGAGGAAGCTGCTACCAGCACACTTTCAGGAAATCATCTTCCTTTCCCAGAAGTGAGCCCCCTCCCCCACCAGAGAAGCAGGTCCATGGCTGATTGCACAGGAACTTTCAATAGAGCCACAGCTTCTAGGTCCCGGCATCGCTCCCTGCGGTGCTGCTTCTAATGTGCCAGCATTCCCTAGATGCTAAAGTGGACACTTCATTCTGGAAGGCTACCATTCAAATAGGCTTAGCTGTCTGACCCAAGGAAAGCCATCCAACCCTTCCCTGTGAGATAAATTTGCTAGGTTCCTTTGGTGATCCAGGCCAGTCTTTTCAAAGTGACGTGTGTACAATTGGTATTCTTGTGACAATCTTAGGTGCTACATGAATAACATTAAAAAAATTTTACTGACCAAGTTGTTTTTTCTTCCTAACATGTGTAACTAGCATACCAAACTCATGACATCACACACTCAATTACTTAGCATAAAGCTGAGTTGTTTAAATTCAACTTAAAGAGAGGCTCTAATAAAAATTGTGCAATAGCAAAAAAATATTGTTTTATTTTATAATAAATGAAGTTACTAGGACACATAGAAAAAAAGGTTTTCTTGTCTTTTTAACTTATTCTTCAAGACTCCCTGCCAAAGAATTTTGAGTCTCTGTGTGTGTGTATGTGAGTGTATGTGTGCTCATATGTATGTGTGCTCATGTATACATGCATGCCTCTGTGTTTGTTATGTGTGCATATATGTGCTCATGTGTGTGTGCCAGTGTGTGTTCCTCTGCACGTGTTCTTGTACGTGCGTGTTCATGTGTATGTGCATGCTCATGTGTGCAAGTGCACACATACATGTTTATGCATTTGGGGTATTCGTGTGTGTGTATGTGTGTTTGTGCAGGTTAACATGTGTTCCTGTGTGTGCCTGTGTGTTCATATGTATGTGTGTGTGCCTGCCTCTGAGTGTTTGCATGCCTATGTGTGTATGTGCATGTATTCTTGTGTCAGTGTGTGTGTGCTTGTGCATGCAGACACCTGTGCATGCACATGCATGTGTGTGTGTGTGAATAGGTATACATGAGCTTGTAGAGATCAAAAACAACCTCAATTCTTGATCATCAGATGCCATCTACCTCATTCCTTAAGACAAGGTCTCTCACTGGCCTGCTGTTTGTACAGTAGGTGAGGCTGGTGCCCAGTGAGCCTCGTTGCTCCCTTCACCTGCCTCACACAGAAATTCCAAGCTGGTGCCACCACCGCCAGCTTTTATCTGGGGATTGACCTCAGGTTGCCTGTGCCTCCAAGGCAAGGTCCCTCCTGCCAGACTTCTAAGGCATAAAAGAGACCTTGTTTTAACATCCTGTTTAGTCCTAGGATTTGAGAAGGTCCAACCAGGCCAGTAAGAGTCCTGCTTAGGGGAGGCCATATCAGGGAGAGTGGGGACAATAGACACTGGGACACTCCACACTCAGGGTGGGTCCCCAGAAAGGCAGGAAAATCTGAGAACTTAATGCATGCAAGAGCTCCCTGACCCTGTGAGGGGAGCTCCCATCCCCAAAGCCAGTCTGAAGCCTGTTTCCTAAACAACAGACAGGACAGGTCTGGACCTGAAGCGTTTGGGGGTACCTCGTATCAGAACAGCCCACCGTTCAGCAGATTATAAAGGAAGGGCTGCTCTTCCGAAGATACTAAGCACCCCTACACCTTAGCACGCGCACCCTGCAGATACACCCAGTACTGAATGGCAAAGGGAACACGTTTCTCACTTGTTTCAGCAGGTTCTTTCCTCTGTTCCTGTAATTCATGAGGAGCTCAAAGCCTGTTTTCTTGGGCTGCATACCTAGAGTGAAGAAAATGACATGTTCAGTGCCTAAGAGCTTTAGATGAGTGATGTCTACTACAAATAAGAAGGAAAGAGACTAGCGTTTTGTTTTCTCTACTGAGGGCTGAACCCGAAGTCTTGCACATGAGCTAACTCCCCCCAGTACCTTCTTTCTTTCTAGTTTTGATGGTGTTTTTTTTATTTTTTATTTTTTTGGAACAAGGTTTCACATAGCCTTAGTTGGGCCTGAACTTCTGTCCTGATTCTCCTTGCCTCAGCCCAAGTGCCAGGATGTTAGGTATTAACCAATACTCCAATACTACGCACTGTTCTTCTCTCTTCTCTCCTTCCCTTCCTTCCCCTCCCATCTTCTCTCTCTCTCTCTCTCTCTCTCTCTCTCTCTCTCTATCTATCTATCTATCTATCTATCTCTCTATCTCTCTCTATCTCTCTCTCTGGCCTGGAACTGATTACATAGACCAGGCTGGCCTTAAACTCACAGAGATTGGCTAGCTTCTGCCTACTGAGTGCTACGATTGAAGGTGGGCCAAGGCTTCACTTGAAACTGGCTGCCACTCTGAAGCACTTTTTAAATCAGTAGTTCCAAACTCTCCCCCAGTCTCCCCCAGCCACGGCAGTAGCAGTCTCCTCAAGGCTTATCCTCAGAGCAGCTGAAAGGCAGATATGTCAGCTGCATGTTCCATCCCTGTCATATCTGATCCTATTCTCTCTGCTGCTAAGACTCAGAAAATGAAGTGGCAATTCGGGTGTCAGCAGGAGGCTTTATTAAATGGCCTCTGACCTTGAGAAGCATGAAAACAGCAGGAGGAGGTAACAGTCAAAGTAAAAACTGAAAGTACATGGGAACAGCAACTTACGGGGGGACATACGGAGACTTCTGTAAGCTAGAAATGCTGGACGAGGAGCTCCAGAACCCCAAATCTGATGTGTCTGGAGAAGAAAGAATTAGGAATTAATACCAAACAAGCCATGTACGGGTACATAGCTGAGATCCCAGCCCTGGGAAGGAAGGCTGAGACAGGAAGATCCTGAGTTTGAGACCAGCCTGGGCTACAAAGCAATGCTATGTCTTAGAACGAACAACAGACCCCAGAACTGGCTGAGAAGATGGGTCTGTGTGTGAAGCTCTCTGAGCTCAGCTCCACAACACCCACATTAAAACTGTAAAAAACAAAACCGCCACTGCCACCACCACTACCAAAACCATGGAGGGTTGTCTATAACTGTAATGCTG